>NW_020837961.1:16280201-16642084 GCF_003676395.1 Aethalodelphis obliquidens
TGCGGAGCACAGGCTCCGGACGCGCAGGCTCAGCAGCCATGGCTCACGGGCCCAGCTGCTCCGCGGCATGTGGGATCCTCCCGGACCGGGGCAGGAACCCGTGTCCCCTGCATCAGCAGGCGGACTCTCAACCACTGCGCCACCAGGGAAGCCCTCATTGTAGTTTTGATTTGCATTTCTCTAATGATTAGTGATGTTGAGCATCCTTCCATGTGTTTGCTGGCAATCTGTATGTCTTCTTTGGAGAAATGTCTATTTAGGTCTTCTGCCCATTTTTGGATTGGGTTGTGTTTTTGATGTTGAGCTGCATGAGCTGCTTGTATATTTTGGAGATGAATCCTTTGTCACTTGCTTTGTTTGCAAATATTTTCTACCATTCTGAGGGTTGTCTTTTGGTCTTGTTTATGGTTTCCTTTGCTGTGCAAAAGCTTTTAAGTTTCATTAGGTCCCATTGGTTTATTTTTGTTTTTATTTCCATTTCTCTAGGAAGTGGGTCAAAAAGGATCTGCTGTGATTTATATCAAAGAGTGTTCTTCCTATGTTTTCCTCTAAGAGTTTTATAGTGACTGGCCTTACATTTAGGGCTTTAGTCCATTTTGAGTTTATTTTTGTGTATGGTGTTAGGGAGTGTTCTAATTTCATTCTTTTACATGTAGCTGTCCAGTTTTCCCAGCACCACTTATTGAAGAGGCTGTCTTTTCTCCATTGTGTATTCTTGCCTCCTTTATCAAAGATAAGGTGACCATATGTGCGTGGGTTTCTCTCTGGGCTTCCTATCCTGGAGGCCACTTGTTTAAACCTTTGGATGGCTGCCCAATGCACGCAAGCTGCCACCCTGCACAACCCAGGGAGCAAGCACTGTGCATGTCCTGGGGAGTTATGCAGTTCACGACCTGTGTAGCTATGTGTGATGGCCACCAATATTCCCCCTCAAAATCCACTTCCGGACCCATGAGTTTTCTTACATAATCCGTGGATCCCCAGATCTCAGCAGTCATCATGGATCTCAATTGATGGCTGCAGGAAGTTAATCATATTCACATATCATTATGTGAATGAAAAATATTATTTAGAATTTGTTTCTAACTGCCAGTAAGATTCACACTGGGAACACCAGGAGCAGCGCTTCAACATCTAACGTATTTGAGCCCTGAGAGCCCTCCCTCCATCAAGAATCTTAATGTCAGGCCTAATTACCACACAGACATATTAGTCTTTTGATGGGGGAAGAACTAAATACCTACTGCAGATAACCAGTAAATACACTTTTACAGATACATTTTAAAAAACACATACACACAAAAATTTTTGTTCTGAACAAATGTCCTTACTTGGCTCTCATCAGCTGCACGACTGTTCATTATAAACGCTTCTCTAAATTGCCTATAACAGCTTGGAGGTGATCTCAGTGTCATTCTCCAAGAGGCTGGTTAACTGACTGCTTGGAAACAATTCATTCCACAAGTATCAAAAAGCACACAGAGGGGCTTCCCTGGTGGCGCAGTGGTTGGGAGTCCGCCTGCCGGTGCAGGGGACGTGGGTTCGTGCCCCGGTCCGGGAGGATCCCACATGCCACGGAGCGGCTGGGCCCGTGAGCCATGGCCGCTGAGCCTGCGCGTCCGGAGCCTGTGCTCCGCAGCGGGAGGGGCCACAGCAGTGAGAGGCCTGTGTACCGCAAAAAAAAAAAAAGCACACAGAAAGTCTCTTCCCCAGTCCAATTCAACAGAGCCAGGCTGCTTCTGAGATGAGCTGTTCCCGCTCTTCCTCAGCTGCAGCCCACTGCCTTGGCATGGACTTTCCCATCTCTCTCCTTTCAGGGCCAGACATCTGACAATCTCTGCACCTTGCCCCATCTGTGCCCTCTGGGGCTGCCCAGGCTCCCAATATCCTGTGCTCTCCTCCACGGCCCCCAAGAATTCTGAATCCTGTTGCTCGGCACTCTCAAAATCAGCCACCCACGTGTATCAGCTCTGCGTCTTACCTCAATTAGGATGCAACAATTCTTGGTGAGGATGTGCTGGTCTCCCTGGTTCCCTGGAGTCGCACTGACCAGTGGCACAGCTGTGAAGTGCCCGAGAAGCCCTCATCAGGTCTTGGAAACCTGAGAAGGAAGCTCTGAGGAGCCACCCACTGTCGCCTTCCTAAACACATTCTTTGTAGGTGAGGCCCTGGTGATTATGTTCTAAACGGGACACATCTGAACACACTTAACAGGCTATGTATTCAACTTACATACAGTACACCTGCGTCTGGTCTTATTAGCTTTTACCCTACTTGCAGGGTAATACATTAGCCTCAGTACTGTTTCATGGAAGCTGCCAGAATTATCAGCAGCACAGCAGGCAGCATGGGCTCCTCACCCCGAAGTCCAACGGCGGTGGCACTGAGGGGCCCAGACGGAAGCTGCACGTGCTGCTTTATGTTTGCGGCACAGCTGTGGAGCCTATGCTTTGGGGATCTGCTACTTCATAACAAGTGTAGGTGAAGTTGCTCTTTGCCCCAGGGAGACACATCACCTCATCCTTCAAGGCTGCTCACCACAGACACAACCCTAAGAAATGGCCCCAGTGAAGAGCATTTTCCGCCCACCCAGCCAGACATGGCGAAGCACAAGAGACCCACTGAGGAGTGTCTCTGAGCAACCTGTGTACATTCCTCAATTTACACGACTGTCCTTATGGGGTTCCTGGTCCCAAAAACTCCTCCACATGAGCCCCCCTACACTCTTCATGTCATGGGTTACAAAAGCAGCATTATGCCCCTCATTGGAAAGGTACTTTGACACACTCCAGAGTTAATTGTTCAACAGCACAGTCTCGGATCCCCCCAGGCATATCCCTCCCTCAATACAGTGGCCCAATACCACC
The DNA here is from genome assembly GCF_003676395.1 of Aethalodelphis obliquidens. NCBI lineage: Eukaryota > Metazoa > Chordata > Mammalia > Artiodactyla > Delphinidae > Aethalodelphis > Aethalodelphis obliquidens. The sequence continues at coordinate 16,283,069 of NW_020837961.1, forward strand.
TCTGCTTCTCCTCTCCCTTTCTGTTTCACCTCCCCCACTTTTTGAAACTTTTCTATATTTAGAAATGCACAAGAAATCAAAAAATAAACTACATATACATAAATATACACACATTTACATATATATATATACATATATACACACACACACACACACACTCACATATATATAGTGTACAAGATAAAAGCTATTCTCAATCTGGGCAAAACTTTAGTTCCAGAAATCTTCACCTATATAACTGAAGGAAGAGAAACCACTTACGATAGTTCAGAAAATGAAAAACGAGACAAAGATCCACTTGACAAATACACTCTGAAAAGAACTAACTTCGGGGAGGGAAGCTGCTTTCTTTTACTATAATGTCAATGATTTTTCAGACTTATATTTTTTTTATTTCCCAAGCAGTGAAAAGCAATTTAAAATGCCAGATTCCTTAAAGTTCAGCAGCCAATAAAACACCATTTGTAACAAAAACTTGTAAGTATCTAAATATAAATTCAGTTAGAAAATCTGTAATTACAATCAGGATAAATTATATATTAATAAATTAAACTTTATAAAAATACCTACTTGTGTATAACAAATTTTTGCAGAAGGGCCCAGATGAATGCTAATCTTGTTCCTAAACGAAGAAAATTAATATAGATGGCCAACAGGCACATGAAAATATGTTCAATATCGCTAATTAGAGAAATGCAAATCAAAACTACAATGAGGTATCACCTCACACCAGTCAGAATGGCCATCATCAAAAAGTCTACAAATAATAAATGCTGGAGAGGGTGTGGAGAAAAGGGAACCCTCGTATACTGTTGGTGGGGATGTAAATTGGTACAGCTACTATGGAGAATAGTATGGAGGTTCCTTAGAAAACTAAAAATAGAATTACCATATGATCCTGCAATCCTACTCCTGGGCATATATCCAGAGAAAACTCTTAATTCAGAAAGATACATGCACGCCAACGTTCATAGCAGCATCATTTACAATAGCCAACACTTGGAAGAAACCTTAGTGTCCATCAACAGATGATAAAGAAAACATGGTATTTATATACGAGGGAATATTACTCAGCAACAATAGAGAATGCCATTTGCAGCAACATGGATGGAACTAGAGATTATCACACTAAGTGAAGTAAGTCAAAGACAAATATCATATGCTATCACTTATATGTGGAATCTAAAAAAAAGATGTAAATGAACTTATTTACAAAACAGAAATAAACTCACAGACATAGAAAACAAACTCATGGTTACCAAAGGGAATGAGGGGAGGGGGGAGAATAAATTAGGATTCTGGGATTAACAGATACTGACTACTATATATAAAACAGATAACAAGGACCTACTGTACAGCACAGGGAACTATATTCAATATCTTGTAATAACCTATAATGGAAAAAAATCTGAAAAAGGATAGATATATATCAAGATATGTATAACTGAATCACTTTGTTGTACACCTGAAACTAACATTGTAAATTAATTATACTTTAATTAAAAATGGTTATTAAAAAAGAAAATTACTTTAGATTCAACTAACTTATTTCAATTAATAATTACTGGGTACCTGCTATATTTTAGGTATTTTTCCAGGCATATTTCTATTATTAGAATTTTTATTTTATTAGAACTGTAATATTCTGCATATACTACCATTAAAAAAAAACAAAAAAACAGGTAGGTTCGTGGCCTCAAAATGACCCTCTAGGCAAGACACGAGAAATGCTGGCATTTGTGATAAAGAAACAGAGGGCTGATCAGGTCATGCCAGCAATGGACATGGTGAACAGCTGCAGCTAAACGTGAAAAGTAATCAGGTCCAGGAGGCAGGGGAATGGAGCAGCTGCCCCAGCTAGAAAACTAAACTCTCAGATAGATCTAGTTGCCGAAGGAAAGTGTGGAGACGCAGTCTCCTCCAGTAGGTGAAGCACCAAAGGAAACAAAGTTTGACGTGAGAGAAAAGCACTATTATACAGACCGTGCTTCCCTAATGAGGAAAGTTGAAGTTCCCGGACTCCGACAACACCTTTCCCGGCTGATACTGAATCAAAAGCCTACACCTGTCCCAAGCAGTCATCTATTCCACACCTGATTCCAAGGTCAGCAGTCACGGAGCGCTCACCCCGCTCAGGCTTGGCACATGCATCATCGCATTGCATCTTTACAGTTATCCCAGAGGTAGGCTTCCTGTTACCCAGTTTTTGCCCAAAAGAAACAGTCCGGAATGATGACATAACTGTCCATGGTCACACAGCTTAGAAGTGCCAAGGCCAATATATGAACCCAAGTAGTCTCACTCTTAACCACTATCTTAAACACTGCAATATTCTCTACCTAGCTTGGCTGGGGTGGAGGTATGGGGATAAAGAGCAAATGTACCGGATTTGTTTTCTTTTTAAATGTCACCTCATACTATCTGGAGTACATCAGTGCAAACCAAATAACAAATACCATGGGTATCCACTTTCTGTAATAAAAAACCCAAGTAGGACACATGAATTCGTAAGTTAATTCGTAAGTTCATCACCACAGAATCTTCCAACACCTAATAGTTTGTTTAAATGAAATATGAACAATATTAGAGATGACAAACAATTTCAGATAATACCTATGCCATCAAGATTAATCTATTCAATATGCAACTTCACGTGCAATATAATTGGAAGCCTTTGCGTCTCTGCTAACTTAAAAGCCACATATGGAATCCATATGGAAAAGGAGTTTTCGAGTCTGCTCATTCCAAAGGCAAGAGTAATGCATAATAAATAACCTGAATACTTACTTAACATAAGCAAGTTGATGTTAATCAAAATGACTGCGCCAAAGCTGTTTAGTAGAACCAAATGCGGTCAAAGCACTGGGACTTGGAAACTTGGGCAATTCAGCCAGCACACAGCCTACTAGGCCAAATGCCGACTTCATCCTCGTTCAACGCGTAAATGGTACACAGAAACCTTCTCCACCGTCCTCAGCACATCAAATCCTCCAGGACACCCGCCGTCCCCTCTGCACGCTCTTCCCACGCAGCGAGGCTGGGAACCGCGGAAGCCACGGAGACGCGTGGAGGCCACGGAGACGCGCCGAGCCCAAAGAGACACTCTGCGCCCAGAGCACCAGCTGTGGCTGATTTATACATTGGGGGCTTTGCGGAAAAGTCTGGATGGAAAAAAAAAAGGTATTCCCCTATTAAGAGGGGAAAAAAGGTGAGGAGGGGGGCGGGTAAAAACTAGAAGCCTAACTGATTTTTGAGGTCCGTTTCAACATATGTTTTGAGATTATATAATCAAGAATGCAAAAGACCAATTAAAGGATAGTTCCAATACTTGAGCACGAAAAGACTTGCCAAAGAACACTCAGTTAAATATTTGCAAAGCCATTCCTGTTGAAAATAATTCCAACCTTCTGTGCTTTCATCAGCAGGTTAACGTTTTTAAAGAGTAAGAAAGAGATTTAGTTACCCCCAAAGCAAAAAGCCCTATCTTCTCCATTCTGGAATTAAATTCCCAGAAAATGGGGGGCGGGGGGAAGGATGGGACTCAATAGCAAGGATATTTGAAATTCAAAAACTGCATTCTGAAGGTTCTTAGCAATAATTAACGATCTGTTGGTGTCTCCAGCTAGGCTGTAGTAATTTCATAATTCAAAAGAGTTTATTTTCTAGTCTTCATCTAAGAACCAAAAAAGCAAGAATAGTGTTTTTCCCTGCTTATGTCTTAGGTACTAAGACTGATCTCTGGTTTTTATTTTTAACTTACAAAAAGTTTCATTTAGTTTGCATATTTATAGGATACTGTAATAAGGAAATTTTAATCTTTTATCACAAATAAAATTGTTTGGAGGTCATATGGTCATTTAGGTAGTTTTTCTTTCTTTATCCAAAGAAAGCATATATCTACTCATAAAAAAAATCCAAGGATGTAAATCAATATTTAATATGCATGAAGGATATACACTGATAATATATATTTTAAATATCCAAGGATATATGTCAATTTTAAATGGAATGTATGTATTTCACAACATATAAAAGATATTTCAGTCCTCTTTTTAGTGAAACCAATCCTTTTATTTCTAAAATATTGACTCTATATCTTAAAAAAAGATGAATGAGTAAAACATTATTTTCAAACTTTTATGCAATTGTTTCAGACCCTCACTAGAGAGCAACTTTAAAACTCTCAAAGCATACAGTAAGAATATTAGGGATTATTAAATCTTTGCAGACTTGCAAAAACCTTGAATGCCACATATCATCTAGCCACCTCTTCATTCAATTTATTCTTTCAAAAACCCCAACAGACAAAGCTAAAAAGAACTGGTACCAAAAAAACACTACTTTCCATACGATTCCAGTTATGAGATTAGAAAAAAAAATACTGAGTAGCATTTCTCACATGAGTTGCCACGTGGGCAGTTGCCGTCCATCCTTGAATAAGCAGGCACCAAGGTGTTCAGAAAGTTCCAACTACATTTTTCTAAGTAAAGGTCACGTCGAAAAACATTTAAAGCTAACAGCCTGGGTTTGGGGGGGTTTTGTTTTTCAGTTACTTAACACTATAACTCCTTCCTTTAAAAGTACAGGGTTTTTCAAATGCCTAAAGCAGATTTATTGATTTTTTTCCTTGTGTGAAATTGATGTTTATTCACAAGGTATTTGTTCTGTATGTTGAAACACTTATTCTAAATGTTGTCCTGAGGGGGGAAATACCAGTGAAGTCAGAAGAAATGCTTAAAAGCTAGTGATGGAAAAGCACATTCTTCCTTTACAAAGTTAAGTGACTGCAGGTTTGCTAAATTTGAATCCTTGTAAGTGACTACCACTGAAACTCTAAAATGGGCTGTTTGTTTGTTTTGGGGTGTTTGTTCACTGCTCTCAGAGCACTTGACTGAGTCTCTACTTTTAATATAATTGAACTGAAAGTTACTGGAATGTGGTGAATTTCTTTTCCTTAAAAAAAAGGTATATTAATGTTGCTGTATTGTTTTTACAATAAAAAAGTATAAAGAAAGTACCCTATTCTAAAAAATGCATCAAATAAATGGATTCATTCCAAATTGAACATAATCAATAGTAACTTGAAGGAAGAGGAGAGGGGAGGTGTAGAGGAAGAAACCCACTGATAGATTTCCTAAGTATTTCAGGTTGACTTTCTGTTCGCCTGAAATCCAATTTTCCAAAGCATTTTCCCTTTTAAACCTAAGATGTAATTATTCACTGGGCCTGGGGGTAGCAATTTTTCAGAAATTGGGGGTACCCCTCTTTTTTCCCAACAGAAAACAGAACCTGGAGTCGGCAAGAATCTGAACACATCCCCCCAATCATTTTACCTCTAGAGATTCACCCATCTTGCTAATAGGTTTCAGCTTATAAATGCATGTGTTCCCGCTAATTACTTAAAAGCAGTGTTCCCCAAAGTGAGATTCCCTGGTGACCTGGGGTGCCAGAAGAGACAATTTTAGAATACAGTATTAAATAACCTTAAATAAGAAAGTCATTTCCTTTTCAACTCTCTTTTAATCCTCTGGTCTAGTCAAGGAGAAAGTCTCCATTTGATCCCAGGATGCTGAATACTTTGTACACTTGTTAACTTCCACTGTAACAAAGGAAAATAAGCCTCCCAGTCAGGCCTGCCAGCAGGCACCCAGAGCTACCTAGAAGTTAACAAGCCATATTACTGTCATTGTATGTATTTGAATAGTGATATTTTTCAAGTTTCCTTTTTAAATAAATGTATTTAAGGTTTAAAAACGGAGTCGATTTAAAGGGAAAGAATACGTTCGAAATGGTCTAGATCCTTGAAACTGAAAATGAGATCAGTGGACCAGAAGCACCAGCCTCACCTGGGAGCGCGTTAAGGTTCTGGATCTTCGGCCCCTCTCTCACCTACCGAATCAGAATCTGCATTTGAAACGAGATTCCCACGTGACTTAAATTTTACAAAACTCTGGGGTGGCACAACAGTTTGTCCAAAACCATGCAGGCAGTTTGCAAATGCCTGAGCTTTGAGATTCGCTGCTTCGGTTTATCAGGTGGCCATCTTTCAGACCCTCAACGAAACCAACTAGCGGAGGGCTGACGACAAGGAGAAAACTCAGTGCTTTCCCCACGGGGGGTCACAAACCATCAGTGGATTGTGAGGTCAGTGAGTGGGTCTAATGTGGGAGCGTTGGGGATGCTACAGTAAGCTAAAATGACTTTAAGCACGCTCCTATGATGTCCTATCAGGCCACATAAATCATCTTTTTTTTTTTTTTTTTTGCGGTACGCGGGCCTCTCACTGTTGCAGCCTCTCCCGTTGCGGAGCACAGGCTCCGGACGCGCAGGCCCAGCGGCCATGGCTCACGGGCCCAGCCGCTCCGCGGCATGTGGGATCTTCCCAGACCTGGGCATGAACCCGCGTCCCCTGCATCGGCAGGCGGACTCTCAACCACTGCGCCACCAGGGAAGCCCATAAATCATCTTTTTTACTAATGAATACTACAGTAAAAATTCTACCTAACCCTCCCCTTCATCCCTCCTCTCCCCCTTCAAGGGCTGGGGGCTTTCTGCACATCTTCAGCATGGGAATGAGTGCCAAGGCTCCTTGGACCTACTGAATTAGCATGTCCTGGCCTTTTCTCCCAGAGTTGAGCCCAGTTAGAGAGAGAATTATGCTTTGGAAATAGGGCAGCCCAGGTCTTCTGCGTCAGGTGATACTACTGGAAGCAAAAGAGCACAGCTCTCAGGGCATCCCAGTAACGCTTCAAAGGAGAAGCCAGGCAGTCACTCATTCCCAATATAGATGGCCCAATTAGTCAATGATCCAGGTAGTTCAGGCCAAAATCCTACTCCTTCATCGGTTGGAAAGACATCCAAGGGGAAAGCCTGAATTACCTGTGTTGCTGACTCAGTGTTCGCCTTCACAGCCTAAAGACTGTGTCGGAAATACAGAGGAAAACAATGACCAAAATATACAGGACTTATGACACCTTAAAAGCTAAATATATATACTTATAGCCATCTAGGCATTTCCACAATATCCCGATTTAACAGCTTTTAATAAAATGTTTCTATTTCTCCCCGGTGTTAGGCCTAACACCAGAGTCCAACATCAGAAACTCAACTTCCCAGTACAAAACACCGATATGAGACAGTTTCATTTTGCAAAGAAAATGAAGAAGAGTGAAGCTAACGGGTAAAGAAAAATGGGCAAATTAACAACAAACAATAGACATGAATTCATGGTCTGGTATCCATGATAAGAATTACATGCTATTCATTACAATGAAAAGAACATTGTGAACATTTGTTAGATCTTTTTTTTTCCTTTAGTTATTTTGGGAATGTACTTATGTAGGCAGAACATTACAGAGAACAAAAAATACATGTTACAATGTAAGATTACTGTAATGGTTCTGAAAGAAGTCAAGAAAAAAAAACCACCAAATGAAATTATGGGTGTTGAGGAGAAGAGAGTAATAATTGCTAATACCTATTGATTATTCCAAGCAGTTTATACATATTAACTCCTCTAATCCTCATGACTCTGAGGTAGATGTTGGGTCCTAATATTACTGATAACAAGGTTAATACTACTGCTAAGAATGCCATTTTGCAGATGGGAGACATGCCCTTAAGTAGCCTGTCTAAGGTCACAAGCCTGCGAATGGAGCTGGGTAAAAATCCAGACATACTCAAAACCCAAACTTCTTAACACCAGACTTCTGCCTGCCTACCACCAGAGCACCGGAATGCCCAACCCAGCATAAACCTTCTATCACTCTCTAATACTAGACCCTATAAAGAATCTTCCTTAAAGGTCAGTGACTGCGGAATCTTCACATGTTAAGGGACTGAGCTATATTGATAGGACTGTACCTTAAAACAGGAAAACTGAGTTTGGGCATTAAATGCTTCAGGAGTGATTAGAACTACTCACTTGGCAGAATTAAGTTTTAAGGCTGCTTTGGGGGAAATATTAACAGTTGGGGGAAATTTTTGTTGGAAGCAAAACATTATACTTTGAGAAATGCTTAAGTCAAGTATTCCTCTTTTATTAGGATGACTTAAGTACAAAGCATTAAAATAGCTGGCCTGAATATTTATTAGAGCAACAGCTGTTCCCTCCAGATTTTTAGAAATTCAGGACTAAGCGCCAACTATAATTTAGAAAGAAATTTTTCAACAAGTAAAAAGAGCCCTATGTCTTGCAATACTTATCCAAATAGTAAATAGTAGCTGGAAGAGGTATAGAACATCACTATGCCTTTTCAGTGAGAAGAGCCAAAATGTTTGGCCAAATACCATTGATATTTTGTTATTGAGGTTGGTGATTACATTACTTAAAAATTATACCTTACATTTCATAATTAACAATCCTTTATGTACAGACAGATAATACCATAGCGCTGACCACAGGATGTGTACGCCATTCTGGGTATGTTTGTTTAGGAGTGCTGATAACTATATGCCCCAGTAAAACATCTCAGAGAAATCATTTAGATTTTTATTCAAAATTTTATTTCTTTCAAAAGATTTCCACTTTAGGTGCCTAGCCATAATTGAATACCTAATTTTTTTGTTTCTAAAAGGGGTAGATGAAAAGGAAGACATCAGGGGAAAAAATGAAAAACTTTACTGTGCACACTCTGAATGTTCTACATTGAAACTTTTCTTTGTAAGGAAAACTGACAAATATCAGGTTTGGGTCTCCTGTGTTTGCTTTCCTGTCAGCTCTCCATGACAGTGCTGCAAACTTGGATACGAGAGAAGAAATGTCCCTGCTTGGCATGACAGCAGAGGGAAGTCAACGGAACTGCCACAGAGGTGCAGAAAGCAACTCGCCTTCTTCCCACCCCCAGATCAAGATACTCAGGGCTGGGGGCATGGAAGGAAGCCTCTGGAAACAGCCTGAAAGGAAGGGCACCTTGGACAGGGAGGCTGGTTTGTGGAGGGGAGGATCGTTTGCTGTCTTGCAGCTGTGGTTAGACCCAGTCCACTGTGCTGAAGTGTGCAGGACAGCAAGGGCAAAGGAACAAATGTCTATTTCTTCAATGTTCCTGTCGAATAAATAACTAGCTCCTATCCCAATATGATGCTAATTTTTAGCCTACTAATTGCAGCACAAGAGATTCTCTTTAGCAGAGATTTTCTCATTTTGTTTTTAGGGCTTTCAGGTTTAAAAATAAACTGGCATTTTTGGATTAATAAAAACAATTCCATGAGGGATAAAATAGGCCACATTATTTTTTTCTCATAAGCAAAGAACACTAGCTTCATGTGCTGGTGAAATCAGTCACCATTTGGTCGTAGCCCTATACCACCCACTCCCAGCTCCCCCTCCAGAGACTAATGGCAAGAGATGCCACATCTTGCTAAGAAAAACGAGCTAGAGCTTCTCCACCTCAGCTGGGCATCAAAATCACCTGCAGCGGGGGAGAGGGAGAAGATGGCAGAAGAGTAAGACGCGGAGATCACCTTCCTCCCCACAGATACATCAGAAATACATCTACACGTGGAACAACTCCTACAGAACACCCACTGAATGTTAGCAGAAGACCTCAGACCTCCCAAAAGGCAAAAATCACCTGCAGGGATTAAAAACAAAAAAACCAAAAAAATCCCCACTAAGTCCAAGGCCCCATCCCAGACCTACAGAATCAAGATTCCCTGGACCTACAGAATCAGATTCCCTGGTGGACCTACAGAATCAGTCCAGGACCCCATCCCGGACTTACAGACTCAGAATCAGACTGAAATTTCCTAACAATTCACTGGTTATGCTGCTGTGCCTATAAAGGCACCTGAAATATCAACTAATCCTACAGAAGTCACCCCTGATCAGGGAGAGGGACGTCCTATGCATGAAGAAAAACCCATAGGAGAAAAACCCATATGAGCAATAATTTTTTCTAAACATGCCTTGACCTTCAAGATTTAAAATTATCTGAAGGCTAGAATGGTGGTTTTCAATTGTTTGTTTAAGCAGTAGACCCCTTTTTGCAAGCAAAACCCTTCACGATATCTCAAAATATCAAAACTACTGGTTGAGCTTTTCCAGGAGAAAGAGAGGGCAGAAACCCACTCAGGCCCCGGTACACCTCAAGGAAGCCTAGTGCTGCTGGTAGCATGGTTTGAAAACCACCGGGTCAGAATAAGACATTAAATGGAATAAATATGTAGTACTGAATCTAAATTCAAATAACTAACTGGAGGGTTAGGGCTTCTGACTCGCACTTAGTCTAGGGAGATGGGTTTAACAGAAGTTCACTTGAAAAAGAGATGAAGGTTTCATTTCACTAGAAACACAACTTGAGCCAACTATGTTCTCTGGCTACCAGGAAAAGCATATGCAGTTTAGCCTGGGTTAATAACTACTATTTGTACTGAGAGGTTTACCTTGTAGAAAGCACCTTCATATGCATGATCCCGTTTAATACTGGATAACTCTGCAAGCTATTGGAATTATTTTCGCCATATTTTAGATGAACAACTGAGAAAATAATGTGTGAGAGGAACTTACTCAAAGATGAATGCAGGCTCTGCCTTCTGGGCTACAGACTTAAGGGGGAGTTTGGGAATAACAACCCACCGCTCTCTGGATGGTAGGAATGGTATGTGAAAAACGTGTTTCATTCTGGTCGCTACATTCACGGAGGTGTGTCCAAATGGGACCATAGGCAGAGTACCTTAATCAGGGCAAAGAACCATCTGGAAATAGTGTATGAAGAAGACATGGAAAAACCAAGAGCCTTTAAAGATGGAAAGCAGAGGGTTTAGGAATGGCATCATGGCTGTTTTTAAATAACAAAGGTCTATGCCCAGGGAGATAAGTCTTATATTGTATGCATAAGAGTAACCTAGGCCCTTCCCCTTCTCTTTCCTGAAATATTCAGTCCTAAAGTGGGGACAAGGGAAGGTAAGCCTTTGTCCAGGAACAGGTTTGGGGAGGGATGTGGAAGCCCAGAGCAGGGTATCAGAGAAAGGTGTTCACGGTGGGAAGTAGGTTGTGGCACGGCATGCTGGAGCAAAAGCAGTTAAGGAGGGCAACCATGTGAGGGGCAGGGGCAGCAGTGGAAGACTGCCTACATAAGGGGAGATTTAATCAAATAAGTAAATCGTTAAGAACAATTGGAGCTAGGATTCTTACTGTCAAAGAAGGGAGTTATAAATATGGAAAAGGAAAAACCTAAAATAAACCCTGTCGTGTCAGATAGGGATTTGAGATACCAGTGTGAACTCGTGGTTTTCAAAACATATAGCTGGATATAGCAATGCAGATGTAAACGTGTGTATGTGTACATATGTGTATATACATACACATATTCCATAGTCCTGTCCACTGAGAGGCCCCAGGGGTGGTGATAGCCTCAAAGCAATGAGCACACTTAGCAACCAGATCTTGGCTTCTAAATATCATTCTCTATGCAAAGGAACCAGGGCTCCTTGGAGAAATGGCTGATACAAAAGATGAGCTTGGAACATGTTGTTCTGCCAGAAAGCAAAGAAGGGCTCAAAGAGGGATGGGAGTTAAAGGGCATGAAAAGACTGCCACTGACTGCCAAACCTGGAACTAATGGGAACATCAAAGTAAGTAACGGGAGTAACAGTTTAATTAAAACATACTGGAAAAGAGATCAAATCGATCAAAATTCTCATGAGGAATGGGCTTTTTAATACATAATTTCACAATAACTTGCCACAAAATATGTATAAATTACAAAAGGGAAAAGAGTCACTTTATGGTGGAGAAATTTGGCAGACAACACTTTAATCAAGTGACCATCATCACTAATGGAACAAACACAAACAGAAATCAGTGCCACTTGATGGATGCAATGAGAGGAACGCAGCACCATTTCTGTAATTCTCCTGCCAAAGACGCACAGCCTGAATCTAAGAATGAAAAAATGGCAGACCAACCCAAATTGAGGGACATTCTACAAAATAACTAGTTTTAAATCTTCAAAAGTGTCAAGAACCTGACAGCGAAAGACTGAAAGAGACTAAAAAGATCCAACTAAATACAACGTGTCTACTGCACTGAATTTCTTTGCTCTAGAAGACATGATTGGAACAACCAGGAAACTTGAATGAGATCTAAGATTTAGATGGTGGTAATGTATCAGTGGTCATTTCCTGGCTATGATGGCTATACTGTGGTTATCTGGGAGAACATCCTAGAACATATACACTGAAGTACTGGTGTTATAGCCGTCATGCTGGCAACTTTTTCTCAGATGATTCAGGATAAAAACAAATTGTACTACTTGCAATGTCTCTGCAGGTATGAGACAGTTTCCAAATAAAATTAAAAATCAACAACAGTATATTAGGAAGATGGAAGTTCCAAGGGAAAACTACACCTAGTTTGCAGGAAAGATGAAACTCTCAAATGATTAAAGTGGTCCCCAAACAGATCCAGAGGGCTGGCAGGATGTTCGAGAGAAAATGCCTCACTGAATAGTAAGTTAGAGGAGATGATGCCTATGTACTCGCCAATGATTTCATAATTCATTCATTCAACAAAATTTATTAAACATCTACTGTTTCCGACAATATGCTAGACACTGAGCTTATGAAAATAACTGAGAGACAGTCCCTGCAGTTGGAGACCTTATATTCTAGAGAAGGATGGTGATTCAGCAGCCTGTAGTTAGAATTTTAAGACAGGCATCAGTGTTACACATAGAAAGAAGCATGTGACTCAAGAACACTTTAATACTTTAATAACACTTTAATAACAGTCTTTAATACTCCATTTTTCATTTATGAATTTTCAGTAGACTACACAATAGTTTATTATTCTATCATACTCTTTAACATTTTCATCCTAACTTTTGTGTGCTTGCGGGTGGTGTTGAGACATATGCCAAAAACTTTATCACTTTTCAATTATGAACAGATGTAAATGACTTACTGGATGTTTTAGTTTAGAATAACAAGCATCTTCTAAAATAAGATTCAAATGAGAAGCTAGGGCTATAGTTATTGAAAGAGACTTAACACTCCAAAAGTGAACCCTGATATGTTCTTCAAACGTCACTCCACGTCTCTGTTCTCCAATTTCTACATCTGTCACAAAGATGTCATAATATGCCTGGAAGATGCTTTGAGATGCTTAGAAGAACGATGTCGTACTTATAAAGCTCTGTTAAAATACAGGTTACTTTCACCTTTTGCCAGGGACTAACGATTACTGTGGACATATTAAGTAAGACAGAGTGATCCATCTAAATGAGCTCGCCTCGGCAATTTTCTGGTGGGTGAAACATTATTTGGTTTTCCAACTTTTCCCCTTGGCTTTATTTCAATCTTCCAGGCATATCATCAAGTGAGAATGCTTCAGTGCTTTCTCACTGACCCAGGAGTGAGAGGCCAGAGCAAGCAAGTCAGTATTCAATTACTTTCCCCACTTAGGTCTATACACCCTTCTTACACTTTTCCCATTTGACACTTTCATAACCATATTTAGCTTTCTTCCTACCATCTCCTTGTAATTCAAAAGGCAGTTTAGACTCCCATATGGTTGCCATCGAAGCTAACAGATGTCTAGCAAATTAAAACAAAAATTATGACTTATAAACTGCTGATGTATCATCATTCCAGAACATCTTACAATTTATAGTGAATCATAAGATAAGACTTCATACTTATGCCCCCGGCAAGGTTCCCTAAATCTCTCTCCTCTCTGAATTTAAGCCCTGTGGAAACAGATGAGATGCAACATTCTGCCATCAAACCTGGATAAACGGCCACTTAAAGATACAATGTAATATTTGCAAGCACATCAAAGAGAAATTTGGCCTCAAGGATCCAAGGCTTTCTAATCTTTGTGCAGCAAAGAGAAGAGAAAAATGACTTGGTTCTCCCAAGTCATTCAAGGCTTCCACTGATCCAGAGTGCTTTTTTCAAATACGTGATGATCCAATCTATGGAATCCATTGGCCTCATCTCCTTGGCAGATATTAAGAGGAGCATCATTACCTGGTAGTAATGATGCCAAAGGAGCAGGCTAAGGTATTCTAGAAGTTTTATAGCCAGGATGGAACTAGTACAAAATCTGGAGACAATGACACAGACCATATTCACCATTTGTTAAATACTGAGACACTGTGCTGGGTAATATCTTATCTGATTGCATCCTTGAATCTGCAACTCTATTGGATAATGTTATCTTTCCTTTATAAATGAAATTAAGGCTCAGTGCAGAAGACTCTATTTTCCAAAGATGGCCACAACCCACACGACCCTGACACCTGTCTGACAAAAGAGGGAATTTCCTTCATCAGCACTTTGAAACTGAGCAGGCTCCACTCCTGCTTAAACCAGTGGAACAGATGAAACTGACACTGGGCCAGTTCCGGGAGTAGCCTTCACTGGCTGGAAGTTTCTTCCGCCAGTCTCAGAGACAGGAAGAGGCCACGTTTAGGTGCTCTAGCCAACAAATCTGGCTGGTACCCCCTTGGGCATCCCACTCCAGTGAGCCTTCAGTTAACTCCAGCCCAGCCACATCTCACTGCAACTGCATGGGCCATTCCAAGTGCAAATCACCCACATGAGCCTGGTCAAATCACAGAACTGTCAGATAGAATAAAGTTTTATTTTAAACCACTAAGCTTTGGGGTTGTTTGTTACGTAGCAAAAACAAATTTACAGAATTTGTAATAGCAGTAACAAATTTACAGAAGCAGGCTGCCCATTCCTGACCCCAGTTCTCCAGTCAATAACATCTTAGTCTGAGTTACTGGGATCAAGTATCATGACTACCTTCCTGCTGATCATCACTCTAGAGACCAGGGTACTAAAAACTCAGAGATTCCAATATGGGGTAATTTTGAAGCAGACAGCAGGATAGGAAAGGTATGAGGGTGTATATGAGTGGAAGGCTTTAGGCACAGAAAGGAGGGACAAGGTGTGTAGAAAGCAGAGTAAGAGAAGGGCCCTTGTAACAAAGGCATCTACATAACAATTCTGCCTGGGGCAGCTGGTTTAGTTCCACAGCCTACATCTCTTTTCAGGCTTCCCATAAAACTTCCCCCAAGAGATGAAGACCTTCGAAATGAGATAAGACGTGACTCTCTTCTGCAACTCTCTATGCAAGCACTCTGCAATTCTTTGAAGCTCTCCACAGTTCCAGAGGTTTTGCTACAACCTAATCCACAGAAAATACTCAATGTGCCTCTGTACACTATAAAATGACACCAAACTGTCAGGGAAATAGGCCCAAATCCCTTTATTTCTTTTCCACCTCCTGCTATGAAACTGCAGAGAAAGCCCCTAGGTACTTTTTGTTGCCTGGCTGCTGAAATGTGCAACTTTTGGAAGTGTTCAAGTAGAATCAAGAGGCCTGGACTCACTACGCCAACAAGATCCAGTCCCAATTCCGTAGTCCTTGACTCTCAAAGTTATGAAAGTTTCAAGTTCAGATAAAATCAAAATGCCTCACCCAGAAATGTGACTTTTAAACATTTCCAACAAGGGTTGAAAAAAAGGAAGCAAGGAAAGAAAATAATTTCTTCTTCCTATATTTGTAGCAGTGTTTGACTGCAGGGAGGGGGGTGACTGCTAACAGGAATCATGTCCAATCCCTGGCAAAAATGGCCTGTGAAAGACTAGATCTGATATTTATTCATGTTTCCCCCTTCATCATCAGTCCTGAGGCCAGATGACATGCTGACACAGAAAGTGGTCTCCAATCCCTCCCATTTCCTTTTGCAAAACATTCATGAGCTGTGCAAGGTACTCCTACAGAAAATAGAAAAAAAAAAATAAAATAGCCTAGTACATGTGTGGCAGAAAAAACAAGAATATAAAGAGCTGTATTGACAACTATTCTCATCGATGTATATGTTTACAGCGTATGGCCAAAATTAAAGGAGAATCAAAATAAATGCACCCTGTGTTAAGACTGTTGTGGATTATTATTGATCCCACGACTGGATTATTGTTTATCTCACACTGAACCTACACTGAACAGCAACTTGGAGAACCGCCCCCACCCCAGACAGCCACCATCTTTACTTTCCATGGGGGGAAGAGTGGGGGGACAGGAGGAGTGCCCAGTAAGGAAAAGGATGGGATGGGATGGAAAGGAAAGGAAAAATAACACGGTCTTTGAACCAACGTTTTTCTCTTGTCCTAGTGAACTCTTTGTCTGGTCGCTGAACATGTTTGTGAGATCAAGGAAAAGAATTCAAACAAAACAAAAGAGTAGGCATCCCAGCCTAATTACAATAGGTGCCCAGCACATTGTAGCGCCAGCAGAGCATGGTCTGAATCTTTCCTTCAAGCATTTGCTCTCCCAGTAGCCCCATAAAACATGCCTCGTACACCTTCTCCTCTGCATTTCTCCAAGGTTTCCCCAAAACGGCCCGCTCTATGTCACTCCTCAGAAAGGAGGACGTGAGGCACGGACACACTGAAACATATGTTGATGGTGACTTCTTCCTATCCTGACAATAATACAGAGAGAGAAATAAAGCCCTCCAGCCCACACGCCCACTGGTCAGTCCATTACGCAAAAGGAGCGCTTTCCAGACGAAGGGGAAGAGCATGCAGGAAGCGTTATTTACGTGCACATTACAGAACCGTATACCACCGCATCTGCATCCTACACAAAGCCCGAGATGGTGCAAGAAGATACACGCTGAACATGGCACAGACCAGCCGCGGCAACACGGAGCCAAGCCCTCGTCCAATCAGATCCTTGTTAGAAGGTGGACCTCAGGGTCGGGTCTGCCCGATTAGCCTTCCCTGTTATGACACCACGCTCAGCCCAACATCCATATCCCACCCGGAGCAAATCTCATTCGAGTGGTTGCTCATCTCTCAAACTGCCGAGCCCTTTCTTTCATCTGCATCCACGTTATTCCTCCCTTAAAAAGCCACCCCAAGGCCTGGGTGCCCCCTTTCCGGCTCGGTTTTTCTTTTTACCTCTTCGCGTTCCTAGAAAGGATTAAATGTTTATCTCTCCAACGCGCAGGCTGAAAAGGCGGAAGGCAAATGCCTCTCCGTGCTACCGCAAGCGCCCGAGGGGCTGCGAAAAGTAAACGCAGAGAGCAACGTGGGGGAAATCGTCGCGAACCGATCGGCCACGATAGTCGAAATCCCAGAAGCGCTCCAACTTACCCAAAATATGACATTGAAGCCAAATATGAAATATTTGATGCAACAACTGACTTCAGGACCCTTGTAATGCTTCCCGGACATCCTCTGGGTTCATGAAGACACTTGCCCCGGCAGCCCGAGTTTGGAGCCCCTGAGCACCGTTGCTCGGAGCAGCACGGCGGGGAGCTGGGGCTCAGGGACGCCGCTCGGGGGCCGCAGCGCAGCGGTCGGGGCTGAGCAGCGCAAGGACCGACCTGCGGAGAGCGGCTCCCGCACGTCCAGCCCCTCGCGCGCCGAGGCCGCCGGAGCCGGGGTGGCCGCGAGCGGGCGGGGAAGCGCGTGCTGCAAGCCCCGAGCTTCGCTGGAGCTGACCCCGAGCACAAGGCGAGCTCCCAAGCCCGTCCGCCAGACGATCCGTCCGTCGGTCAGTCTCCGGGCAAACGCGGCCGCGGCAGATGCCGGAGAAGACGCTCCTCGCCCGCCTGCCGGCTCGCGAGCTCCCTCCCACCCCTCGCTCCGCCCGCCGATCGCTCCGCCCGCGCCGCCCGCAGCTCCGCCCGCCTCCCGCCGCCGGAGCCTCAGCGAGGTGCGCGCGCGCACGGGCTCGGGCTCTCCCGGATGGCGGTGGGACGAAGTACGCGCGCCGCCCCCTCCTTCCAGCGCTCTCCGCTCCTGCTGCTCCCTCCATCCTCGCCCCTCCTCAGGCCAGTCCGGAGCGCCGCCGACCCGCGAGCACTGCAGCGGGGTAGGTGGGGAGGATGGCCGGGCGGAGGGAGAAGTATGGGTGCCCGGGGAGCACGCCCATTGGGAGCAGCCTGGAAGAGTGACGGGGGTTGATAAGCAGCGGGTCCCCCTCTGCTACCGGCAGCAGCAGGCAGCTTCTGGAGGGACGCGGGGGAAAGGGTCGCTTTGGGGCAACAGTAGGGATCCTGAGTGAGAATCTTCCCCGCGACCCCCGGACGAGCCTCCGTTCTGGGTGTAGCCACACTCACGCCTCCTGCTCCACCACCCGGTTTTGTGGCAATAGAAGACGCCGGGCCACTGAGCCAGAGAGGAAAGGGGTCGTAGACTTTGCTGGGAGCAAAGGGGAAGGATAAGGTGTTAGGGAAGGGGGAGAAAAGAGAGATGGGAAATGGGGGGAGCGAATCGGGAGGGTTGCATAGGAAAGGCCCCCGAATCCCAATGCGGCTCCAACCCAACTTCTCCACCTGCGGGAGAAATAGGCTTATCCTAGAAATGGGGACGCGGAAGGAGAGATGGCCCAAAGGAATCCTGACCCGGGATACAATCCTTGCCCCAGGGCCAGTTGCCAACAACAGAAACCCGGATTGCAAATGCTCCCACGAGACGGAATAGTGCCGAAGGAACTTGACTGATCTTAACTCTAAGAAGGAATCCAGCAAGGCGTTCCAGGACGGTCTTCCGGGGAATCCGAATTGAGTTTATAGATATGAACGGTTAAGCTTTTGACCTCTGAGGAAGGATGGAACGTGCCTGGAAATTATATTGGAGCCCTACCTGAGAAGGTGTGCCCGATAGTTGTGTATCTGCCTCCCGCCTGGAGCACTTTCATAGGTGCTGAAAAGCGGGTACCAGTATTTCATGGAAAAAGAATGAAGAACCGCTCAGAACTGTGTGTAAACATCTGTGGGAATTTTTTTTAAGGCTTCAGAAAGCTTCAGAAACAAAGCTTCAGAAACAAAGAGATGAGATCAGGAAATTTTTCCAGTACCACCCCGTGTAAGCTGGTACTGGGCACAGAAATCTGCATGTTTCCTAAGCTCTCACATGATACTTAAGTATGCTTGAGAACCTTTGTCCTAGGGCTTCCCTGGTTAACTACTTCTCACTTTTCTCAAAAACTAGCTAGCTTGTTGACAACCTGTTACGTGGAGGAGCAAGAAGTTACTTTTTCTTGCAATAAATCGCACTTAAGTAGACTTGGGCTTGAGAGGAATTGGGGCTATATTGAGGCCACAGGTAGGAGCCAGCGTCCCCACAAAGGTGGAAGAACCAGGAGATTCTAGAATTATGACACTGGTTAACAGTGACTTGAGCCGTTTGGATGAAATAACCCTCAAAAGTGTCCTCCACCCACCCAAAACACACAGCATAGTACTACCACCAATCTGGTGGGCTTGAAAGGTAAAGTCTGCTCTTAGCAGCAGATTCCCTACTAACAGGAAGGCACTGACAAGCTTTACCTACGCCTACTGGTGCTATATTGTAATTCTTTCTGTGCATAAATAAAACAGTTCCTGCAGATTCCTGGATAAATCAAAGGAAAGGTCTACCTTAAGCTGATATGACACAACTCAGAAAAGGACTAGAAATTAGATCCAATTGATGACTGAGCTGATCCCTAAGCAGGATTTACCTTTGAAATAAAACTCAACAGAGAAGGGGAAGTTCAGATAACTCACTGGTAATTTGGGGCAGGGGGGCTAGTTGAGTTCTCATTTCATATGTCAAAAGCAAGTCCAAGGAAGATTTATGAGTTAAATGTATTTTTTAAAGCAAACCAGAAAATACTATTTGTTAAACCTCTGGCTAGAAGTCTTCCTCAACTTAGAAGCAATAGAAGGAAATGATCAATGGATATGACTGGGTAATACCTAAAACTTCTATGTGTCAAACATTATTTTAGACAAACCTAAACCAAAAAAAGAAAAAAAGTGACAGCAAATATAAAAAAAAAAAGTATGAATATCTATAAGTAGGGCTCATACAGCTAAAGTAAAATATAGAATCTCAGTTATTGAGTATAAACAGAAAACAAACAAAGCAAATACAAAGACATCAAAGAGTAATAATAAATATATGGTGAAAATTAACCTTATAGTAATTAAAGAAATAGATGTTAAAACAAACCAGTGATAAAGATATAGAGATAATAAGCAATGGTTTGCTCATACATTGTGCGTATCATTATAAAATGATACTGTCCATTTGGAAAGCATTTTGACTATATGTCGTAGGTCAGGGTGCTCCTACATTTTGATTCAGAGGTCCCACTTCTGGGACTCTAGCCAGAGACATACTCCAAAATATGGGGAAAGTTATATGCTGCAAGTTGTATATCACAGCATTATTTATATTGAAGACTAGGCCACAACTTCAAGATGCTAGAGGTAGGGGCTATACCCAACTCCCTGTAGCCACCTGGACCATGATGCTACTTCATGTTTCTCTGCTTTGCACATATTCCTGGTCTTTACCTGAAGGACTCTCCTTGCCCTGTGTCTGTGAGCTGAGCTCTCTTCTCTCACTTATCCTCAACACTTTTGATCAGCATTTTCCAGGCTCCCTCTTTCATCCCCACAAGCCCTCCTACACTCTTCCATTTTGGCCCTTGGAGACTACCTGTAATTAACTCATTTCCCTCCCTGTCTCTTCCACTCTGCTACGTCTCCTTCAAGGGTGTGCACCATTTCCTTTTAATCTTAGAATTACTAGCATCCTGCCAATGTTTCAGGTGCTTGATAAATATTTATTTAAAAATGGATGAATCAGGGACTTCCCTGGTGGTCCAGTGGTTAAGACTGTGGGCTCCCAATGCAGGAGGCATGGGTTCGACCCCTGGTCGGGGAACTAGGATCCAGCATGCCGCATGGCACAGCCAAAAAAAAAAAAAAAAAAAGGATAAATCATTTACTCAAAACTTTTACAGACATTAAGGATGATGATTCCAATCGCTTATATGTGGAATATAGAAAAATGGTACAGATGAACTTATTTGTAAAGCACAAATAGAGACACCGATGTAGAGACCAAACTTAAGGATACCAAGGGGGGAAGGGGGAGTGGGATGAATTGGGAGATTGGGATTGACATATATACACTAATATGTATAAAATAGATAACTAATGAGAACTATAGCACAGGAAACTCTACTCAGTGCTCTGTGGTGACCTAAATCAGAAGGAAATCCAAAAAAAGAGGGGATCTATGTATACATATAACTGATTCACTTTGCTGTACAGTAGAAACTAACACATCGTAAAGCAACTATATGCCAATAAAAATTAATTTTAAAAAAGCATGATGATTATAAAGAGTATGTGGCAATGTGTGAATACATTATAATGTTTAATTTTAATTTTGTGGAAATATCTCTAATATAAAATATGAAAAAAGCAAGGGCAAAATAGTATACAGAGTAGGCTACCATCTTGTAAAAAATAATAATAATAAAGCATGTTGGCAAAGGAGAGTGGAAAATTTATATATGCACATATTTCCTTGTTAATGGGTAGGCTATGTATAGAAGAAAATAAACTGGTAGTAGTGGTTTGAGGGGCAGGGGGCAGACTAGAGGCCTAAAGATATGATGGGAGGGAGGCCTGCTTTATTTTTCAATATATAAAAAATATATTTTTTGTTTGTTTGTTTTCAAAATTTGTACCATGTATATGATATACCTGTTTTGAAAAACAATCTACAAAATTGTATGCAATTATATGAAAAAAAGTTAGGCGTGAATTCTTGACAAATAATGGTTGGTCAGCTGTGGGATTGTGGGTGATTTTGTTTTCACGTTTAAGGAGGGAAAAAAAGGAGAGTAATTTTCTCCCTGGAGACAGCTACAGCCATCTCCTTTATAATTCTGAGGTTGAAAAAATGGTTAATAAGTTTAATTACTGAAAAGTTAATCAGCCTTTCAAGTGGCAGTAAGAACAAGTAAAGCACATTCTTCTAATAGTTGCCCAAAAGGCAAGATATGACAAGAGCGTTTTAACCTAAGACACCAAATTTAGTGAGCTTGACTCTCTCTATATTTCACTCTCCCCACTGACTTTCTGCCTCCCTCCTCTCTCTTTCACTGTCTGTCTCTCTGCTCCTCTAGTCCTGTATTTTTCTTTTCCTTCTCTGTGGCCAGCACTGGTGGTTGTCTACCCACCTAATGTTCCAATGTCCCCCCTCTTTTCACAGCCATAGGCCTGGGAAGGTCAGCTCCAATGGGTGAGCCAAACCTGGCTCTTGCCAATGTTCAGTTCAGAAATGGGCATGAGGTTCCCTTGGTGGCGCAGTGGTTGAGAGTCCGCCTGCTGATGCAGGGGACATGGGTTCGTGCCCCAGTCCGGGAAGATCCCACATGCCGCGGAGCGGCTAGGCCCGTGAGCCATGGCCGCTGGGCCTGCGTGTCCGGAGCCTGTGCTCCGCAACGGGAGAGGCCACAACAGTGAGAGCCCTGCGTACCGTAAAAAAAAAAAAAAAAAAGAAATGGGCATGAGACACAATTCTGACCAATGAGGAGAATCTTCTGGGAGTTTCCTCACATCTAAGAGATGTTTTCTTTTTGGCCTTGGATGTAATTGTGTTTGGATGTGACACCTGAGTCCTCTACAGCCTGACAATAATAAAGACCATACCAAGCATGGCAGAGTGAGAAAGTGAAAAGAACCCAGGCTTCATGCCATCATTGCCTGGCTGACTTCAGCCTATTCAGGACTTCCTGTCACAGGAGAGAACTTGTTAGTTAAGGCACTGTGAGAGAGGTTTTCAGTTTCATGCAGCTCAAAGTATTCTGTTTTAAACACTCTCCTTCTGGCGTTCTCTCCTGACCCTTTGATTTTCTCTTCTTGAATCACCACCAGTGTTTCCACGTTTCTCTCAGTACCACCCTTTTTCTCCTTTTCCCTCCCCTCTCCTCTCTTCCCCAACTGTTCCTGTCCGTCTTCAACAATACAGGGGGGACCTTTAGCACAGTCTGACCAGCTTACACGCACCCCTTTCTTTCACTGTCTCAGCCACAAGGTGCTTCCCCACCTCCGACCACACTCATACTTCACGGCTGACAGGCCTGGGTGGATCCACGCCCCGGAGTCTGTCTCTCTCCATGTTGGAGTTCCTTAACAAAGGAATCCCTGCATGTGGCTGAAATGGAGGTGATGTTTTTTAGGAGAGCTGAGGGGCCTGTGTTTCCAGGAGGAAGACTCTCACACTCTCTCTGCAGAAAGAGGAAGGAAGCACAAACACCAAGAGAAACAGGGGCAGAGTCTCTGACAACGTGGGCCACGCAAACTGTTGTACATTTTGTGCTCTGAAAAGCTTCCGGCCCTGCTAAAGGCTTTCTATTTCTGGATTTCTTCAAGAGGACCCTATCCTTGAGGTTTAAGAAGTTTTTAGACAGAATTCTTCCATTGCACCCCATTTGGGCTTTAGCTACTTTGGAGTAGGCATCTCACATTTGCAAATCAAAGAACCTTGATTAAAACAAGCCATTCCACCTCAAATCCATTATCTAATGAGGTCAACTGAAAACATTTTAATTGGCCATAATGTAAATATTTGTTGTAGTTAATGAATCAAATATTGTGCCTACTGTTCTTTCATCAAAAAGTGAGTAAATTAAAATATTCTATTTCTCTAAAAAACAAAGGATCCCCCAGAATCAGTATCACCCCGTGCCCCTCTCACCCCACGCCCACACGTACCCATTAAGGAAGTCTAGTTTTCAGGGCCCCAGGAAGAACATAAAAAGAAAGCATATCTGTCTCATAAATATGATTAAACAAGCATATGTAGAACACAGTTGTTTCACTTTTAAAAATCAATTATAATTGCTTGTGTAATAAGATGAATTCTGTCTTTTACAAAACATGACAGCACAGGCGTTGATTTTGTTGATGTTGCTGTTTCACCTTCTTTTGGAAATATCACCTCAATTTCCTACTGCTTTGGAAATAGTCAGCGAGGCCTCCCTCTGAATCAAGGTGCCAGGCCCTACCCTCACCTTACCAGGGGCAGATGCATGACACACATTTGGCCAGTCAGAAGTTCCCTTCATGCTACTGCACAGAGGGAGGAAAAGACCAAAAACTACCTGGAGTTCATTCATTGCAGCCCCTGGACAAGTCTGAGGCTGCCCTTGGGACCTTCAGGGTCCTCCTGGTTCTTCTGCCCTCCCTCTAGTTCCGTAAACTAGCTTATTTCCTTGAGTAAATTTCCCTTCTGATTAAATCAGCCTACTCCAATGGCTTAGACCAAAAAATTCCTAATCAACACTTGGTGAACTTTTTTTTTTATAACTTATTTATTTTATTTTTGGCTGCGTTGGGTCTTCGTTGCTGTGCGTGGGCTTTCTCTAGTTGCGGTGAGCAGGGGCTAGTTTTCATTGTGGTGCACGCGCTTCTCATTGCAGTGGCTTCTCCTGTTGCAGAGCACGGGCTCTAGGCACATGGGCTTCAGTAGTTGTGGCAATGTGGGCTCAGTAGTTGTGGCACGTGGGCTCAGTAGTTGAGGCGCTCAGGCTTAGTTGCTCCGCGGCATGTGGGATCTTCCTGGACTAGGTCTCGAACCCGTGTCCCCTGCATTGGCAGGAGGATTCTCAACCACTGCGCCACCAGGGAAGTCCTAGGTGAACTTCTGAAACTGCACTTTCAGAGAAAAATGTTAACTTTTTTCTGATTTCCAAAGTAGGATAGCCTTATTATACAATATTTAGAAAATTCAGAAAAAAATTTTAAAGACTCCCGCATGACATTTCCAAAGAAAACTGTCAATATTTTGATATATTTTCTTCATTAACAAATATTTTTGTATGGTTGATCTCATTCTGTAGAGAAAAAAACTTAAACCTACTACATTTTCCATTTGCCAGTGCCCCCAAATAGTGCAGAGAAATCCCCCATCAAATAGAAACAAGTCCAACTCATTTTCCAGGCTGTGGTTATCAGTCAAGATTCTAACCTCGTTGCCCTGTATCTCTAACCCTTGAGTGTTTTCCTTTTCCACCACCTATCGGTCTTTGTTTCCTTTCTCCTAAGACAAACATCCTTGCTTGCTCCCTCACATTCCTAACTCACTCCTACCTCCAAACAATCTCAAAATTCCATTCCCACCCCACAAACTCCATCCTTCTTTTCATCCATCACCAAATCAAATTATATTGCAGTTAAGCATTTCAATTCCTTATAAAAATCTGCCCCCATTTAACACTAGGCATGCTAATCATATCTAGTAATTTCCTCTTTCACCATTTGGTTTCTTTCACCGTCTAAAAACTTTGCTTCTGTGATATATCTCTTCCCAATGGAACTATAATTGGTGGAACATTGAACTTAATGTCCAGAAGCAGGGAATAGATATTAGCAGATTCATCAGATATCCATTTAGGTTTTATTAGGCAGAATCAATCGATTCAACAACAAATATTTACTGAGCACATCTCCCATTAAGGCACCTGTAGTCATAATTTCTGCCCTAAGACTGAACTGGAAGAAATAGACAGAGGTAAGGACACAGGTCAGAATGGACTAAGTGCTACAATTCCAACGAAGTACAGTGTGATACAGAGTCATAAAAAAACTTCTTCCAGGGCTTCCCTGGTGGCACAGTGGTTGAGAGTCCGTCTGCCGATGCAGGGGACACGGGTTCGTGCCCCGGTCTGGGAAGATCCCACATGCCGCAGAGCGGCTGGGCCCATGAACAATGGCCGCTGAGCTTGCGCATCCGGAGCCTCTGCTCCGCAACGGGAGAGGCCACAACAATGAGAGGCCCGCGTACCGCAAAAACTTCTTCCGGTTCTATTTTTCCTTTTCTTTTTTTTTTTTTTTTCTTTTCTGTAGTAGTAGCATTAAGGTGCAACTACTAGGGACAAAAACTAGTTCCATTTATGAAGACTGAATGTCTTATATCTGAATCATTTATTTGAATGAGTTCAGGACTCTGAAAGAATAAGTTTTAAAATTTATAATTAACCACAATGGTATAACCATTGTGGAAAACCCTTTGGCAGTTCCTCAAAAAGTTAAACAGAATTAACATATGATTCAGCAATTCCATTCCCAGGTATATACCCAAAAGAAATGAAAGCAGGGAACCAAAGAGATACTTGTTTACCAATGCTCATAGCAGCAGGAGAGCCAAAATGTGGAAACAGCCCAGTGTCCCTCAATAGATGAATGGATAAACAAGATACAGTATATATACAATGGAATATTACTCAGCCTTAAAAAGGAAGGACATTTTGATACATGCTACAGCATGGCTGAATCTTGAAAACATGCTAAGTGAAATAAGACAGACACATACGGACACATATTTTACAATTCTACTTATATGAAGTACCTAAAAAAGGCAAATTCATAGAGACACAAAGTAGAATAGAGATTACTAGGGACTGAGGGGAAAGAGAATGAAGAGTTATTGTTTAATAGATACAGAGTTTCTGTTTGAGATGATGAAAAATTCTGGACATGAAGAGTGGTGATGGTTGCAGAACACTGTGGATACTTGATGCCACTGAACTATATGCTTAGAAATGGTTAAAATGGTAAATTTTATGTTCTATGTATTTTAGCACAAAAAAAAAGTCTACATTTATAACAAATAACAAACTGAAAAATACTTCAAAATATAGAAATAAGTTACTCAAGTCTAAATATGATCAAAATTAAATGTCCAATATATACATTCTAAGGCTACGAGTTGTGTGTGTCCCCACTTTAGGAAATCTAATAGAAGTGTAAAAATAAACGTAGAGATGATTGCGTACAAAAGGATCTGTTTTACAGAGGGATTTATCCAAGCATTCTTTTAAACAAGGAGCTGCCCCTGTAAACGTAATTGTTTGCTAATTGATCAGGAGCAACACAGCAAAGGCTGTTGAGAGCAGAACACCCTCTGGAAAGAGGTATCAGGAAGCTGAGGCTGCTCTCTAGTGCACAGTCTCACACAGGAGACCAGCCACCTGTATTTCTCTCTTCCCAGAGGAGCTCTGGGCCGTCTCAAGACTTCTAGGAGAATCCAACACAGCTGCGGTGAGTTGGGGATACAGTGGTGAGAGGATTAGCTTCCTTCTAAGCTGATGATCTGAGGTTTTGTATCAATCACTCAACCTTTTCTAGTAGACCACAAACTCCTTGAGGGCAGGGATCAAATTTTTGTGTAGTGTGTTGCCTTGCAAGTATGCTACACGTGCTGGGTGTATAATATTATTTGCTGAATAAATGAGTGAATGAATGAATAACTTTACTACAAAATGGCAATGGAAGGTCAAACAAAAATAGTTATAAAGCAGCTCTGAAATTCTAATATACAAGAAATCCACTTGAGTCATAAAGGTTCAAATGACACATACAATCTTAGAGAAACACTCCTCAAAGCATAAAGTGAGGAAAATCTGTGTCCACGCTTATCCTATCTTCTCCTACAAAAGGGCTCTATTTTCTACTGTGTTTGTAACTCTGTCTTATACCCAAATGCACCACATTCACTGGGTTCACCATAAATACTGTCAACAGAATGAGTGACAAGGCAAAAAATAGCTTGCAGTACTTTTCATTTTTTACAAATGTGGAAAGCATATTAAACCATCTGCTGATTAAAAATATGCATGTTTTGACTTGCATATGAATCAAATTAACATACATAAATCCAGCACCTCCACATCACTAGATTCACAGCCACAGCCAATAAATTTCCACGTTTCTTCAAATTCATCAATCCCAGAGTGACATGGTTGTTATTAGAAATAAAATACACAGTAATGGTTTAAAACTAAAAGCTAACTTTTGTTTTATTTCAATTCAATGGTCATTTATCCTCTAAAAATAAAAAAGGCACAAGATCATTGGGAATCTAAAATGTTATGCTCAAATTTGCTCTATAAATACCTAATATCACCATGGGAAGCTAAAGTTTGAGGTATAGAACAGGAACCATCGTCCTTCAATATGATGAATTAGGATTAACCAAAGTACAACATGTTGAACCCTAGCACCTTGCTGCCTTATCTAACCCCAGAAATGTGAAAGGTCTCAAGTTGCAGCTTCTAGAACTTCAGCTTCTACCTGCCCCTCTGCTCCCACGGGTCCGTCACCACCACATTCTCTCCAAGACTAAAATTTATTCAGACACTTGAAGGATTCTTCCCGAACAATTGCATCGAGGAGATTTAACTGTCATGCTATTTATTTGTACTATGTGCCTTTGTTGAGTTGAGTTGCTAATATTTAGTCGTATAATCATGGCTTTAGATGAGATCATGAAAAGCTAGTCCATTGCTTCCCTGGAGCAGGGAAGATTCTCTGGGAAGTAGAGGAATAGCTCTGTTATACTGTTATACTAATGGACCTGTCAACCCTCCTGGGAGGAAGAACACCTCCAAACTACAAACCTAGGTTGGGCCCAAGACAATTAAGAGGGGCTCAAGGGAATTCCCTAGTGCTCCAGTGGTTGGGACTCTGGGCTTCCACTGCCAGGGGCCGGGTTCGATTAGCTGGTCAGGGAACTAAGATCCTGCAAGCCACCTGGCACAGCCAAAAAAAAAGGGGGTCAATCGCTGTTACTGAGAGACACCCTGCCCCTTCCTCTTAACTCCTCAGTCCCTCAGGATTCACCACCATCTGGAGTACTGCTCTAGGAGCAAGGATGTAGCCTGGGTAGAACCTCTGGCACCCAGCCTCTCTTTGCACCCGGCTGTTGACATACCTCTGGCAACATATAAATGCCCAGCACTTTGGTCATTGGGTCCTCCCAGGACTGCCAGCACTGAGTCACTGAGGACAATGGAAATCTTTCCAGAGCAGTGTTTTCTAGCCTTGTCTGGTGATGAGAATCACCTAGGGCTATTGTCATAAACACAGATTCCCAGGCCCTTTCCCTAGATGTTCATTTTTAATAGGTCTATACGGGGTCCAGGAATCTGATTATTTAACAAGGGCTCAGGTAATGCTCTTCACCAGGGAATTTGGGGAAATACTGAGTTCAGCACATTCTTCTAAGTGTTTCTTGAGTCTCCTGGTAGGAGGGAGTTGCCCTGTGTGGATTCAAGCCTTGTCATCTCTGGGGATAATGAAGGTGAGTGTACTTTGTACACTGGGAATTCTCTGTAAATCCAAGCTGTGCTATCATTATCATAATTATATACCTCTAGCCACAGCCCCCGGACAACATGTATAGCTGGGGTAAACGTCTCGTCAGTGTGCAGGGCTAAGGCACCAGCCCCAGTCTCTGCGGATGAGGAGTGGCCAAAAGCAGAGGAGAAAGGGAGGAGGAGAAGCAAAGGCTGGAATCTGGAAATGAATACATATGTATTTCAATCCACAGCTGCTCTGGCCGCTGATATAAATTAAAGGAAGAAGGAGGGAGAGTCAGGGAGAAGATGTTAACAGCATGAATTTTCCAGATATTAAGGACTGAAGGTGTTAGCTGAATTATTCATTTATTAAACTTTTAATTTTATTTTTTAGTACTACTACGTGAATAAATGCGAGCTGGACTCAGAGACACAGCCCAGTACTAAGACAACCACCTGCACGATGGGTCGCCACGCAAAGCAGCCTGTGAGGTTTAGTCATCCACATGAGGGGCCACAGCTGGGGAAAAGCCTCCAAGCTGGCAGTTTTGCTGCTGACTTACCATAAATTAAAGATGGATCTGTAGTTAGAGCACTGCCTCCCCCATGGACACAAAGACAAGGCCCTTCCTTACAATACTGATGAAGAAAATTTGCAATGCTGCCAGAAATGAAAGAAGTGCATATTCTTACAGGATGCTGGGAGATAATTTAGAAATAACAACCACTCTTTTCTGAGACTTGAACAAGAAGTTGTGAGTTAAATAGCAGCCTGTAGGATCACCTGGCACTAAGAAAAGGACCATCATGCTCCAAGTCTCCTTAAAAAGATGAATGCAGTCTTCTGTGATTGCGTATGTTCCTGCCTAGTAACAGAGAAATGGACTCGCTTTTCATCATCTCATCTAAAGCCACGATTATATGACTAAATATTAGCAACTCCACTCAACAAAGGCACGTAGTACAAATAAATAGCATGACAGTGAAATCTCCTCGATGCAATTGTTTGGGAAGAATCCTTCAAGTTTCTGAATAAATTTTAGAAGATACAGGACTTCAGAGTTAACGCTCCTCAAAGCCAGAAAGGTACCTTAGCCTCCTTAGAATTTTTGGTTCCTCCTGTTGTGACAAACATTCCCAAGGAGTTGAGTTGCAGCCAGGAGATGGCTTTGGGATAATTAGGAAATACATTAGATGCCAAAAGTATATTAAATGCCCAATATGCCTCAGAGTAGCCTCTTTTGAGAGTCACATAAAATATGCAAGAGACACTTAACCATTCTCATCTTCAATTATAATTCCTTAGGTCTCATCACTTTTTTCCTCAGATATGTATAAAAAAAGGTTTTTCATGCCCACCCTGCTGACAAAATTTCAACCACTGAAACTTTCCCTTTAAAACTAACAAGGCCTTTTATCTTCCTGAGTTGTCCAGATAACAAGTTTACAGGCCACTCAGAATCACCAGAGAGAGCAGAAACTGGAGCAGTACAGATGAGATCCTCGCAGATAAAGCACATCATTCAGGGCAGTCAGGAGCTGCAGCCTCTTCCCTCACTTAACCTTGTACCATAGCTGCTGTGGGTAATTTGATCCCCTGCGCACCTTTCTCTGTTGAAATGGAACATGGATTTTTAGGGTGATGTTAGAGGGGGAGACCCTGTGAAGGAAGGAAAACTGTATAAGGACTTAGGAAATCTACCCTAACTCATTTGCCACGTGAGATCAGTTATTTCACTACTCAAAAACCTGTCTCCTTACCTGAAACGGGCGAGGTTAGATCAAACCGGTGGGATAAAGATCTTGATCTGGAAGAATTCTCTAAAGTCCCCGCTTTGGGCGAGTGGGAAAAGTAAGTGGGTTCTAGGCTGTGGTTCTCTCAGAACACTTCTACTTTTCTCTGTTTCCACGTTGGTGTTTCATATAAGACTTTCTGAAAGGTATCCCAAGCTAAAGAAAGTTTGCAAACCCCTGGACTAAAACAACTGTTTCCTTCCAGCTCTCACACCCTCTGATTCTTTACCATTCAATGATAAGAGGGATGCATGCCTGCTAAAGCAACCAGAAAGTTCTCAGTTAGAGTATTACCTAGATGTGGATCGAATCTGCAAATTGAAGAGATGCTTGAAGGATGTGAAAGAGGAAATTTAGAGAAACCCAGATGGCGCATCTTATTTCCAGGTTAGGAAGGAGACCTGTATCACTCTTTCTTCCTTCCCTACTTACAGCCAGTATCTACCCCTTACTCAGTGGTTCTCAATTCTGACTGTCTAACAGATTAGCCTATAAAATTATTCAGGGATCTGGGCTCCTGAGATTCTGAGTCAACAGATGTAGAGACAGAGTTTTTTCAGCTACTTCATTTTAATTTGGTTTTGTTTTAAGATCCATAGGTCATTTTGGTGTGCAACTAGGACTGAGAATCTCTGCTTGGCTTCAGCTCTCCAACCATCACTAAGACCATTCCCTTAAAAGACATTAATGACCTCCCACAATGTCAGTTTTCATTTTTAGGCAGATGACCCCAAACTGAACTCTCAAGAGACATCCATCTTCCATCTCGGTGTTTCAGAAGCTCTTCACCCACCAACCAGTCTTGTCTCGAATATCTATCATTCTGTTAGTGGCCCAGCCCTTCTTCCAGTGTCTAAATCTTCCAGTGACCCGAAGGCATCTTTGATTCCGCCATTCCTGTGCTCCCAGCGTGCTATCTGCACAAACTTAACAAACCTACCCTGTATCTGACCCTAAATCAGATCCCAGCCTCCTATTCCTACTGCCACTCTTCAACCATGCTCCCTTTACGTCTTGTCTATATTGTTTATAGCCACTTACAGAATTCTCATTTTCCCACCTTTACCCTCTTTGATCCATATTAATCTGACTTTGTTAGCCCCTTGTTTAAATAATTACAATGCTTCCCTATGGCCTACCCCTAAAAAAATAAACCCCTTCGGGCTTCCCTGGTGACGCAGTGGTTGAGAGTCCGCCTGCCGATGCAGGGGACGTGGGTTTGTGCCCCGGTCCGGGAAGATCCCACATGCCGCGGAGCGGCTGGGCCCATGAGCCATGGCTGCTGAGCCTGCACGTCCGGAGCCTGTGCTCCACAACAGGAGAGGCCACAGCAGTGAGAGGCCCGCGTACCGCAAAAAAACAATAAAATAAAAATAAACCCCTTCATCTTTTAGGTTCCACAGTAGGAACCCAATCTAAGTTTCCAGCCTCATCTTCAATTACATAGCAGCATGAACACAATACACCAACCAAAGAGCTCTCTCTTCCCTACACATGTCCTAGGCTTTCCTGATTATGTGCCTTCACCCTTAACCACTCTCTCAGCCCAGAAGACCCTCCTCCCCATTCTATGCCACTCCCTTCCTAAAGGCTCTCCACAGTCTCCAAGTGAATCTGAAGCACAACGGAAAACATTGTGCTTGGCCCTCTTTCATGACAGTCATTATATCCTGTCTTGTAGTGTAGTTATCTATGGCCATATCTTATCCCCTTTACTGAGCCATTGCTTCTTCAGAGAATGTCCTGTGAGCCTTGTGGCTATATAGAAAGAGAGTGGACTTTGGAGCCAGACAGCCCTGTGTTGCAATTCCAGCTCTGCCACCCAACAGCTGTTTGAACTGGTTCATATTATTCACCCCTTCTCTGCTTTAGTTTCCCCATCTGTAAAATGGGAATATTAATATGCAGTTCCTAGGATTAGTGTGAAGTTTTAATAATATAGTACATGTAAGGTGCCTGACACAAGAAAGGCCCTCAAAAAATTGTGGTTCCCATTAGCAAATGTCAAATGGAGGCTGGACAGGCCTTCATCTATAATGGAAGGTGATATCCTGCTAACCCAGCTTCATGGGAACCTTCCTCTATAGATATTCACCACCTGGTACGTTTTACTCATTAAGATGATAACAAGGCTACTTTAAATTTTGAGACAAGATTCTGAAGCAGACTATTGGTTTCTTCCCTTTTATCTATTGACAAATAATAATAAGGGTTGGTAGAAATAGTGAAATGGTTGGTAGACAGGAAAGGGAAGAAAAAGCAGCATGAAAACACTGGATTACGATATCCAGCAATACATACTGAGAGACATAAAATGGCCACAATTTTGCCAAGCAAATATTATCAACTTGCATTATGCAGTATGTAAAGGAATAAGCCACCAAAGTCAGGGGGGTAGAAATCATTAAATAAAAGTACAGTTATTAACATAATACATTAAATCATTACATGAAATACAAAAAAATTACTTCTATAGATGCTTAAAGTGTATTTGATAAGATTCAACACCAATCCCTACTAACATTTTAAGAGTAGAAATAGAAAAAATATTTCTTTAATATAAGAAAAAGTAAGGGCAGACAGCAGAAGCAAGAAGAACTATAATCCTGCAGCCTGTGGAACAAAAACCACATTCACAGAAAGATAGACAAGATGAAAAGCCAGAGGGCTATGTACCAGATGAAGGAACAAGATAAAATCCCAGAAAAACAACTAAATGAAGTGGAGATAGGCAACCATCCAGAAAAAGAATTCAGAATAGTGATAGTGAAGATGATCCAGGACCGCAGAAAAGGAATGGAGGCAAAGATCGAGAAGATGCAAGAAATGTTTAACAAACACCTAGAAGAATTAAAGAACAAACAAACAGAGATGAACAATACAATAACTGAAATGAAAACTACACTAGAAGGAATCAATAGCAGAATAACTGAGGCAGAAGAACAGATAAGTGACCTGGAAGACAGAATGGTGGAATTCACTGCTGTGGAACAGAATAAAGAAAAAATAATGAAAAGAAATGAAGACAGCCTAACAGACCTCTGGGACAACATTAAACGCAACAACATTTGCATTGTAGGGGTCCCAGAAGGAGAAGAGAGAGAGAAAGGACCCAAGAAAATATTTGAAGAGATTATAGTCGAAAACTTCCCGAACATGGGAAAGGAAATAGCCACCCAAATGCAGGAAGCATAGTGAGTCCCATACCAGATAAACCCAAGGAGAAACACGCCGAGACACATAGTAATAAAATTGGCAAAAATTAAAGACAAAGAAAAACTACTGAAAGCAGCAAGGGAAAAACAACAAATAGCATACAAGGGAACTCCCATAAGGTTAACAGCTGATTTCTCAGCAGAAACTCTACAAGCCAGAAGGGAGTGGCATGACATATTCAAAGTGATGAAAGAGAGGAACCTATAACCAAGATTACTCTACCCAGCAAGGATCTCATTGAGATTCGACGGAGAAATCAAAAGCTTTACAGACAAACAAAAGCTAAAAGAATTCAGCACCACCAAACCAGCTCTACAACAAATGCTAAAGGAAATTCTCTAAGTGCGAAACACAAGAGAAGAAAAGGACCTACAAAAACAAACTCAAAACAATTAAGAAAATGGTAATAGGAACACAAATATCGATAATTACCTTAAACGTGAATGGATTAAATGCTCCAATCAAAAGACACAGGCTCACTGAATGGATACAAAAACAAGACCCATATATATCTTGTCTACGAGAGACCCACTTCAGACCTAGGGACTGAAAGCGAGGGGATGGAAAAAGATATTCCATGCAAATGGGAATCAAAAGAAAGCTGGAGTAGCAATATTCATATCAGATAAAATAGACTTTAAAATAAAGAATATTACAAGAGACAAGGAAGGACACTACATAATGATCAAGGGACAAATCCAAGAAGAGAAAACAATTATAAATCTATATGCACCCAACATAGGAGCACCATAATATACAAGGCAACTGCTAACAGCTATAAAAGAGGAAATGGACAGTAACACAATAATAGTGGGGACTTTATCACCTCACTTACACCAATGGGCAGATCATCCAGACAGAAAATGAATAAGGAAGCACAAGCTTTAAATGACACAATAAACCAGATAGATTTAGTTGATATTTATGGGACATTCCATCCAAAACAGCAGATTACACTTTCTTCTCAAGTGCGCATGGAACATTCTGCAAGATAGATCACATCTCGGGTCACACATCAAGCCTCAGTAAATTTAAGAAACTTGAAATCATATCAAGCATCTTTTCTGACCACAACGCTGTGAGATTAGAAATGAATTACAGGGAAAAGAACATAAAAAACACAAACACATGGAGGCTAAACAATAGGTTACTAAATAACCAAGAGATCACTGAAGAAACCAAAGAGGAAATCAAAAAATACCTAGAGACAAATGACAATGAAAACACGATGATCCAAAGCCTATTGGATGCAGCAAAAGCAGTTCTAAGAGGGAAGTTTATAGCAATAAAATTCTTCCTCAAGAAACAACAAACACCTCAAATAAACAATCTAACCTTACACTTAAAGGAATTAGAGAAAGAAGAACAAACAAAACCCAAAGTTAGTAGAAGGAAAGAAATCATAAAGATCAGAGCAGAAATAAATGAAATAGAAAACAATAGCAAAGATCAATAAAACTAAAAGCTGGTTCTTTGAGAAGGTAAACAAAATTGATAAACCATTAGCCAGACTCATCAAGAAAAAGAGGGAGAGGACTCAAACCAAAAAAGTTAGAAATGAAAAAGAAGCTACAACAGACACCACAGAAATACAAAGCATCCTAAGAAACTACTACAAGCAACTCTATGCCAGTAAAATGGACAACCTGGAAGAAATGGACAAATTCTTAGAAAGGTATAACCTTCCAAGACTGAACCAGGAAGAAACAGAAAGTAGGAACAGACCAATCACAAGTAATGAAATTGAAACTGTGATTAAAAATCTTCCAACAAACAAAAGTCCAGGACCAGATGCCTTCACAGGTGAATTTTATCAAACATTTAGAGAAGAGCTAACACTCTATATGTATTCTCTATACTTAGAGAATCCTAAGGATGCCACCAGAAAACTACTACAGCTAATCAATGAATTTGGTAAAGTTGCAGGATACAAAATGAATGCACAGAAATCTCTTGCATTCCTATATACTAATGACGAAAAATCTGAAAGAAAAATTAAGGAAACACTCCCATTTACCATTGCAACAAAAAGAATAAAATACCTAGGAATTAACCTACCTAGGGAGACAAAAGACCTGTATATCAAAAACTATAAGACACTGATGAACGAAATTAAAAATGATACCGACAGATGGAGAGATATACCATGTTCTTGGATTGAAAGAATCAATATTGTGAAAATGACTATACTACGCAAAGCAATCTACAGATTCAATGCAATCCCTATCAAATTACCAATGGCATTTTTACGGAACTAGAACAAAAAAACTTAAAATTTGTATGGAGACAGAAAAGACCCCGAATAGCCAAAGCAGTCTTGTGGGAAAAAAATGGAGCTGGAGGAATCAGACTCCCTGACTTCAGACTATACTACAAAGCTACAGTAATCAAGACAGTATGGTACTGGCACAAAAACAGAAATATAGATCAATCGTACAAGATATAAATCCCAGAGATAAACCCACGCAATTTTGGTCAACTAATCTATAACAAAGGAGGCAAGGATATACAATGGAGAAAAGACAGTCTCTTCAATAAGTGATGCTGGGAAAACTGGACAGCTACATGTAAAAGAATGAAATTAAAAACACTCCCTAACTCCATACACAAAAATTAACTCAAAATGGTTTCGAGACCTAAATGGAAGACCGGACACTATAAAACTCTTAGAGGAAAACATAGGAAGAACACTCTTTTTTTTTTTTTTTTTTTTGGTGGTACACGGGTCTCTCACTGTTGTGGCCTCTCCCTTTGCGGAGCACAGGCTCCGGGCGCGCAGGCTCACTGGCCATGGCTCACTCGCTCCGCGGCATGTGGGGTCTTCCCTGACCGGGGCACGAACCCATCTCCCCTGCATCGGCAGGCGGACTCTCAAACACTGTGCCAGTAGGGAAGCCCAGAAGAACACTCTTTGACATAAATCACAGCAAGATGTTTTTTGACCCACCTCCTGGAGTAATGGAAATAAAAACAAAAGTAAACAAATGGGACCTAATGAAACTTCAAAGCTTTTACCCAGCAAAGGAAACTACAAACAAGATGAAAAGACAACCCTCAGAATGGGAGAAAATATTTGCAAATGAATCAACGGACAAAGGATTAATTTCCAAAATATATAAACAGCTCATGCAGCTCAATATTAAAGAAACAAACAACCCAATGCAAAAATGGGCAGATGACCTAAATAGACATTTCTCCAAAGAGAACATACAGATGGCCAAGAAGCACATGAAAAGCTGCTCAACATCATTAATTATTAGAGAAATGCAAAGCAAAACTACAATGAGGTATCACCTCACACCGGTCAGAATGGGCATCATCAGAAAATCTACAAACAACAAATGCTGGAGAGGGTGTGGAGAAAAGGGAACCCTCTTGCACTGTTGGTGGGAATGTAAATTGATACAGCCACTATGGAGAACAGTATGGAGGTTTCTTGAAAAACTAAAAATAGAATTACCATATGATCCAGCAATTCCACTACTGGGGATATACCCAGAGAAAACCATAACTCAAAAAGACATATGCACCCCAATGTTCATTGCAGCACTATTTACAATAGCCAGGACATGGAAGCAACCTAAATGCCCACTGACAGACGAATGGATAAAGAAGATGTGGTACATATATACAATGGAATATTAATCAGCCTTAAAAGGGAACAAGATTGGGTCATTTGTTGAGACGTGGATGGATCTAGAGACTGTCATACAGAGTGAAGTAAGTCAGAAAGAGATAAATATCATATATTAATGCATATATGTTGAACCTAGAAAAATGATACAGATGAACTGGTTTGCAGGGCAGAAATTGAGACACAGATGTAGAGAACAAACTTATGGACACCAAGCAGGGAAAGTGGTGGGCAGGGGTGTTGGTGGTGGGATGAATTGGGAGATTGGGATTGACATATATACACTAATTTGTATAAATGGATAACTAATAAGTTGTATAACTTATACAACTGCTTATATAACTGCTGTATAAGAAAATAAATAAAATAAAAACCAAAAATTCAAGAAAATAAAAAAGAAGTAAGTCTGATATTCCTCTAACACATGTAATAGAAGAAAATCTGACTCTTAATGTTCAGCTTTTTGTAGAAAAACTCCATTAAAACAGAAATGTGTACAAATGATAAATGTATATAGCTCAATAAATTTTTCAAAAATTAAATGCGAATACAGAATAAAAGACAGATAATGCTCTATACTTAAGGTGCTGCCCTCATGTTTCCGTTCCATTCTCTAGCTGCATCCATGCAAAGAAGTGACTTCTGTTAACATTAAATAAATGTACCTCTTTTTGAGGTATATAGATGTAATCATGTTATCTGAATTACTTTGTTCAACATTATGTTTTTGACATTTTTTCATGTTTTATTTCTAACTATGACTAGTATATTCTATTGATGGATAGTGTTCTAAAAAAAAAAGAAAGAAAAAGTATATGATTAAGACTAACAGCCAGTATTATATGTAATAGTAAAACATTAGTGATATCACCATTAAAAATATGTACAAAAGGGGCTTCCTGGTCATGCAGTGGTTAAGAATCTGCCTGCCAATGCAGGGGACAGAGGTTCAAGTCCTGGCTGGGAAGATCCCACATGCCGCAGAGCAAGTAAACCCATGCGCCACAACTACTGAGCCCATGCACCACAACTATTGAAGCCCACGTGCCTAGAGCCCATACTCCGCAGCAAGAGAAGCCACCACATGAGAAGCCCGCGCACCGCAACAAAGAGTAGCCCTTGCTTGCCGCAACTAGAAGAAAGCCCGCGTGCAGCAACGAGGACGCAATGCAGCCAAAATAAATAAATAAATAAATATATATATATTTAAAAATATGTACAAAAGAAGGAATATTACTTAATATTGTTCTGAAAGTTATAGCCAATACAATATGACATAATACAAAATTAAAAGTATATTATTAATAATGAAGAGATAAAAAGACATTTATTTGGGGATGAAGTCATTATATAGGTCCAAAGAAATATTTAAAAATTGATTAAACACAAGGGGATGAATGTAAGATAAACACACAGAAATCAAAAGCGTTCCATACAGTTGAAATTATAAGCTAGAAACTTTTAAAATATATATTTATATGTAATTCTAAAAAAGATTTGAGATGGTTGTGAGAAAAAATGAATATAGAGAACCCATGCACAGTAACAACAAAAATATAAAACATCTTAGAAATAGCCTTAATGCATAATTTCTTTCATCTATGCAAAGAAGAGAGCAAAATTTTATTGAGATATATTTAGTGAAGCTTGAGAAAATGGAAAAATATGCTGTGTTTCTGAGCAGGAGGACATTGTTACAAATATTTACATATTTTCAAAATAATATAGGTTTAATCACGACTGTCATCAGTCAAACTACTATATGCCTAACAAAATTCTAGGTACTGAGGATAACCATGCAAGCAGTAAGTAACACAAGGACTCTGCCCACATGGTGTTTAGATATTTATGGAGTTGGCACACCAAACAAATAAAGTCTTACCCTTATACAACGTTAGGAAATGATACATACATTGAATAAAAATAAAACAGGGTCAAGTGAGAATGAAGGGCAGGGATGCTGTTTAGAATAGAGGGGTCATGAAAAGCCTCTGAAGAAGTAACATTTAAACAGATATTTGAATAAAGTGCAGTGGAGAGCCATATGGCTGTCGGGAGGAATAGTGTTTCTTGCAGAGGGAACAGCAAATGCAAAGACCCAGACATGGAACCATGTTTGACGTCTTCCAGGAATAAAAAGTAATGCAGTGTTGCTGAAGCAGAGCAAGTGAGGTGGTCATTGGTAGGGGATGAGGACAGAGGTAATGAGGGACAGATCATATGTAGGCCTTGTAGACCACATAGGGACTTTGGGTTTTGTCCTAAGTCTGATGGTAGCCATTGGTAGATTTTGATCAGGTGAGAATGTGATCTAATTAGATTTTTTAAAAAGATTTGTCTGGCCTCAGTGCTGAGAATAGTTAAGGTAGAGGTGAGGGGGGAATAGTGAGATCAATGAGGAGGGTATTTCAATGATTCAGGCTGGAAAAAATAGGCCTGTATTGGGTAGTGGGGTAGAGTAATCAAAAGTGGAATCCAGATATAGGTTGGAGGTAGACATAAAAGATTTGCTGATGGGTTGAGTAAGAGGGGTAAGAGAAAGAGAAGAATCAAGGTTGGCCACTAGGTTTTTGTCTTGAAGCAACTGGCTGGATCATAGTGTTACTTAATGAGGTGAGGTGAAGACTGGAAAAGGAGCAGGAGTTGGGGGACTGAAATCAAGAGCTGTGTTTTGAAGATGTCGAATTTGAAACTTCTATCAGACTCCAAGTGGAGATGTTGAGCAGGCAGTTTCCATGAATCTGAAACTCAGGGGAACTTCTCAGGCCATCAGCATGTAGCTGGAATGTAAAGGCAGAAGATTGGATGAGGTCATCTATGGAGAGAATGCACGGAGAGACACCCAGGGCCCACCAGTGTTTAGAGTTTGAGACAAGGAAGAAGATCCTTTAGAGAAGACTGAAAGGAAGCAGCTAATAAAATAGGAGAGAACCTGGGAGAGTTTGGAGTCTCAGAAGCCAAATAAGTAGTTTAATATAACTCCCATCAAAAATATCAATGATTTATTTTTATTAACTGACAGCATCATTCTAAAACGTATCAGCAAAGCTTAATGCACACCTAGGATAATGGACCATCTTGTCACATATTTCTTTTTTAACAACTGATCTGGACATGATGTTTTTATGACCTTGTAAAATGAAAAGGAAATCTTTCTTACTTAAAAATAATCTATTTACCTATGTAAGCACTCTGTCTTCCACTATACAACCCCTCCATTTTATACGGGGACACTTGTTTCAGTCACCTTGCTGGTGTCCTTGCAGCAAGTTAATAAAATGTAGCAGGAGTTTGAGAAAAATTTGTCTAAAAAATTTTGCTTTTGATACTTGGAAACTGATCCTATTTTATATAAGAATCTATTATGCCATTAGAAAGCATATTAAACCATTGGCCAGGCATAAATTATTCAATAAATAGTGTTGGGACAAGTGTCGAGAAATATGAAAACTAAATTGTTTTCTCACTTCATTCTACACACCAACGTAAATTCTAGACTGATTAAAAGTTAAATCTTTAGGGAGTTGCCTGGTGGCCTAATGGTTAGGATTCTGAGTTTTCACTGCCAATGGCCCAGGTTCAATACATATAAATGAATCACTGTGCTGTACACCTGAAACCAACATGATACTGTAAATCAACTATACTTCAATTTAAAAATAAGTAAAAAAAAAAAAGAGAAAATTTAAAAAATAGAAAATACAACATCTATTTATAAAACTTCAACAAGGGGGAAGATTTCCTAAGCTTAGAAATAACAGAAGACATTATAAAGCAAAAGACCAGCAGATTTGAATATATAAAAATAAAAAATGCTATGCACGAAAAACCATACAGTAAATGTTAAAATGGGAAAATGTTTTCAATAAAATGTCAAAGTTGATATATTTTCTACATAAAGAGTTTATGCACACTGATAAGAAAAGCAATAGGATATAAAAATAGATAACTAATAGGGACCTATTGTATAGCACAGGGAACTCTACTCAGTACTCTGCAATGACCTGTATGGGAAAAGAATCTAAAAAAGAGTGGATATATGTGTATGCACAATTGATTCACTTTGCTGTACACCTGAAACTAACACAACATTGTAAATCAACTCTACTCCAATACCTCTGTTTTGCCCCTCCCCCCCAACTGGTAACCTCTAGTTTGTTCTATTTTCTGTGTCTGTTTCTTTTTTGTATATTTACTAGTTTGTTTTATTTTTTAGATTCCACATATAAGTGATATCATACAGTATATCTTTAAGAGAGCCCTCTTTTGTTCCGATGGTATACATTTAGACAAGCAACTTGAATTTGTATCAAGATCCTTAAAAAAGGTCCATACTCAATGGATGGCCCAGCATTTCTACTTGTAGACTATCTTAAAGAAATAATTCTTATATGGAGAAAGCATTTTACCAAAAAAATAAATAGGATTATTTATAATAGCTTCAAAATGGAAATAGAAAAGTTTTTCAGATACAGTGGACATGAAATGGTTAAATTAGAAAAACAGCTTTCCCTGTTACAGCCAGAAGTAATTCTTAATGCTACAAAGGAAGTTTCACTGTGTGCATATTTCTGCCCAGTGGGGATCTCTTTGTAGTTCTGACCCTAATCAGTAAGTCAGTCCACCAAAAGAAGAATTTAACTTCCATCCACACAATGTGGGCGGACCAGGGAACACAGAGAACCCAGATGAAAGGACTAGAAAGCTCCAGGGTCTTAGAATTGAAAGGGAGGCTCCTCTGATAACAAATAAGTAGCAGGAGACGTTTTGCAGAGTTTACTGAAGGAAAACAAAGTTTCCTTTGTGATAAAATTGATAAAGACTATTATTTTGAGCAAACTCAAAGCAAAGACAGACTTTCTGCAGAGAAATAAGGGCTACAATAAAAGAAAATGACATTCTTGCAAAACTAGCACAGGAAAGAAGGTGAAGGTCAGTAGCAGAACTCAGGTGAAGTTCAAAGTAGAGGAATCTGGACCAGACTGGAGGCTGCTTACTTAGTCACACTGCCATGCATATTCCTTTATTCACTCATTCACTCTTTCATTAATTTATTAGTTGATTCATCAACTATTTATTGAGCAGCAAATATATGCCAGGCACTAAGCAAGTATTGGAGGTTCAGGCTTCCCTGGTGGCGCAGTGGTTGAGAGTCCGCCTGCCGATGCAGGGGACACGGGTTCATGCCCCGGTCCGGGAAGATCCCACATGCCGCGGAGCGGCTGGGCCCATGAGCCATGGCCGCTGAGCCTGCGTGCTCCGCAGCAGGAGAGGCCGCGGCAGTGAGAGGTCCGCGTACCGAAAAAAAAAAAAAAAAAAAGTATTGGAGGTTACCTTACTGAAAAAGACAGAGATCTTTCATAGGACACATAATAGTTGCAAAGCTAATCTAACTCAGAAGATCAGAGAATCCTTCTTTGGGTTTCTATGAGATTTGAAATTTTAAGTAAAGTTTGAAAAGTGAAAAAGATTTAGCTAGGGTAAGGATTTTTACCAATTCCTTAGTGGGGAAGGAACTGGAAATCTTATTTGTGGTTTACTGAATATATGGTGCACATATGTTTTCTATACAGTGAAATTAAGTGTAATTATAGCTTTTGTTCCATTGTATGAATTCCATCATATTCAACAAATTCTATTATTTTTATAAAGACCTAAATTATTCATCTGGATAGATTTTTAGGCTGTGTGACCCTTTCCATCTATTTAGTCAAGATTCTGGTATTTAGCAACACTTCTGTCTGGGTTTCTAACCATTACCAAAACTTAACCATTTAGTATAAGCTTATTAAGATCATACTTTCATTTAAAACAAATATGTGTTGAACACCTGTTGTGTGCTAAGCTCTATTTTTGCAGCTGAAGTTACAGTGGAAAGGAAGACAGAAAAGGTCCCTGACTTTATGGAGTTCACATTCTAGTATGAACTTAAATTCTATGCTTCTAATGTTCTAATTAACATTCCCAATAGCAATACATAGGGATGCCACTTCATTGTATTGTATTGGGCATTATTTTTCTTGCTTTTTTTTTTTGCGGTACGCGGGCCTCTCACTGTTGTGGCCTCTCACCACTGTGGAGCACAGGCTCCGGACGCGCAGGCTCAGCGGCCATGGCGCACGGGCCCAGCCGCTCCGTGGCATGTGGGATTTTCCCGGACCAGGGCACGAACCCGTGTCCTCTGCATCGGCAGGCGGACTCTCAACCACTGCGCCACCAGGGAAGCCCTGTTCTTGCTTTTATAATGAAGAAAAGTACAAAAAACCATTAGGGCATTGTTACAGGTTGAACTATGTCCCTGCAAAAAGATATGTTAAAGTCCTAACCCCCATTACCTCAGAATGTGACCTTACTTGGAAGTAGGGTTTTTGTAGATGTAATTAGTTGCCATGAAGTCATCAGAGTGGGCCCTTATCCAGTATGCCTGGTGTCCTTATAAAAAGGGGAAATTTGGACACAGAGACCTATACAAAGGGAGAATGCCATGGGAAGATGAAGACAGAGATCGGGGCTATGCAACTGCAAGCCAGGGGATGACAGTGACCACAGCAAACCACCAGAAGATAGGAGAGGGGTGTAGAGCAGATTTTCCCTCACAACACTCAGAAGAAATGAGCTCTGCCAACCCATCAGTCTCAGACTTCCAGCCTCCAGACAATACCTTTCTGTTGTTTAAGCCACCCAGTCTGTGGTACTTTGTTATGACAGCCCTAGCAAACAAATACAGGCATATTTCTTACTTTGGGTTCCCCTAAAAGCAAAGATTGAGAAAAGGACTTGGGTGTATCAATGTTGTTTGACAACTGTGCACAGGATATAAACCTTGCTCTCAGAAGTATTGCAATGTTTTGTTAGTTTGTTTTCTCTTATTTTCCCAGGGGGTTTAGACCTAAAGGATAACCAAGCAAACCAAAGGCCTTCAATGAACAATAAAAGTCTCCACCACAGACTGCCAAATTTGGGTACTCAATGATTAGAATGGGATGCAGGAGTGGATCTAGGTTTTGTGGGGAGTGAAGTTAATCTTCTCTAAAAGC
This sequence comes from Aethalodelphis obliquidens, assembly GCF_003676395.1. Lineage (NCBI taxonomy): Eukaryota > Metazoa > Chordata > Mammalia > Artiodactyla > Delphinidae > Aethalodelphis > Aethalodelphis obliquidens. The sequence continues at coordinate 16,327,647 of NW_020837961.1, forward strand.
ATCAAATGATAAACTAAAAATTAGGTACAAAAGTCAATATTTATTTAGAATAAAAGGGAATTAAAACAAATTACAAATATTAGAAAGATGATAAACACTACGAATACCCCTAAATCTTGAAATATATAACATTCCTGTTTCTTAGTTATCTCACACCCTTTCACAATGCTTTTTTTCCTACGTATTTTGACTGCATGTTTTTTGATCACCTCTTCATATGGCACCAAGTTTGTTACGTGATTTTCAATAGACAGAAAAGAAAATTCTCTTCCTTTAGCATTTGTGTTTCATTATTGACAATGCGATGCATAAAACATGCAACTTCACACACAGATGTACTCACTGCTACAGAATTTTGAGCCAGAAAGACAGGAATTCTAATAAATCTATTTTAGATTATTTCCAGAAAAAATGTATTTGGAGTTTATATATAATGTATTATCAAGTATATATATTCCTGACAGGAGAGAATTTCCGCCTTGATGAGGCATTGATGATAACTGAATCCTCTGCTTATAATTTTACACATCTGATGCTTGGAGGAATTTTCCACAGAATTGCTTCTGGCTCTGATCAATGCAAGCCTTGCTCTCTCTATTCCCCACATACTTCCAGTGTTAGGTGCTGCAGGACACATCCTTATGCTGACATGACTTCTGACCCTGGTCCTTCAAGTCACAATGCCTGGTAAGTTGGCTGAAGGGCATGAAGAGTATCCAGAAGCCATTTCTATACCAGGCCACCCAAGAACAGCTTAACTATATAAAGGAGTGACTGGGACCTCATAAATATATCCCACTGAGCCCAAACTTACTGTGCTCCCAACTCAACTTGCCCCGTAACCAGATCCCCAAAACGCTTGTGTCCTTGACTTAACTGCAGTGTGATACATAAAAGTATTTTACTTTTTTAAAAAGTTCACAAAAATCTATAACTGTGTGAATGTGTCAGGATCTTTCCCAGGACCTTAGAAGGAGCCCATACATGAAAGGATCCCTTCATGAGAGGGACTGGGAAGCTTAAATTTCATTTGCTTCATGGTAAACCTACCTTTCATGATGCTAAAATGAATGATCAAAAGCTTCATCACAGATATGTTTTTTACATAGTTAATTTTTGATCATTTGTCCTTTGACAGTAGGGAATAAAGTTTAGACAACCCCTCTGGGGCAATGGTTGGCTGTGATGCAGTAGAAGGAGAGTGGGTAAATGAGAGAGGAATTGTTAGAAGAATTGGAAAGTGGTACTGGTAGTGATAGAATAGGATAATTAAATAGTTTAGAAATCCCACTAGGGGATTAAAGACAGAAAGGGAATTTTAACAGAGTTTGGGAGACTGTTGTAAGCTAATGACCAATCCAGAAAAGATCCAGTAACCTAGCAATAATCTACTCTACCTTGAATGAAGACCAGGAACATTCAAGTACCAGGCACACTCAAGCCACAAATCCTGATAGTTAAAACACAAGACAGTACATATAGGGTCCATGTCTTGTTACATGAAGTCAGGGAGTTAATGGTCCTTGAAGAATAGCATTTCTGCATGTAGACAAGACAGAAATATAGGTGAAAGGGGAAGGAAACTAGGTGACAGGGGACATTATACCTAAACCTGAGATGAATGACCACATTTTAGTATATGTTACCACCCTTCTGCTAATATACATATGATTTAAATAGTGCCATGACAGTCCAGTTAGACCATATAGGGGCAAAGGAGAAACTAATGATCTAAGCCTTGACATCTACCCAACATGGAAGATGGTCTTCTCCCCTCCCCGCTTTTTCTTTGATTATAAAAACGTAGCCCCCTTTGATCTTGGGGCTATGCTCCCTTGTCTGCCCACTTGTATCTCTCACAAGCATCCTATGCTAATAAACTCACTCTTCGCCTTTCACTTTGCCTCACGTTGAATTCTTTCTCTGCAGAGACAAAAGAAGCTGAGCTTCAGTAAATCCTGACACCAGGTGAGAAGTTTCAATTAAAAGACAGGGGGTTGGGGCTTCCTTGGTGGTGCAGTGGTTGAGAATCCGCCTGCCAATGCAGGGTACTCGGGTTTGAGCCCTGGTCCAGGAGGATTCCAGGAGCAACTGGGCCCGTGTGCCACAACTACTGAGCCTGTGCTCTGGAGCCCATGACCCACAACTGCTGAAGCCCATGCGCCTAGAGCCCGTGTTCCACAGCAAGAGAAGCCACTACAATGAGAAGCCTGTGCACCGCAGCGAAGAGTAGCCCCTGCTAGCCGCAAATAAGGAAAGCCCGTGCGCAGCAATGAAGACCCAACACAGCCAAAAATAAAAAAAATAATTAAAAAAAAAAAAAAGGACAGTGGGTCTGAGTCCCCTCCTAAGTCAGGGATCATGGGTTCAAGTCCCAATCTGAGGTGCGGCTGGGTGCGAGTTCCATCCGAGAAGGAGTGCAGTTTCAGTAGTGTGGATGGAAATAATAAGCTACGAGTCCAAAATATAAGCATTTTCTCTGTCCTTTACGTCTAACATAAAGGCTAGAAGATGATCCTCAAAGACAAGATGTCTACCTGATTTTTTTAACCGAGGGAGTCAGGGAACTTCGTTTTGTTCAATCTAGAAAGGTCTGTGATATAAGAACCTATCCACTGAAATTAATATGAGCTATTACTTTGTATCTTATTTTCATGTGGGCTTCAGACCAAATGATTTTCCTAACATGTTTATAAATGGAAAGTACACAAGGTTTGTTTTTAGCATTGGTGATAATAGATTGGAAAATGCCTAAGTCTGTATTTGTCACAGTGACAGTAACGATAATGTTTGTAGGCCCACTAAATTCTGTTTGGTTTTGTATTCTTTGGTTCAACTGAAGGCATCGGCATTAAGGTAAGAAGAGACCTTAGCTATTGGGTAGATTTCTTTATAATAACAGGAGTACTCTTCTGGTTAATAATTAAATCACACTATTAAATCTTCAGATAGAGGAAAGGCAAATAAATAAATTTCAAAGGCATTAACACGTAATCTGTTTTTAGTGAGTATAAAAACAAAGACGCTAGTAGATCAATAAAAGTAACAACGACTTTAATAGTTTTTGACTTTGGTCTAAGCAGCTAGAGATTATGGGGTGTTCTTCCCCACCAAGAAGTATCCCGCTGATGGAGCTGTAAGGCTGAGGAATATGCTGATAAAGGGGTCCAGTTCTCTAACTGCCTTGATGTGTTCTCTCCTGTATTTATTTTCGCATGCTTTTGGAACAAATTACCTCTGTACTATCTTACAGTTCTGCAGATTAGAAGTCCAACATGGGCTCATGGGTTCAAATCAAGGTGTCAGCAGGCCTATGTTCCTTTCAGGAGGCTCTAGGAAATAATTCATTTTCTTGGCTTTTCCAGATTCTAGGGGTTGCTCATACTCCTTGGCTTGTGGCCACTTTTCTCCATCTTCAAGGCCAGCAATGCAGCATTTCTTCCATCAGCACATCTCTTTCTGACCACAGATGGGAAACTTTCTTCACTTTTCAGGGCTTACGTGATTAAATCTGGCCCACCTGAATAACCCAGGATAATCTCCAATTTCGAGGTCCTTAAATTAGTCACATCTGCAAAGTCCCTTATGCCACATAAGGTAACCTATTCACAAGTTCTGGGGATTAAAATCGGGATGTCTTTACAAGGGAGTCTTTATTCTGTCTACCACTGTTCCCTAGCCTAGAACGTGGAGTGGGGTGAGAGGTCAGCAGCCTTCCCACTTTTCTGCAAGGAACATTTCATGGAATATCTCCATTCTTAATCCGTCAAAGGGAAAGGTTTTCCAAAGTGGCAGTGCAAGAGTCAGATAGACAGGTATGGCTTTTCTCTTTTAAAATTAATAATAATAATAATACAGGAATACCTCAGAAGTATTGAGGGCTCAGTTGCAGACCACCACAATAAACCAAATACTAATAAAGCAAATCACACAAGCTTTGTGGTTTCCCAGTGCACATAAAATTATGTTTATGCCATACTGTGGTTTATTAAGTATGCAGCAGCAGTATATCTAAAAAAGGTACAAACCTTAATTTAAAAATACTTTGTTGAGAGATTGGTTCAAGATGGCAGAGTAGAAGGATGTGCTCTCATCCCTCTTGCAAGAACAACAGAGTCACAACTAACTGCTGAACAATCATTGACAGGAAGACACTGGAACTCACCAAAAAAGATACCCCACATCCAAAGACAAAGGAGAAGCCACAATGAGACAGTAGGAGGGGGCGCAATCACAATAAAATCAAATCCCATAACTGCTGGGTGGGTGACTCACAAACTGGAGAACACTTATACCACAGAAGTCCACCCACTGGAGTGAAGGTCCTGAGCCCCATGACAGACTTCCCAGTCTGGGGGTCCGGCAACGGGAGGAGGAATTCCTAGAGAATCAGACTTTGAAGCCTAGCGGGATTTGATTGCAGGACTTTGAGAGGATTGGGGGAAACAGAGACTCCACTCGTGGACGGCACACACAAAGTACTGTGCTCAATGGGACCCAGGGGGAAGAGCAGTGACCCCATAAGCGACTGAACCACACCTACCTGCTAGTGCTCTAGGGTCTCCTGCAGAGTCGGGGGGTGGCTGTGTGTCACCGTGAGGACAAGGACATTGGCAGCAGAAGTCCTAGGAAGTACTCCTTGGCATGAGCCCTCCCAGAGTCTGCCATTAGCCCCACCAAAGAGCCCGGGAAGACTCCAGTGTTGGGTCGCCTCAGGCCAAACAACCAACAGGGAGGGAACCGAACCCCACCCATCAGCAGACAAGCGGATTAAAGTTTTACTGAGCTCTGCCCACCAAAGCAACAGCCAGCTCTACCCAACACCAGTCCCTCCCATTAGGAAACATGCACAAACCTCTTAGATAGCCTCATCCACCAGAGGGCAGACAGCAGAAGCAAGAAGAACTACAATCCTGCAGCCTATGGAACAAAAACCACATTCACAGAAAGATAGACAAGATGAAAAGGCAGAGGGCTATGTACCAGATGAAGGAACAAGATAAAACCCCAGAAAAACAAATAAATGAAGTGGAGATAGGCAACCTTCCAGAAAAAGATTTCAGAATAATGAGAGTGAAGATGATCCAGGACCTCGGAAAAAGAATGGAGGCAAAGACCAAGAAGATGCAAGAAATGTTTAATAAAGACCTAGAAGAATTAAAGAACAAACAAACAGAGATGAACAATACAATAACTGAAATGAAAACTACACTAGAAGGAATCAGTAGCAGAATAACTGAGGCAGAAGAATGGATAAATGACCTGGAAGACAGAATGGTGGAATTCACTGCTGTGGAACAGAATAAAGAAAAAAGAATGAAAAGAAATGAAGACAGCCTAAGAGACCTCTGGGACAACATTAAACACAACAACATTCACATTATAGGGGTTCCAGAAGGAGAAGAGAGAGAGACAGAACCAGAGAAAATATTTGAAGAGATGATAGTTGAAAACTATAGTGGAACTAACTAATATGGGAAAGGAAATACCCACCCAAGTCCAGGAAGTGCAGAGAGTCCCATACTGGATAAACCCAAGGAGAAACACGCCAAGACACATAATAATCAAATTCGCAAAAATTAAAGACAAAAAAAATTACTGAAAGCAGCAAGGGAAAAATGACAAATAACATACAAGGGAACTCCCATAAGGTTAACAGCTGATTTCTCAGCAGAAACTCTACAAGCCAGAAGGGAGTGGCATGATATACTTAAAGTGATGAAAGGGAAGAACCTACAACCAAGATTACTCTACCTGGCAAGGATCTCATTCAGATTACACAGAAAATCAAAAGCTTTACAGACAAACAAAAGCGAAGAGAATTCAGCACCGCCAAACAAGCTCTACAACAAATGCTAAAGGAACTTCTCTAAGTGGGAAACATAAGGAAGAAAAGGACCTACAAAAACAAACCCAAAACAATTAAGAAAATGATGATAGGAACATACATATCAATAATTACCTGAAATGTGAATGGATTAAATGCTCCAACCAAAAGACACAGGGTTCCTGAATGGATACAAAAACAAGACCCATATCAACGCTGTCTACAAGAGACCACTTCATACCTAGGGACACATTCAGACTGAAAGTGAGGGGATGGAAAAAGATATTCCATGCAAATGGAAATCAAAAGAAAGCTGGAGTAGCAATACTCATATCAGATAAAATAGACTTTAAAATAAAGAATGTTACAAAAGACAAGGAAGGACACACATAATGATCAAGGGATCAATCCAAGAAGAAGATATAACAATTATAAATATATACGCACCCAACATAGGAGCACCTCAATACATAAGGCAACTGCTAACAGCTATAAAAGAGGAAATCGACAGTTACACAATCATAGTGGGGGACCTTAACACCTCACTTACACCAATGGACATATCATCCAAACAGAAAATTAACAAAGAAACACAAGCTTTAAATGACACAATAGACCAGATAGATTTAGTTGATATTTATAGGACATTCCATCCAAAAACAGCAGATTACACTTTCTTCTCAAGTGCGCACGGAACATTCTCCAGGATAGATCACATCTTGGGTCACAAACCAAGCCTCAGTAAATTTAAGAAAATTGAAATCATATCAAGCATCTTTTCTGACCACAACGCTATGAGATTAGAAATCAATTACAGGGAAGAAAACGTAAAAAACACAAACACATGGAGGCTAAACAATATGCTACTAAATAACCAAGAGAGGGCTTCCCTGGTGGCGCAGTGGTTGAGAGTCCGCCTGCCAATGTAGGGGACACGGGTTCGTGCCCCAATCCGGGAAGATCCCACATGCCGCGGAGCGGCTGGGCCCGTGAGCCATGGCCGCTGAGCCTGCACATCCGGAGCCTGTGCTCCGCAATGGGAGAGTCCACAACAGTGAGAGGCCCACCTACCACAAAATAATAATAATAATAAAGTTTGAAATGTTGTAAGAATTACCAAAATGTGACAGAGTCACGAAGTGAGCAAATGCTGTTGGCAAAATGGTGCCAATAGACTTGTTTGACACAGGGTTGCCACAAACCTTCAGTCCGTAAAAAACACAATAACTGCGAGGCGCAATGAAGCGAACTGCAATGCAACGAAGTATGCCTGTCGTGATAATAATAATAAGCATAATAAACAGTTCATTGGTGAGATCTGTCCTCTTAAGAAGAACTCTGAGAGCTGTACTTTGTATGAGTTGAGTGGCTATCTAGCCTGCACATGAGACTGAGAGATAAAATAATACTACTTTGGCTGATTATACAATAAAACCAAAGGGCATTGAAGTCCATATCCAGACTCCTGGGCAGTCCATTTCCCTTCACTGCTGCTTCATCATTTTGTACTTTCCTGATTTTGCCCAAATATTTGCGGTTTGGGTGGAGCCACAGCTTACCAGTCAACCCAGAGTTCATTTCACCTGTATGCTATTATTCAACTTGTTAGTAAACTCCAGTCTAACAAAGTTCCTTTGAACTTTACATATCAAAGAAAGATCACTTTTTTAGACTAACATCTAAAGCAGCTCAGCACACAGGGAGAGAGAGATGTCACAGCTGCGACTCAGAGACCCAAATGGGATGTTCTGGCAGGCTGTCACCTATTGACTAGAAATCTTTCATTTTAGAAAATGATTGCTTCTTATAGAGATGTTGGCCTCTGCTAAGTAATCCTTTCCTTTTATGCCTTGCCGTTTAAACTGTTTACAATCAAGATGCTAACCTCTTACTTGTTCTTCCTTTGAATTGTTTTGTTAATTGTTACCCACAGATACTAGCCCACAATCAAGGCAGTTCTTTGTACACTACAATCAGGAATGAACAGATGAATGAATGGACAATGCTGTGCTGTAGATAAACCCAGGTCTATCAAGTCTTGGCTCCACTGATAATATCTCTATGGCCTTGGGCAGGTTAGCTTCTGTGGGCCTCAGTTTCTCCATCTAGAAAATGTGTGTAATCATACCCACCTTGTATGTTTACTGTAAGAATTTGAGATAATATATGTAAAATCCCTGAAATACAGAAACTGGCAGAAAATCTCTCTCAATAGGAATCATTACCCAGTGTTTTGCTCTTTGGGGATTACACAGCTAACACTCAATAATCCACATGTGGGTTATTCTCTTTGCAAATTAGCTCCAGCAAAATTTTGAAAGTAAGTAGATTTTCCCATGAACTCCTCATTTACTCTTGGCTGACTTCCCACCACCAATCTCATGTGTTTATAAAATGAACTCAATTTAAGAATAAGATACATATACATGAGTAGAAAGGTAAATCTGTGGCCACAAATGGGATACATTATAAAACCAGACATTTGTGACATTTGAATTCTCTAGCTTGCAGTTACTTGCCAAGATTGCTGAACAAGCCAGACGTAAAATTTTGAATTTCGTTGTATTAAATGGGGGGATAGGATGGCCAAATAATTGTGTGGTTTTGTAAATTTTTAATTTTTTTTTTTTTACTTAACACTCTCAGATCATGTCTATTGTATGAACACCAGCATTAATTTTCAGCAAATATCTTTTGTGACATCTAAAATGTTTGCTGTCCCTGGCTCCATTGAGATCATCAGATCAGTCACATCTGACCTCAGTCCCCTCTCTGGGCCCCCAGAGAAGAGGACTAATCATTGTGGCTGGCTGATGAGTTACCAGCCATTCCACAGAGCTGAATCCCATAGATAAATAGAGAAGGAGCAAGGTTCAAGCCACTGAAAAAAGGCCGAAATATAAATACGTGGGGACGGTTAATAAAAGCAGTGAAAGTTGAAATTGAGGGTCTTAGGGTATAGTCCAGAAGGGAAGGCATCACAATTCCAAACCAAATTAAAGACCCCGCACTTCAAATACATTACCAGAGGCTGATGGATAAAGATTTCAAATTAAGGGGAAAAAAATGACAGTTAAGTGTTATTTCTGGTGTTTATGGATGAAGAAGAAACAAAGTGAACAGAAGGAAAAGAAGGCAAAGGCCAAGGACCTTCACAGGGAAGAGTAGGGCTGGGGTTGGCTGACGCCAACACCAGGCGAGGAAGAATGGGGTGCCTGTCGCGTGCTCTGCTTTTTGTTTCTTTTTCAACAGCTTTATTGAGATGAAGTTCACATACCATAAAAGCCACCCACCTAAACTATACAATTCAAAGGTTTTTAGTATATTCACAGATATGTGCAACCATCACCACAGTCAATTTTAGAATATTTCCATCACTCCAAAAAGAAACTTTGTGCCTCTTAGCTATGACCTCCCATCCTCCATCCCCTAACCCTAAGCAACCACTAATCTATTTTCCGTCTCTATAGATTTGCCTATTCTAGACATTTCATATAAATAGAATTATATAATACGTTGTTTTGTGTCTGGCTTATCTCACTTAGCGTAGTGTTTTCAAGGTTCATCCATGCCGTAGCATGTATCCGTACTTCATTCCTTTTTATGGCCAAGTAATATTCCACTGTAAGGATCTACCACGTGAGTTCATCCATTTGTCAATTGATGGACATTTTGGTTGTTTCTACCTTTTGGCTCTTATGATTATTATGAATAAACATTCATGCATAAGTTTTTGTGTGGACTTAATGTTTTCATTTTTCTGGTTATACACCTAGGAGTAGAAATTGCTGGGTCATATGTTAACTCGATGTGTAGCCATTTGAGGAACTGTCAGGTTGTTTTCCAAAGTGGCTACACTATTTACATATTACCAGCAGTCATAGGATGTTGCTCCACAACCTCACCTGCCATTTACTCTCATCGTCTGGCTTTAAATAGCCTCTTCTAGTAAGTCAGATAGAGAAAGACAAATATCATATGATATTGCTATTTTATGCAGAATCTTAAAAAAGTGATACAAATGAATTTATTTACAAAACAGATACAGACTCTCAGACTTAGAGGACAAGCTTATGATTACTGGGGGGGAGGTGGGAGGGAGGGATAGATTGGGAGTTTGGGATTGACATGTACATACAACTATATTTAAAATAGATAACCAACAAGGACCTACTGTATAGCACAGGGAACTCTGCTCAATACTCTGTAATGACCTAAATGGGAAAAGAACTTGAAAAAGAATAGATTCATGTATATGTATAACTAAAGCACTTTGCTGTACACCTGAAATTAACACAACATTGCTCATCAACAACACTCCAATAAAAAATAAAAATTTTAAAAATAGCTTCTTCTATGTGATAAAAGAAGTGAGATGAAAACACAGGATTTGCTTTGGGGCAAAAACGCCCACTATTATTAGTGTTCAAAGAAATACTGATGTTCTACTTTTTTTAAAAATTTATTTTATTGAAGTATAGCTGATTTACAATGTTGTGTTAATTTCTACTGTACAGCAAAGTGATTCAGTTATACATATATATACTTCTTTCTCACATTCTTTTCCATTAGGGTTTATCACAGGATATTGAATATAGTTCCCTGTGCTATACAGTAGGATCTTGTTGTTTGATTTTCTACTTTATGGCTGTGAGCTGTTTTTCAGCATGTGCTATAATAATTTGGATAGCAAAAGAAAAACCCAAAGCTGGATTGGAACTATGTAAAAATTAATTCCTATGTTACCACTTACATAATAAACAGCCCAAAGTCTGCTCTCACCCCACCACCTTGAACTGGTGACCTGTTACTCCTTTTTGGTCCCGTGGGTGCCTTCCCCAAGTCACCGGCTTGAATTAGGTCACCTGGGGCGAAGCTCCCATTGGGCCTCTACTTCCTCCAATGCAACATGCAACAGAGTATACACATTAAAATATTTCTAATTGTACAATATCTTCATTATTAGATTAATATCTGTTTTTTCCTCTAGTTTGTAGAGCACTGGGGCAAAGTGACCTTGGCTATCTTTCCCGACACCCCCAGCGTCCAGCACTTGTGTGCACTCTGTAAGCATTTGTTAAATGAAGGAGCAGAAGGGTTTTACACTAAAGTTTTCCTGCTTAACGAAAATTTTCAGCAAGTGTGTACAAATTAAGCTTTACCAAGGTGTTTGCTTTGTTTAAATACAAAAAGCCCAGGCTGCATCTTAGCTTTTTGACGTGCTCCAAGAGCAGGCTTATTTTACCAGCAAATTGCTCCCTGAGTCAGCTAATGCTAAGGTATGTTCAATACTTGTCTAAAAACTATCCTAATCTTCCCTAACAGAGACCAGAGTAAAGCTGAAACAGCTCTTCTGACATTTGGGAAGCTCTGATTCTGTCAGTCATTTTCTGTTCTTTATCGTGTTTTGTTTTTTTTTTCCACAGGAAAAAGCTGTTTTCCTGTGTGTGAGAACATTCTCTCCTATCTAATAATGCTCAGTTGTCTTTCTGTTCCATCAGTGTGCAGGAAACCACCTGTCCAATTGAGATCCGAGCTGGGCGTGTCAAAGTGTCTCATTTTATATAGATGTGCAGCTGTCAGATCAGGGATCAAAGCCTTGCTTTTAATGAAAACAAGTCATTTTTTACCAATATGACTGTAGAATTTATATGAATACAGCTCTCTGGATCAAATGATTGGCATTTGTACTTCTCAGGCTCCAATCATTTTAACAATGACTTGGTTTTCCAAATAAAAGGACAAGGGAAACCTCTGCTCCCTCCCGTCCAGTCCTGCTCCTTCTGTTGTGGTCTCTAAATGGTGGGTAGTCTCATGGGTCTTGCTTGAGAGATCTGTTTTATTTAACCAATAGCATTAGAAAATTTTCTTTTGGGGGCTTCCCTGGTGGCGCAGTGGTTAGGAGTTCGCCTGCCGATGCAGGGGACGCGGGTTCGTGCCCCGGTCCGGGAAGATCCCACGTGCCGCGGAGCGGCTGGGCCCGTGAGCCATGGCCGCTGAGCCTGCGCGTCCGGAGCCTGTGCTCCGCAACGGGAGAGGCCACAACAGTGAGAGGCCCGCGTACCGCAAAAAAAAATTTCTTTTTGGATTAAAGGCCAGTATTTAAAATTGGGAAGATTTCACATAAAATTTTGACTTGCAACTTTTCTTGAAAAATCAAGCACTAGCAATACTGGGCAATGTTCCCACAGGGCAAATAATGTAGCCTCTAAGATGGTCCCCAATGATCCCACTTCCTGGTATGCATGCCCCTGTGAACTCTCTTCCCCTTGAGTGTGGGCTGAACCTGGTTTTTGTCTCTCCTGAGGTTAGGTTACAAAAGACTAATTTCCATCTTGTTTTCTCTCTTTCTTCTTTGCTTGCCCTGGAGGGAAGCTGGCTGGCATGTTGGGAGCTGCCCTAAGGAGAGACCCTCGTGGCAAGGAACTGATGCCTCCAGCCAACAACCAACAAGGACCCGAGGCCTGCCAACAGCCACGCCATCAGTTTGGATGTGTGTCCTCTCCCAGCTGAGCTTTAAGATGAAATCACAGACACAGCTGACACATTAATTATTGTGTGATGAGCGAACCTGGACCAGCGGACCCAGCTAAATGATGTTTGGATTCCTGGTCCACAATATCCGTGTATATTTATTTATTTATTTATTTACTTTTGGCTGTGTTGGGTCTTCGTTTCTGTGCGAGGGCTTTCTCTAGTTGTGGCGAGCGGGGGCCACTCTTCATCGCGGTGCGCGGGCCTCTCACTATCGCAGCCTCTCTTGTTGCGGAGCACAGGCTCCAGACGCGCAGGCTCAGTAGTTGTGGCTCACGGGCCTAGTTGCTCTGTGGCATGTGGGATCCTCCCAGACCAGGGCTTGAACCCGTGTCCCCTGCATTAGCAGGCAGACTCTTAACCACTGCGCCACCAGGGAAGCCCCACAATATCCATGTATAAATCAAGAAAATATGTATTTGTGTTAAGAGAGTAAGTTTCGGGGTAATTTGTTACTTAGTAATAATAGGTAACTAATTCAGTGAGCACAGCTGTGCCCTTCGGAAGGCGTACATTCTCTCTGGTTTGTGCCTGTGCAGCCCTCCCCAGGGTGACTGAGACCCAGCCCCGCACTGTGCAGTAGGCCACCATTCACTGAGTCACCCCATCAGGACCTAGAGTCACCCCTCAGTCACCCAGTCGCCAAACCCTCTAGGATCGACCTCTGGTCTTCACTCCCCTTTCTTCACTCTGCCCTCTCTTCCCAGGGTTCAGCCCCTCACAACGTCTTGCTTGGGCTGTGGCAACAGTCTCCTAATTCTCCTCTCTGCTCCCTGTCTCCCCACCATCAGTTCATCTCGCCACACCGCCGACAGAGTGCTCTTTCTAAACTCTCTCCAGGATAAAATCCAAGCATCTGGGCTTGGCTTCCAAGGCCCTCTCTAACCAAGCCTGCCCCACACTCCAGCCACACCCCTCCCACACCCCTCCTCGCTCCAGTCACCTGAAACTCCTCGCTAATCCTTAAACGTGCCACAGTAAACAAACGTACCTTTGCCCACACTGATCCCTTGGCTTGCAAGGGAACATCTCTTCCCTACTTGGTGACCACACCTCCTCTGTCGCCATCACCTCCTCTGTGAAGCCATTATTAAATCATACCCCAAGTGATTAACTGCTTCTTCCTTGTTGTCCCTACAGCCTTCAGTTCATGCACCTGCCTCCTTACCTGTCATTCTTCTCTTCCTGGTTAGTAAGCTCCTTGAGGAGGGGATGCTGAGACAGCCATCCTGCATTTCCAACACAGTGTCCGGCACAAGGGAGGTACTCAGTTCACAACATTGTTTCTACAAAACAGCAACAACCAAAATGATTCTGTTGTGTCCCCTTAATGTCACCCCTTTGACAGTCTTGCTCTCTGGAAGAGAAGCCACCCAACCTTCCCTCTTCTACTCATCCTTCAGGTCGCAGCTTGAACGGCACTCCCTCAAAGAACACTCCCTAATCCTTAGACCACACTGACCTCCCTCTCAGTGAGACTCAACACCGATGTAATCACTTACACAGCGTTCGTGCATTCCAGACACCGTTCTAAGTGATGTGTATATATATTAGTTCATTTAATCCTCACAACAATCAATCTGGGTCACCCTGATTGAAATGGAGGCATTTCAACCCAAGCAGTCTGGCTTGGGGTCCGTGTACCTAACAGCTTCTTTAATGCCTGTTTAGCAGCACCTCCCTTCCCCCGCCACTCACAGAAACAAACCATTAGATAGTAGGCCCTAAGAGGACAGGGTCAGGCCTACCTTACCAGTGTTTCCCCAACCCCATCCCTGGGCTCCTGAGAACAGACAGACAAAGGAACTTTTGGAACCCAGTAATTTGTACCTGGTCCCCCAGGCTGGGCTTTGTACCTGATCCCCTGGGTCAAGGGATGCACCTCTGAGTGGCCCACCTCAGAGAGCCAACGGGAGTTTGCCACGTTTCATGACAAGGCCAGGTTTCTAAAGCTTGATAACGCAGAGATTTGCAGCAGGTTGCAACCTTCTCAGAAAGCAGGAGACATCCAAGCTCCATATCTGGGCATGAACACCTGGGGCCTGCTCTGCCACTGGCCGCTGAGTGAGATCCGGGAACGATCCTTGTATCAGCTCCTCACAGTGAAAGAGCTGATGTCTAGTAAGCCCATCTACAGTGTTCCAGAAACTCCCCGCTCTGACCTCAAAGCCCCACAGCGCTTCAAGGAAACGATCCTGTCAGAGCCTGAGATCACAAGGGCACACTTCCTGACAGCAGTGCTTCATCCCCGGCACCGAGAGCAACCCAGAGCAGCCCAGAGTGGATGCTAGATAAATACCGTCTGGTGGACTTTACAGATGAGGCTCAGCAAGGTCCAGCTGGCGAGGTGTACGGTCGGGATGTCAACGTAAGTCTCTCTGAAGCTAAATCACGCTTTTCCCACGATTTCCCACTGAATGTCCCATCCCCAGTCATTTCCCATTCCCAAGAAACTTCTCAGTACTGTTAGGGTCTTGACGGTGGAGAGGTGAGGGCCATGGCGCCCAGGGACCAAAATATGGCTTTTAAAAGTCGTACTTATTTATTTAGGTTTTTTTTTTTTTATTTTGGTCGTGCCACACAGTAGGCGGGATCTTGGTTCCCAGACCAGGGATACAACCCATGCCCCCTGCAGTGGAAGTGCGGAGTCCTAACCACTGGACTGACAGGGAAGTCCCCTTAAAAGTGATACTTATGTGGCTTAGCCTGGCTGTGGATGTCACAGCACCTCAGAAGTTCTGTCTTAAAGCCGACTGGGGCCATAGAAGTGTGGAAACCACACTCCCCTCCCTCATTATCCCTCAGGCCTGTCTTTTCCCTTTATTGTCATTGTTCACCAAAAAAAAAAAAAAAAAAAAAAAAAGTCAGAAAGCCTCTTTTTGCATTCTTTTTTTCCTGATCATTCATGTCAGCAGGTTTCTCCTTTTCTTGAACGTTCTGAGTCACTGATGTCCCCTGTTAAATGCATTGCTTTCAGGGCTAACTTTCAGGCTGGATTAAAAGATAGGCAGTCCCATACAAGCGTTAACTCACGGTTGTGCGCTGCATTTTTAATGGCCCAGGAGCTGCTTAAGTATGAAATGACATATCTTTTAAAAACAACTGACCTCATTTCACTCCATAAAAATGCTGGTCTCGTTATTTATGCAGAAAACCTATCTCCTCACTATAAATATTGGAAAGAAATTTCCATCTGCACCCTTTAATGTTCCATATTTTTGAGATTCTATTTCTGTTACTTTCAAAAAAAATTAACAACAGGAGAAAGTGTTATGGATATCTTGGAAAAAGATGAGCTATTCTAACTAGCTATGGAACCGGTGGTATCAGATAGGTATTGATCATCCTCCTTGCCTACTATGCCCTTTCTTGTTCGGTGTGTGTGTGTGTGCGTGTCTGTCTGTGACGCTAGGAATGGGTGAAAAAGCCCTGCAAACGTCTGAGCCGGTTGACCATAGCTCTCAATTTACAAATTTAAAAATCGCCACAAAGTTCAGAAAATATGTGCCTCTGTAAGAAACTGATCATGCTGGCCTTGTACGCTGGTGGAGGAAGCAGTTGCTTACTACGTGGCACGGTTTGAGGTTCATCCTGAAAACCAAATACCTGAGTTTTAACACTGTTAGGGTCAGATTTGCTACCCTGGCTCCCATGCTACTGATCTGGGAGTTAAGAGGTAGCGTAGAATCCAATGTGAGCAGACTAGACTGAAGATACAGTATCCTGAAATGGAAACCGCATAGGGTTTAGAATCTCAGCTCTGCCAGTACTCACTGCGTGTCCCTTGCCAAATCACTCACCCTCTCGGAACCTCATTTGACCCATCTCTAAAATAAGTTTAATGATATTTACTTCACAGGGTTGTAACAAGGGTGAAATGAGAGAATATTCGTGAATGCCCTGGGGCCTCCCACCTACTCCCTTAAACTGGGGCTGGGAGCTCAGCTTAGCCCTCCTGAGGCTTAACTGATGATGACATAGTGCCCACAACAGCTCTGTCCCATGCTCAGTTAGCTTTCCTTGCCTTTCTCTCAGCCTAGGGCCTCTTGTGGTTTGTAGTTCCCTCTCATTCTCAATATTCTTGAGTGATCATGGGTTTGCAGGTCAGATATGGGTAGAAAATGAATAAACACTACTGAAAAGTGGAAGCGTGGGGACAGAAAGCAAAATGCCATTCATGAGGTTTTTGCCAATCCTCACAATACGCACATGTTGGTATCTTAAGGCAACCTCCAACCTGCTGTGCGGTTTTGGGAACCTTGAATCTTTACCTCCTTGGCACCCTGTAATGAGCTCTCAACAAAGAGCCACGGCCTCAGCCCCCCAAGCTAGAGTGTGTGGAATCACAGGAACGTGGGATGGAGTGGCATAGAGGTTAAGTGCTCCGGAGCCAGACTGCCCACTCACGAATCCTGCCCTACACTTGTCAGCCAGCGGACCACTGGCCTTGCCAGACGTCCTTATGTCTCAGCTGTCTCGTGTATGAGACAGGAATATGACTAATACTTCCTTGTTAAGTAATTCGCGTTAATATTTGTTATGGACTAGATGTTTGTGTTCCCCCCAAATTCAAATGCTGAAATCCTAACCCTGAATGTGATGGTGTTAGAAGGTGGGGCATTTGAGAAGTGATTAGGTCATGGGGGTGCAACCCTCAGGAATGGGATTAGTGCCCTAATAAAAGAGACTCCAGAGAGCTCTCTCACCCCTTCCACCATGTGAGGACACAGCAAGAAGACAACTGTCTATGAACCAGGAAACAGGTCCTCACCAGACATCAAATTTGCTAGCACCCTAGTCTTGGACTTCCCAGCCTCCATAACTGTAAGAAACATATGTTTGATCTTGGTTAAGTCACCCAGTCTATGGTATTGTTGTTACAGCAGCCCTAAGGGACTAAGACAATATTAATATCAGCATTGGTGTTATTTTAGCTTTTTGGTCTTGAGAAATGACCTTGTTTAGTTCCACTGGTTACGAAGAACAGAAGCTCCTTAAACAAAGGCAAGTAAAAATGATCATGAAGAGATATGATAGAATCTCAGGGAAATGTAATGCAGGAAGTGTAGCCAAACTTCATGGGAAATGGAAACCCATCTGTCTTTCTATCTCTCTCCCTACACATACACACACATACACAGAAAGGGAGTTTTTCATCATTGTTTCTCTCTTTGCACTTGCCCTTCACCACGTGGCAGCTCAGCATCCACTCTTTCTCATGGTTTCTGCCCTCTACACAACTTCAACTTGTATGTGGCATTAGCTCACCATAGGCTAACTCCCATCCTGACACCACTGGGCCTCAAATGTCTAATTTCCATGGCCCTGTCACTGTATACATGGCACTGTATTTCCCAGTCAAATTCTAGAGAGAAGATGACTGGATTTTGACTAGATTATGGATTGGTTCTTTGAGGGTCAGATATGGTAACCCCTGGTTTAATCAGCTGTGACTGGCAAATGCTGGTCACATAATACAAGAATCACTCTGTTCAAGGGATGTAGGTAGGGCTCATTAAGCCAGAAGGAGGAGTTCTACCATAAGTAAAAATTTCAGAACACAAATTTTACTTTAACCATGAAAACTGTTCAATTTTAATTTTTGTAGAAAAATGTTTTCATAATACATTACTCATGTTCCCATGTTTATAAAAGAGGTTTTTTTGTTTAAAATTGATATATGACTCTTAAAAACTCTTATAAATCTTAGAGAATATACAAAAAGAATATTAAAGATAAAAATCAACTTCAACCTTCCTATTTAGAAATTAATCTGGTTAACATGTTTATATATTTCTTCTTTTTTTCCCTTGTTATTTTGTTTTTCACAGTTATGATATATTATTATTTTGTAACACGGTTTTTTAGGGATTTTTTTGGTTCATTTGTTGGTTTTGGTTTTGGTTTTGGCTTTGGTTTTTGTTTGAGTTCCCCAGAAACAAATTCTGAAATAAAGATTCAAGAGCACATACTGGGGACTTCCCTGGTGGCACAGTGGTTAAGAATCCGCCTGCCAATGCAGGGGATATGGGTTTGATCCCTGGTCTGGGAAGATTCCACATGCCGCAGAGCAACTAAGCCTGTGCGCCACAACTACTGAGCCTGCGCTATGGAGCCCGCTCACCACAACTACTGAAGCCTGCGCACCTAGAGCCCGTGTTCCACAACAAGAGAAGCCACCACAATGAGAAGCCTGTGCACCGCAATGAAGAGTAGCCCCCGCTCACCACAACTAGAGAAAGCCAGCGCACAGCAACGAAGACCCAACGCAGCCAAAAATAAACAAAGAAACAAGTAAATAAATAAATAAATTTTTAAAAAAAGAAAAAATAAAAAAAGCATATACTGTATTTTGAAGGCAACCCCAGGAAACACCAGAAGGAAAATGGAAAAGAGATACAGGGAAGGGGAATGTCCAGTCACTACTGCTTTGTAATAAGTTATTCCTTAATGGTATGAAACAATGGAACCATTTTATTTTGCATTCAACTTTGTGCATCAGGGATTTAGGAAGGGCTCAGTGGAGAGATATCCACTAGGGCTGCAGGCATCTGAAGGCTCTGCTGGGCTGGTTGGTCCAGATGGTCTGCTCACATAGCCTGAGCCTGATGGTTGACCTCAAGCTCAGTTAGGGTTGTCGACATCTGCATATGGGTTCTCCAGCAGAGCAGCCTCAATGGAGTCAGACTTCTTACCTGGTGACTGGTTTCCCAAGAGTGAGTTCCCAAGAGAACTTGATGGTCTTTTATGGTCTAGCCTTGGAAATGATATAGCATCAATTCTGCCATACTCTTTTTTTTTTTTTTTTTTTTGCGGTATGCGGGTCTCTCTCTGTTGTGGCCTCTCCCTTTGCGGAGCACAGGCTCCAGACGCGCAGGCTCAGCGGCCATGGCTCACTGGCCCAGCCGCTCCGCGGCATGCGGGATCTTCCCGGACCGGGGCACGAACTCGTGTCCCCTGCATCGGCAGGCGGACTCTCAACCACTGCGCCACCAGGGAAGCCCTGCCATACTCTTTTAGTCAAAGCTGTCACAAGCCCACAGGGGAAGGGGACATAGACCCTACCACTTAATGGGAGTAATGCCAAAGAAGTTGGGAACTTTAAAAAAAATCACCACGGGAGGGAAGCCAATAAGTTGTGTGTCATTCATCCAGTTGGCACTGTGTTGCAAGTGGAGTTGAGTTCTTCTGGAGGACGCTTAGGAACAGAGTACAAAACATCTCAAAATTGTCCCCAAGGAAGGCAGAGGAAGCTAAAGTATTTAACTTCCAACTTCCTATTAGTAATTTTTTAGGGCTAGGAAGTTTGGGGAGGGAACAATAATTCCCCTAGGAATCGGTGGGCATTCCCCTAGTATTGACTTCTAAGCATGCTCCTTGGCCAGAGGAAAGCTTCAGGCAGAGAGCTTCATGTGATCACAGCAAGCAGCCTTTCAGGAGCAGAGATCTGAACAGAGATGAATGCCAGGGGGTTGTCAGGAAGCTACCAACACTATCTCTTACAGTGTATCTTAAGCATTTTTCCTTGCCGTTAAATATTCTTTGTGATGACTTTTAATGGTTACATAGATATCTTGTTGTTTAAGTAACACCTCTGTACATAAAGCTGAGGGCTGGAGGGAAAAATCACACCACACACCACTGTATCCATTAATGCCTGCCTATGTTCTCTTACTTTAGACAACTGTGAAAATTAATAGAGGAAACCACAACTAAAATTGGAGTTGGGAAGGACTGTAGAGGAGACCTCATGCCCTACCACTTGTCATCAATTCCCCCAGACAGGAAAGAAGTACCTTGCATCTCCAACAGGAAGGTGTCTCTACGTTACCACCTTAGGAGGAAGGAAGATTTTCTTCTCGCCCAGCAACAAGCCCAGCCAATGGAAAACACCACAGCTCAGCCAATAAGAAGCCATCATCACCCTGAACTCTTAGTTTCCTCCAGTGAACTTTCATTTTTCTTTTGCTAATGACTTCCTTGTCTCACCCTTCTTTCTATAAAAGCCTTCCATTTTGTTTTTTTATTTTATTATTATTATTTTACATCTTTATTGAAGTATAATTGCTTTACAATGGTGTGTCAGTTTCTGCTTTAAAAGCCTTCCATTTTGTATAACTCCTTGGAGTATCTCCATTTGCTAGATGGATACATGAATTGTTTAATAAAGCCAATTAGATCTTCAAATTCACTCAGTTGAATTTTGGGTTTTTTACCACCACCAATTACTCATCTTTCTGATTTGCCTTGGTTACTCCCTCTCTTTACACCAAACTATCACCTCTCCCCAAGATCTGTTTTCAGCTTGTATCCCCTTTACTTTCAGTAGATGGTTCAATCTGTTTCAATGAGAAATGGAAGTCATCAGAGATGACCAACCATGTTATCCCTTTCTACCTACCCATTTTCCTTTATCTGATCCTTTTCTCATTCCTTTTCTTCCCATCTCAGAATGTGAGTTCTAGACCAACCCTTCTTCAGTTCTAGACCAACCCTCACACTCCCTTCCTCCACATGAATCCCGGCCCCAACCCCACCTGAGTTCTCCCCGCCTCCTCCCACATCTTGCCCCTTTGGTTCTCTCTCTCCTTTACCTTCCACCTCTCACTCACTGTTTGCTCCTCTCCACCTCCCTATAAATATGCCCAAGGCTTTCTTCAGGCTAAAATAACATGCCCTTAGCCATCCAGCAACTGTATACTCTCTCTCCTCACTTTCCATTCATTCCACAATCTACTGCATTTGAGCCTCTGCCTGCACCATTCTTCTGAAGCTGCACTCACTATCAATCAACCGCCAGTTGCCAGCTCTGGAGGATAAGTCTTAACTTCCTGGCTCTTAGACCCCTGGTGCGTGTGAATTCACTGACAGCTCTCCTCTTTCTTAAAGCTCTCAGTTCTCTTGGCCTCCGGGACTCCTCAGTCTCCTGACTAACCACAGCTTAGGAACGTTCCTTCTCTCTCTCTTCTGTTGGCCACGCTTCCTTTGGCTAATCCAAAATGCTGCTGTTTCCTGTCTAGAGCTTGCTTTTTTATTTATACTTTCCCCCTAGGTGATCTTACCCTCTTTCATGTTCCCAATTATAAGTCTACAGTGCTTCATCTGAAACTCTCAGGACCAGGTGGCTTAAGAATCTAGAATTTTTCAGATTTTGGAAAGGTTGTAAGGAACATATACTGAAAATTATATACTGGGCCCAGTAGAGCCTGGGATAGCACCTTCTAATCAAACACAAGAATATTTCTGTAGCAAAACACAGAAATAGTCACACTAAGTAGGTTTTTAAAAGGGGCTAGAAATCGTTTTTGATTTTTTAGAAAGTATTTATTTATTTACTTATTTGGCTGCGCTGGCTCTTAGCTGTGGCACAAAGGATCTTCGTTGCCACATGCAGGATCTTTTAGTGGCAGCATGCGGGATCTAGTTCCCTGACCAGGGATCAAACCCAGGCCCCCTGCATTGGGAGCGTGGAGTCTTAACTGCTGGACCGCCAGAGAACTCCCAGGGCTAGAAATAGTTTTCATGTACATATAGGTTATGTTTTAGTGTCAAAAGTGCCAGCAAATGAATCTTTTTAAAGACTTTTGGTTTTTAGATTTTGTTTTTGGATTTAGAAATTGCAAGTAAGGGATTGCAGACCAGTACCACCAGTGTGCGGATATAACTCTCAAATCTTTACTTCCAGGCTGCAGCATTATATGGAGGTGTAGGCTTATCTGTCTGAGACCTGTTAGATATCTCTACCTGGATGTCTTATAGACATATCTAGCTCAACTCATTCAAAACTGAGTATCATCCCCTCTGTCTCAGGTCCAGTCCCCGGAGAAACAGAATCTGAGACAGGTATCTGTGAGCAGGTTTACTGAGGAGTGCTTTAGGGTGTAGCACCTGGAGGCCAGCGAGGGAAGCAGGATTAGGCACAGGGAGAAGCTGAAGTGTGCTGCAGACACAACAGGAGCCTCAGCTGATCTTCAAGGGAGCTCTGGGGCTGGAATGGCCCTTCAGAGTTTTCCTGAACTGAGAAAAGGAGACCCAGTCTTTGTGTCCCTACATCAACCAGTCATTGAATATGGGCTTCACCTGGCAACGGGGCGTACCCTTGAGCAAAGTAGCTCCCTTCGGCCAGAGGGGACTCCTCCATGAGCCTTTACTCCTGAAGGCTGGGGAAATGACGGCTTCCATCTTGAACATGGGGCACCATCTTGCAGTATCCATTGAAAGCTCTCCCCCTGCTTTCCGTGTCTGCCATCCACTCAGACACCCAAGTTTATAGCTTCTAGTTGTCCTGGACTCCTCTACACCCCATACCACTCCCACATCTGGTAACTCAGCACATCCCACCAATTTAGCCTTTTAGATGAACTTTAAAATCTGCCTCATCTTCTCCATCCTTATGTCCAATGAACTTATTCAGCCTCACACTGTCTCTTTCTTGCCTGGTTTACTGCAATTGCCTCCTACTTGTTCTCCTTTCTTTCGTTCTTTTCCCAATTACATCTGTTTTCTGCACATGCCAAGAATGAACTATCTAAAACTCAAATCTGTACAGGGCTAGAAATCCTCCAATAGTTCACCATTGCCTACAGGGTAAACTCCAAGTTCCTCAGCCTATTATACAGGGGTCTCTATGATCTCACCCCTGTCTGGCTCTCCTGGGCCACCTATCCCAATACTTAATATCCTGGCAGCCCCTAAACTGCAGCATGTTCCCCTCTTGCACTCTATGCTGCTTCTTGTCTCCCTCCTTTCACTCATGTGGTCCTCTCTGCCTAGATGCCCTTCACCGCCCCCCCTCAACTCATCCTCTAAGACATGGTTCAGTTATCACTTGCTCTAGAGGGACTCTTCTATGTCCCCATCCCCAGTCTAGGTTGAGTGGACTTTCTCTGTGCATTTATAATGTCCTATCCATACGTCTCCCATTGCACTCAGCATCCTGTGTTAAAATTAGATGTGTTGCTGCTTCCTGAAAACCAGGACAATGGTCTCATCTTTTTAACACTCTCACCTAGCTCAGAGCCAGGGACACAATATGCTCTCAATAAAAGCTTGCTGAATGAGTGAATGAAAGATTATAATAATTATAATAGCTAATGTTTATTAGAGTTTAATGTGTGCCAGGCACTGTGTTAAGGGATTCACATATATTTTTTCATCTTATCCTTAAACAATTTTATGAAGAAAGTACCATTTTTTCCCATTTTCCTGATGAAGAAACTGAGGCTCTGAGGGCTTAAATCAGGGGTTCCCAACCCCCTGGCTCCCCTAGGAACCAGGCTGCACAGCAGGAGGTGAGCGGTGGGCAAGTGAGCGAAGCTTCACCTGCCACTCCCCAGCAATCCCATTACCGCCTGAACCGCCACTACCACTGCTTCCGCCCCATCCGTGGAAAAAGTGTCTTCCACGAAACCGGTCCCTGGTGCCAGAATGGTTGGGGGCCGCTAGCTTAAGTAACCTGTTCAAAGTCACACTGCAAGTAGGTGGTAGAAGGGGGATTTGAATCCAAGTATACCTGACCCCAGAGCATGAGTCCTTAACCCTGCACAACGCGGCTTCGAGGAGCCAGTGACCCACAGCCCCGAAGCTGCAAGGGCTCCTGGGAAGACACCTAGTGAGCGGAAGCTTAGGTCAGTGTTTAGTCCAAAGCTCAGAGCATGCAATTCTCCCATGGAAAACTTCAATGGCCTCCTACTGAACACTGAAAAAATCCCAGATCTGAAAAGTGGCTTTATAAGGACCTGAACAACAAGGTGCCCACCTTGTCCTCTCCGTGTCTGTGCCTTCCCGCTCCACCATGCAGTCACACTGCTGCTCCCTCCACAACTTGAACACCCCAAGCTCTTTCCAGACTCCAGCCCTTTGCACATTTGTCACCCCTGCCTGGCTTGCTCTTCTCTATATTCTTTCTTTCCTCTTAGCTAGCTCTTTCATATCTCTATTTAAATGTCACTTCTTCATAAAAGGGTTTTTTTCCCCACAAGTAGGTCTCCGTCATTATCTGTCTCATCCCTGTGTTTCCTTCATAGCATTTCTCAAGATTTGTAATTATTTTACTTCATTTGTTTGTTTTTGTCTGTTCTTCCCTCTAGAATTATAAACTCCAGTAGAGCAGAGTCTGTTTGTCGTATTTCCAGTACCTAACACAGTGAATGGATGAACAGGTGCTAGATATTGATTCAAAGCTGTATACCTGTAGGATGGTTACTATTTAAAAAACAAAAACAAGAAATAGAAAATCACAAGCGTTTGTGAGGATGTGGAGACATCAGAACCCTTGTACATTGCAGATAGGTGAAGCCACTATGGAAAACAGGATGGTGGGTCCTTAAAAAATTAAAAGTAGAATTACCATATGATCCAGCAATTGCACTTCTGGTTATATATCCAAAAGTATTGGAAGCAGGGACTTGAATATGATATTTGGATACCTAGGTTCATAGCATTATTATTTGTGGTAGCCAAAAAGTGGAAGTAATCCAAGTGTGCATAGACAGCTGAATGGATACAAAAAATGTGGTGTATACAAAAAATGGAATATTATTCAGCCTTTAAAAGGAAAGAAATTCTGAAACATGCTCAACATGGATGAACTGAGGACATTATGCTAAGTGAAATAAATCAGTCACAAAAAGACAAATATGTATGATTCCACTCATATGAGGTACCTAGAGTCAAAAAATTCAAAGAGACAAAAAGTAGAACAGTTGTTCCCAGGAGCTCAGGGGAGGGAAAATAGTGATCGTTTAATGGCCACAGAGTTTCAGTTCTGCAACATGAAAAGAGTTCTGTGGACAGAAGGTAGTGATGGTAGCACAGCAATGTGAATATACTTAATACCACTGAACTGTTCACTTAAAAATAGTTAAGATGGTAATTTTTTTTTTTTTTTTTTGCGGTCCGCGGGCCTCTCACTGTCGCGGCCTCTCCCGTTGCGGAGCACAGGCTCCGGATGCGCAGGCTCAACGGCCATGGCTCACGGGCCCAGCCACACCACACCATGTGGGATCTTCCCGGACCGGAGCACGAACCCGCGTCCCCTGCATCGGCAGGCGGACTCTCAACCACTGCGCCACCAGGGAAGCCCCAAGATGGTAATTTTTATCTTATGTGTATTTTACTACAATTTTTTACAAAGAAAAAGAAAGTTGTATCCTATTTAGTAGCACTGCTGATCTCCTGACTCCCAGTCCAATAGTCTCTCATTTACATATGCTGGCTCCTATCAGAATACATTCTATCAACTAGGCATGAAAACCATCTCCTTTCTCAAAAGAAAAGATCTTTCTAGGACATATCAAAAAGGGATTCTACTTAGTTTAGGATTAGAAGAAACGTTAGAATTTACCTAAACCCTTATCTTCTGTATCAGAGTGCTGGGTGAGGATAGGGTTAACTGTAGGCAGGAAGCCATTGCTGACCTGGCTGAGGAAGGGTGAAGGGAGGGAGTGGTTCCTGGAACTTAAGAGCTGAGGCTGTAGGAGAGGCCATGACCTTTGGGAGAGGAATGTGGCTGTTGCCATGCACTATGAACAAGAAGGGAGCTGGTCAAATAAATATGCCTTCGTCTCCTCTGACCTTCTGCTGGTACCTCCCCCTGGTTGAACCCAACAGGAAGTCAGCAGGCAAGAGAACCACTGATGTGGTCCATAAAGACCCCAGGACACAGAGTAGAGGCGGAAAGGCAGAGAACGGATCTAGAGGTGGCTTCATTATACCACACTTCATTCTAAAAGTAAAAGCGCTCAGACTCAAAGAATTAAATGACTTACTTAAGGTCTCCCAGTGATAGATATGGGACTGTCATGGTGTGTATGACTTAAGAAAGCTTCCACCCACACATCAGTAAGGAATGAGAACATTAGTCTAAATTTGGAAAATCTGCCACAAATAGAACAAACATCTAGAGGAAGTTTTGTTTTCAAAAAGGGGGTGGTATGCACCCCTTCCACAGAATTAGCATTATCAGGGGCTTTTGTGCTGTGGACTTTGCAAGTCTGATTCATCACATGTTACAAAGAAAACAATGTTAAGATCCTGAGTTTTCTTCCTGTTTCTGTCCTAACAATCATCACAGTTTACGGAACGTTTAGAAGAAGCTGAAGCGGAGTATTAAATTATACATTTTGAGTTGAATAAAGTAAGATCGCTAAGGCAAAAAAAACAGTTGAAAAGATTCACAGAAGTGCATCCTCAAACAAGGATTTTTTTCATAATTAAAGAACTTTGAGACAACTTTTCAGACTCGAAGTTCACATTACTTAAAAAACAAAATTGATGTGACAAGACCTTTGAACACAAAAAACTGAAACTTCAAGGGAATAAAACAAGAACGGTGCCCCTAATTTCCCCTCAAGGAAGTAATGCAGCATAGCATAGTAATTAAGAGTCTAAGTTGCAGAATCAGAATTCTTGGGTTCAAACCTGCTCCATCACTTACTAGCTGCACAACCTTGGGCAAGTGACTTTGCGTTTCTTTGTAAGCCATAGTTCTCCCATTTGTGACATAGGAATAGTTGTAGCTAATTGATCAGGTGAGGTGAGGCCTGGATAAAACCAATAAATATAGATTCTTAGCACACTGCCTCTCTGGCACCTACTAGGGTCTCAAAAAATCCTAACTAGTAGTATTATGCCACAATTTATTCTTTTTGCCACCTGAGGTGTTTGTACAACTGCATTTCAGGACTGATTTCTCACAGTTGCTTTGACTGCCATTGATCTGATGATCTGTTAAGACCACCCTAAAGTCCAATTGAATTATGACAGTCTACAATTCTGAAGATGCATCTTAAGTGAAAAACAGTGAATGGTAATGCTGAATTTGATGAGTGTGCAAGGAGAGGAGGGAAAGGAGGAAGAAAAAGAAGGGTAGGGGTGGAAGGAGAAGAAAGAGCCCAAAAGGTGGATCCTTTGAAGGATGAAGAAGAGAAGGTGCCAGTCTGCCACCATGGGGGCCCCAGGATCCACAGCTATAGCTACACGTTGGACCAAGGCAGAAAAGTCAATGGAAATCAGTCTAAATGTTTAATGCATATAGGATATTATACCTAGGATGCCAACATTCAGAAAAGGATTTCCTTGAAGGGTTAATTACCACCTTCTCTGCAATTTGCTTGTGAAGTGCACAGGTGAGGGAAGGGCCTTCCTCTGACTCCACATCTTAATTTGCCTCCTTCGTTTGGTAGAAACAAGTCTCTGTGATCCTTGGGGTGAGGATGGTCCCAGGCCTCTAGGAACCCCTCCCTAATTCTCTCTTTTTTTTTTTTTTTGCGGTACGCGGGCCTCTCACTGTTGTGGCCTCTCCCGTTGCGGTGCACAGGCTCCAGACGCGCAGGCTCAGCGGCCATGGCTCACGGGCCCAGCCGCTCCGCGGCATGTGGGATCTTCCCGGATCGGGGCACGAGCTCGTGTCCCCTGCATCGGCAGGCGGACTTTCAACCACTGTGCCGCCAGGGAAGCCCCCTAATTCTCTTTTGAATGCCAGGTTCTATGGACTCTTCCCCCACATCCACAAGCTAGAGACTGAAGGATGTGAAAAGAGCACCAGATCGGTCCTTATCCTCAAGGAACTTGCAGCCTCAAGCTGCGTGTTGAATTCCTGACACATTACACGTTTGGCAGATTTCTCCCTGGTCAAGGGTATCAACACAAACAGAAGAACAAACCACCGTCACTCCTGTTATTCTTCCCAAAGAAGAGAATGTACTATTTACATCATTTACGGCAGTAACAGAAAGGCAGGATAAAGAAAACTAAGCATTTGATGTGTCTGTTCTGGAATTAGAATTAAGTTGTCTCAGCTCAATGTACCCATCATTAGCTACATTTGGAAAGAGCTCACATTTTGATGGCAGTAAAACTGGCTGCGTTGCAGTTTCTTATTTATAAATCCAGATGACAGCCTTCCTAGGCCCCTTCTATCTCCCTTTGGGGAGGTGAAAGGAATTTTCCCACTGTTCATGATTTCCTTTACTTTTAATTGAGAAGTAAACAAAGGCAAATCTTGCTTGGACCATCAAGTTTCCAGTTTCCTAATTCCTTCGGCTGAGGTTTGAACCAATTCTCTAAATTCTGTTTCCTTTTTGCTCCCCTTCCTATGCCACCAACATTGCTCCAATGTTCCAATGGTTTGTTATAATTATGGAGGTTTTGTGATCGTTTCCAGTAGGTCTCTTGCAGTTCTTGTACAGAAAACATTCTGCATATGGGCATAACTTATTTACGTACTATGTTCCTAATGTGAAGCAACTTAATAATCTCCCTTCGAAGGATATCACATTTAGAAACGGAAACTTAAAAATATGAGTTCTGGGCTTCCCTGGTGGCGCAGTGGTTGAGAGTCCGCCTGCCGATGCAGGGGACGCAGGCTCGTGCCCCGGTCCGGGAAGATCCCACATGTCGTGGAGCGGCTGGGCCCGTGAGCCATGGCCGCTGAGCCTGCGCGTCCGGAGCCTGTGCTCTGCAACGGGAGAGGCCACAACAGTGAGAGGCCCGCGTACCGCAAAAAAAAAAAAGTTGAAAAAAAAAAAAAAAACACCCATCAAGTAATAACATATTGTCCTGACAGTTTACAGATTCCTGCTTAGATCACCTATCCTGAAACATGTTAGAACTCATATATATATATATTTTTTGCCTGAATGCAATCAGGCAAGAGAAGTAACAATAGCAAAGATAATATATCAGTTGTAAAGATTCCCAGTTCTATTTCAATGGTAAAGATTAGCCTGACATTCTCAACCACCAGAACAACAGAACCTAAGGGATAATGATATTGGCCTCCTCTGATCCTCGTGACTTCAATCAACTAAAGCTTGGACTCTGTGGACCAGCCAAGCCCCTCATGAATATGCCTGAACCCCTAGCTTAAAACTCCCGCGATTTTGCTGTCCGGGAGACACTGCTGTAGGAAAGATCCCCAGTGTTCTCCTTACTGGCTGCAAGTAATAAATCCTCCTTCTGATCTTTGGCTTGGTTGTGTCTTTTGGCTTGACAAGCACCAAGAGGCGAACCCATTTTTCAGGTAAGAATGATGTGTCAATGTAGGCTCGTCCATTATAACAAATGTACCATTCTGGTGGGGGAAGTTTATAACCAAAGAAACTATGTGTATGTAGGGGCAGGGTATAATCTCTTATGAAACCGTGTAACTCAGATTGGGACTTGAACCCACGGTCTTTTAATTGAGATCACACACCTGGTCTTAGGACTTAATGAAGCTCAGGTTCTTGATGTCTCATGGCAGAAAGAATTCAGTGAGAAACAAAGTGATAAATAAGAAGTGGATTCATTTAGAGAGAAACACACTCCACAGGGAGTATGGGCTATCTCAGAAGGGGAGAGCCGCACCAGGGTATGTGGTTGTCAGTTTTTATAGGAGTGGGTAATTTCACAGGCTAATGGGTGGGAGGAATATTTCAGCTATTTTGGGGGAGGGGTGGGGATTTCCAGAAATTGGGCCACCGCCCACTTTTTGACCTTTATGGTCAGCCTTGGAACTGTCATGGCGCCTGTGGATGTGTCCTTTAGCTTGCTGATATGTTACAATGAGGGTATACTGAGGCTCAAGGTCTAGTGGAAGTCATCTCGTCGACCATCTTGGACCTATTTGGTTCTAATCAGTTTATGTCATGTCCTTGGGCTGTGTCATTCTTCTAAAGGTTGTGCCCTGCCCCCTTCCCTCCTGTTTCATGTGCATTACCCTTAATTTTGCTGTGAACCTAAAACCACTTTTTAAAAATTGTCTTAAAAAAGAAATTTGTATTGGATAATGGGCAGCTCAATGTCAAAATGGATAGGTTTTATTACCTTGATGGAATACAGAACTCAATTTAGGATTGCATTAGTATGCATACAAGTAGAAGAGAAAGCATGTACTGTTTATTCTTCACTGAAGAATCCTAGCCCTGTGCTTTCTATGTAATGGATGTTTATGAATGAATGAAATCTAAACAGTGTCTCTGTTGAGATTTTTATCCCTTGAGCTGAGTGCAAATATATTAAAGAAATACAGAAATATTTGTAGTTGTCATTATCTATGAAATTTATTGGTCAATACGGTTATAAAAATCCCACTGTAACTCATATCTACCCTTTCTTTTAGAACAAAGCTGAATCAAAGGCGTGGCTTTGGGGGACTTCCCTGGTGGTCCGGTGGTTAAGATTCTGCGCTCCCAATGCAGGGGGCCCATGTTTGATCCCTGGTCAGAGAACTAGATCCTGCATGCTGCAACTAAGAGCCGACATGCCACAACTAAAGATCCCGGATGCCACAAGTGAGACCCAGCACAGCCAAATAAATATATATATTTTTTTTTTAATTAAAAAAAAGAAGATATGGCTTTGGGAGCTGCTTCATGCTCCCAAAGAAGGCCCATGGAAGCTGTGTGACCTCGGGAAAGTCACTTAGCATCTCTGACCCTCATTGCCTGTGTTAGTCAAATGGAGACAATTCCTTATGAACCTAAAGACAGGGAGGCTGGGTAGATGGGTTTTTTGTTTGGTTTTTCATTGTCAAAAATATTTGTTTTGATACAATCCATCCTAAAGAAGTCAGTGGAGTTCCACTCTGCCACAGATGTAACTGTGAAGTAAGATCCCTGTGCCATCCAACTGGTGAACATCTAAGCAATGTGCCACTTCTTATCCTAATCAGAACCCACACCTTCCATGTTGTTCCTATTTATTGACCGCTTCCACATCCAGATGACCAAATTGTCCTTTATCACCAAAGTAGGCTCAAAATGGTTGGTTTAGACATCTCAGGATCTGCATGCCTCTTAAATCCCAAGTGAATCACAAGAGCAATAAAGCCCCAGCACGTGGCAAACTGACTGCCCTTGAAGAGCTGCCACAGCTTTGGCTTGTCCTCTGCTCAGCTTCATCACGGCCATGACCAAGGTGGTGCAGAGGCCACAGATGTTTTCTGATACCCCTGGAGTCGTATCCTCGCTATGAAAGTCCCAACTCCTGACACGTGACATGGTCCCACCCTACTGTCTGCCCTGTTCTCTTATACTCTCTTTCCTGCAGTCCGTGGACTCCAGCCGAAACAGAGCCATGTTCGCTGACCCCCATGCGTGCCCAGCATTCTCACTCCAGGTCTTTGTCGCATGAGGATCCCCTTCTGTCTACATCCACCTGTCAGCTCTCTCTCTGAGAACTCCACGTTTCTTCAGGGCAGAGGCTGTGCCTCGTGCTTCTGCATTGCCCCACATCTAGCACACAGCCTGGTATATAATACGGGCTCGACAAATACTTTTTTGAATAAGACGAAATAGACAAAGAGAGAAACCTAGTGAATGGAGAAGATGACAATATCACCAGTTGGTGCCAAAATGTCAGTGCTGCTTTTCCGCCTGGTGACACGAGCCCCTTCCACACACAGTCCACACACAAGTTACATGTTGTCCTTAAATGCCATCTTATCACTCTGCCCCCCTTCAAAGCCACCCTGTCATGATTTCATAAGTCAGAGCACGAGTGCACTTACCCCTCACCCTGGGGCCCTTTAGAAACAGCCTCTGAGCTTAATTTGATAAAAAAGAAAATGAAGTACAGTATATGAGAGAAATGACAGGGAAGGAAGGATAATTATTGACGTGGGATAGAATTTAGTTTAAGAGAAACTAGAGTGAAATAACATCTTTTTGGTAGTTATTAAACCAAAGAAGTGGCTTGAAACCTTGACTGTTCAGAACTCATGTCCAAGGAAATTCTTAAGAATGAGTTTGCAAAAATATCCGTTGAAGCAGAGCTGCCCCATGAGTTCAGGTGTGGGTCACCAAGCCTGAGGGTCTAGAATGTGTGTCTAATTCCAAGTATGGTACTGAATAGTCACCGTGTGGAGGACACCATCCTAGGCTCATAGCTTCAAGCTACTGTATATTGAACCTGCCACGGTGCTAGGGAAATAATAAATATCATCTCATTTCATCCTTCCAGCAACCCAGTGAAGTAGGTATCACTATCCCTACTTTACAAATAAGCAAAGTGAGTCTCATGGAAGGTAATCAGCTGCACAAGATCCCACAAGTTTAAGTGGCAGAGCAGGATTTGAACCCAGGTTTTTCAGATAACAAATTCATTTCTTATCTACCTTACTTCATAAGGAAGACTTTGCAATACAACCGAAGAAATGTTCTCATAAAACAGCCACAGGGCAGGATAATGCATAACAAAGTACTAATTTTAAGCATTTATAAAATTTGTTGATTTCCGACAGCTCTCTGAAGCAGAAATTATGATCAATACACCCACACCTGAAAACAAATTAACAATGAGTCAATATTTATTTTGTGCTCTTTTGGCCAAAGCCTATGCAAGTGGCCTTCAGATACAGTAAGCAAACTTTCCTTACAGTGATCTGTGAAATAGTTATTATTATTAATGCCCTCAATCTACAGAAAAGGAAATTGATGTTCAGGTTAATCATTTATTTGGGGCTGTGTTTTTAAAATTTGGCTTGAGTGTGGCTGGAAATTTGTGGTAGGTTCTCTTCCTACCAGGTTGCTAGGACAGTAAATGTTAGTTGGAGCCGTGGTGCCCATCATTGCCCCTGTTTGTTAAGAGTGTATCTGAGAATGAAGCCAATGCGGGGAAAAGCATGAGGGAAAGGTGGAGAGAAACTGGCTCCTGAAGATATTTGAATCTCTAAATCCTGCTGAGCCTGGAGCTGGACCTGCTTTTACGTTTCTCCTGATTTGCTTAATTAGGTATGAATTAGGTTCCTGTCACTTTTAAATGAAAAGCTAACTAATGTAGCTCTCACATATCAGAAACCTACTCTGTACCAGGTCCTCCAAGTATATTAGAATATAAACCGTGTGATGTGAGGGACCTGTCTATTTTTATCCACAACACTTATCACCATCTACTGCACTACATATATTACTTTTTTTTTTTTTTTTTTGGTACGCGGGCCTCTCACTGTTGTGGCCTCTCCCGTTGCGGAGCACAGGCTCCGGACGCGCAGGCTCAGCGGCCATGGCTCCCGGGCCCAGCCGCTCCGCGACATGTGGGATCTTCCCGGACCGGGGCACAAACCCGTGTCCCCTGCATCGGCAGGCGGACTCTCAACCACTGCACCACCAGGGAAGCCCCATATACTGCTTATTTAATTGGCTTGTGTGCATCGTTACCCCTCGAAAGAAGGTAAGTCCCAGGTCTGTTTCATTCACTCCTGCATGTCCAGCTCTTGGTACAAAGCCTCAAGGCCATGCTTAGTGAGCTGGGGAGCAATGAGAGCTCTAAGCAGAGGAGTGACATGACCTGACTTACTGTTTCAAGAAGGTTACTCTGTGTTGAGAAGAGACCAAAGGGGTGAAGAGAGGAAGAAAGGAAACCAATTTGGAGGCTATGGCAATATCCAGGCAGGAGATGAGAGTGACTTGGATCAGGGTGAAAGCAAAGGAGACAGTGGGAAATGTTCTGATACTGGACATATTTAGAGGAAGAATCACCTGGATTTGGTATCAAATTAGATACGGAGATGAGAAAAAGGGAGAAACTGAAGATAACTTCAGGGATTTTGACTTAATTGTGCAGGTGTCTCTTTCGCCTCCATAAATTGATTTGTTTAAGGGTCATCACATCCTCCTTGACTGTTATTAATTTAGGAAAAGACATGTGACCTTCACGATAGCCAATGGGGTATGGCAGGACATCTGTTGGGAGCATCTCCATAAATGAACCACAGGAAGAGAGTCACCTTCTCTTTCCTCTGGATGAGTTGTGTCTGGATGTGCTACCTGGAACATCTGTAGCATCTTGATGCCAGCCTGAGAATGAAACCAACCTGGAGACTGGCAGAGCTGAGAGGTGGAAAGAACCAGCATCTTGGGTGACATCAGTAGGCCCCTGAGTCAACCAAGCCTAGCTCTGAACTTCCTCATTATGAGATGCTATATTTGTATATTATTTAAGACAGTTTAAGGCAGGATTTCTGTTACTTACAACTTAAAGCGTCCTGATCCAGGACCCTCATTTGTAAGTTTTACGGTTTTACAGGTTTCTTTTTAGAATGAAGTACCAAAGGATTTAGAAATGTTTCCAGTGTGTCCAAAACAATATACCCTACATTATTACACTCTTGGCTGGAGGAAAAAGATTTGATAGGAGGGAAAAAGCTGGATAGGAAACCAATTCCACAGTTACAGCAGGCAACAAATTACACATACATTGATTTATGACATGAAAGGAAACAAATCAGTTGAGGAATTGTGAGTGCAAAGCTACAGTGCCCTAGAGCAGTGTTTTTCCAACTGCAGTGTGTGACCTGCTCGTCATAGGTCATATGAACAATTTAGTGAGTCTAGACTAGCATTTAAAAAATGAAATAGAACAAATAGAATAGGACAGAATAGAAAAGAATAGAATAGAAATTACCAGAGCACACAGTAAGGATTATTACCTTGTGGACCTTTTGTTTCCGTTTTATACTTATCTATGTGTCTACCATGTAACACGTGTGCCTTGTCGTGGGTCATGGCCAAAAAGGCTTGAGAAATACTATCCAGGAATACAGAGAGACGCTGACCATCTCTCTTTACACCCAGCTCTCTAAACCACCAGCACTGACTGGTTGATCTGCTTTAATTACACAAATAAATTTAACATCTTTTCTAATGAAAACATATTCTATTCATGTGACTGTAATAAAATCTTCCTTCTCAGATAAAAATGGTGCTTCAGACGCATGGAACAGGGGACCAGGACGACAGGTGAGCCCGTGCAAGGCCCTTGGGTGTCAGGCTGCGTTGCTCCATGGAGCTCGCTCTGCGTTCTCTCCCAGGAGTCTCTCTGAACATCTTTGGTTTCTATGTGATTCTTGCTTCTTATGTTGACATGAGGGGAGGAGGCAAAAGAGGTTTATTTTCATCACATTGTTGGTGAAAGTGCCCTCGTATTGGTGTAGATTCTTATTAAAGCTGATTATTTTTAATTCCAAAGAGATTAGAAGCCACTCCCCAAATTTCAACTCCCAGTGCAGTTAGTTGTTCATGAGGCTGCCCATCATGAGCACATGTTCCCATCAAGTGGCCCCACTTGTTCTGAGAGCTCTTATAAATCATACCTATTCATGATACGGAAGGCTTGTTAAGGTAAGGGGCCTGGGCTTTGGGTCGCATTTCCTCATCCCACCTCTAATTTCAGTGCAAGGCCGATGGACAGTTCCACGCAGGCTTGGACCTCCTCAGGTACCTACCTGCGGTATCCTCAGGGCCCAATATCTGCCAAAGAACACCTGCCTGTGCATCTGTCAGTCCAGAACACCTGCCTGTGCACTTAACACTCCTGGGAGCAATCCTCAAAGAAGAGGGATGGATGCTGATGGACGTATACTCCAGCCTCCTGTCCTTCCAGGGACAGTCCCAGGAGGAACTTCATATGCTCCTCAAAGGCCCTTGAATCTCAGAAACTGAATCTCCATTGCCTACAGCTGGACCTTGATGATACACCCTTACGTTGACTTTCCCTTCTTCCTTGTCCCACTCTCCCTTTTCCCTCCCTTCTGCTCCTTGGGATAACCTCCCAAACAAAATACCTGCACCCAAGTCCTTGGGTGGGACTCTGATTTTAGGGGAACTAAAAGAGAATCTAAACTAAGCAGAATCGAATTGACTTAAGGAAAAACACATCTAAAGAAATTATTTCATGAACCCAAACAAAGCCTTCATAATATGATATACATATATACAATGACTTTAAAAGAATAGGAAGGGATCTGGTAACAGAAATACTTGGGGGAGTCATCCTCAGAAGAACAAAAGAAATTGATGTGGAAATTTAGAAATCAGTAGCAAAATTTAGAGATCTTATGGAAAAGAGGTTAGTTGTCTCTGAATCCATTTCTTATCCACCTGGGAGCTGAAAAAGTCAAAAAGTGGGTGGGCAGCATTGGAGAACAGTGCAAAGTTACACCAGGGATACCCTTAAAACCCAACCACTCGTTGGTTCTCTTCATCTCTCTTCATCTCATCTCTTCAGAGAGATGCCAACAAAGGCTAGTTACTTTTCACACTAGATCATATCTCCGGGTAAAACCAGGGAACTAGAATGTGAAAATCTATTTGGAGGAGCAATCTTCCACAAATAAAGGTCCAAAATAAGAAAAGAGGGAAAACTTTATAAATTAAGTGATTTTAAAATTTTTATAAATATGACGCGATAAATATTTTTGATTCAGAAAAATCACTAATTTTAAGAAATTTGGAAGGCAATTTTAATCAGTAAAAGCTCTAAGGTACAAATATATATTTGAGTGCCAAAATACAATATCACCTTCAAATACTCACAGAAATACAATCATTGGTTTAGTTTACTAAACCAATGCTTAAAAGAGTTCCTTAGACAACTTGGTCTAGTAAAAAGTTTAAAACAGCTTATATCGGTTTTTAATGTAAGCTGTGATATCGCTTATTTTTCAGTTAATGAATGCTTAAAATCGTATTTTGTTGTAAGAATTTTAGGTATCTTTCTGTGCATCTCTTTACATTTTCTGTGAAGAAAAAGATATTTTTAAAGTGGTAAATCCTTGTTCAACCGTGTTTTAAAATATCTCAAATGATGTTTTAGTGATGTCTGGATTAATGAATGTCTCTTGCCCTGACACGTACTGACAGAGTATGACACACAAAGTCTGAGAACCTATCATTTTTTCCTATATTTAATATTGGTCAGGCCCCTATTAACGTTGAGTCAAGTTCTGGTTTCTGAATTTCTAGAGAGCTGTAGAGGACTTGGAAAAGGTCCAAAGAGAAACAACAAAAACCATTAAAAGGATGGAGGAGAAGACCTCTGAGGAAATGTTAAAGACGCTGAACTGGCTTCACCTTGAAAATTGCAGGCCAAGGACTGATTTAATAACTTTCTTCGAGAACAGGATGGTTTATTTGGCGGAGGATGCTAGCTGGCTTTTCTCCATCTCTACAGAGATGAAAACCAGACAAAATCGGATTAGAATGCAACAAGAGAGTCCTCTTTGACCTAAGGCAGAACTCAGCTGCAAAGGTGATTAAACTCTGTCATTACCAGCACTGGAGAGCTTTGAAAATATGTTCAACAACCATTAGCTATGGGAGTTTAGGCAACTCACTGGAGAAGGAAATCCCTTTCAACCCTATGCTTCCATGTATTTGAATTCTCAAAAGCCAGGTTAAAAGATTTACCCAGTGCAGACGGGAGCCCAGATTTCCCTCACCTGGGAACAAGGTCACCAGAATATATCATCTTTCATTCTGAAGCTAGAAAGATTTCACATAAAATGAATGATATTAGCCATATGCTGAAGTAATGCAACTCTGAGTTGGTTTGCAAATATTACTAATAAATGTAGTATTTCCCAAATTTCATAAAGAAATGAATGGAAACCATGTTGAAACGTATCTAAGAGAAACTGTGATTTAATCATATTCATTGCACATCTACTGAACACCTGCTATGCTTCAAGCAGTGTGCCAGGTACTGGAGATTCCAAGTCAAATCTGACTTGGTCACTGATCCCCGGATGGGTTACAATCTGGTGAGGAGAGAGAGATGCTACTGGCTAATCCTATGATAGTGAGAAGGGCAGCCAGCTGTGGAGGCACCTGAGTAAAACTCCTAGTCCAGAAGGGATATTCTGGGAAGGTTTCCTGGGAAGGGGCCCTGAGGATGAGCTTTGGAAATAGATGTGAAATTGGCACAGGAAGGATTTCTTCTAGAGAAGAAGGTGGATTAAAGGAAGGATATAATACCCAAAGCGAGTCTGTGCTCGGTGCTATGTGCCAGGTACCATATCAAGTGCTTAATCAGCATGATTTCTTTGAATCATCATGACCTCCCTCATTTACTCATGCATCAGACTTCTGAGTGGCTGCTGGGTTCCAGGGAATGAACACAGATTCTGTTTTCCGAGAGCTTAGCCCAGTGGGGCATGCTATACAATAATCAAATAATCATAGAAGTGTGATGAATGGAAAAGGAAAAAAAGTTGTTAATTGCAATATAGCAATTTCCCTCACTCTTTCAACAATCAAAGAGAATTCTGCTTTTGCCTTCTAAGCTTCTCCCATCTCACTCCCTCCCCTGCCCCACTCCAAGAAAAATTCTTTCTCTGTCAGCTGGGTTCCTGAGCTGTTGTGATGCCAAATATAATTAACAGGGGAAAAGAGAATAGACTTTAGAAGTAAGGGTGAGCTATTTGTTCAAGAAAAGAACAGAGGCAGATGGAAATAATTTAATAAAAAATGAAATGTTATTTTATTTTATAACATAAAAAGTCATCTCAAAAGATGACTTTTGAGATGGACATTTAGGTATGAGTAAGATTCTATGGTAGGGGAGGTATGAAAGTGGTGGAAGCCGTATTCCAAAAGGATGGATATGGGAAAGTGGATGGTGCTCAGAAAACTACAGGTTTTCCAGTCTGGCTGAGGCAGAGGGTACATGTTAGGAACATAAGACAGAAGTTAGAATATTTGGTGACTATCATACAAGATGCAAGCTGAGGAATGTCTACTTAATTGAAGGTTTTTGAGCAGGTATATAATAAAACTGAGGTTGTATTTTGGGGAAAGTCATCTGGCAGTCACATAGTATAAATTATCCTTGGAAAGACTGACTTTGCACTCACTGAGAAATCTTCTTGCTGGAAATTTTTTTCTTAAGTAGATTCTCATACCGGCAAGCAAGTACACTGACCAGCTGACAAAATATGCCTAGTTGGCAGTCATATTTCTCAGGGTAAATTAATATAATCTATGGTTTATAAATCAGTCCATTCATGTATTCCTCAATCGACTTGCTTATTACTTTAAAATGCATTTCCTTCTAGATGGATCTAAGAACACTTATAAACATGTACAAAACATGTACATTTATTTACTGCAAATACAGCAGCAAATAAATCAGAAATGAAAATCAAAAACCATATAGGGGAAATGGAAAGGCAATTATCTAGGATCAGGATCTAGAATAAGATGGTAAATTCAAACATTACATTAGCTCTAGCTTCCTAAAAGCCCAGGCATAAAGGGAATTTGAATAGTGTAGTTCTTAATGCCTAATGAAAGAAATTTTATTAGTTTTTTAGGTGAGACACGCTTTTTCTTCCTGGAGTCTAATAGAAAATTAGCATATATTTTTAATGAAGTCCAGTTTTTAGACAATGAAAAATCAAACTTCACATAGTCATTTCTTTTCTTTTTAAATTTGTTTATTTATTTATTTTTGGCTGCATTGGGTCTTTGTTGCTGCATGCAGGCTTTCTCTAGTTGTGGCGAGCAGGGGCTACTCTTTGTTGAGGTACACAGGCTTCTCCTTGCAGTGGCTTCTCTTGTTGTGGAGCACAGGCTCTAGGCACATGGGCTTCAGTAGTTGTAGCACACGGGCTCAGTAGTTGTGGCTCATGGGCTCTACAGCACAGGCTCAGTAGTTGTGGCGCTCGGGCTTAGTTGCTCGCGGCATGTGGGATCTTCCCGGGCCAGGGATCAAACCCTTGTCCCCTGCATTGGCAGGTGGATTCTTAACCACTGTGCCACCTAGGAAGTCTCATAGCTCACTGTTCTGATTTCCAGGATTATTAGTAAAGAATTTTATCTTTTCAAATGCTTTTTGGCCATTCAGGTATGCTCTTATGTGAACTGCCTTAACAAATCCTTCACCCATTTTCATAACTGGTAATTTTTTTCCCCTACTGATTTGCATGAGTACCATTTTGTGGTCTTATTATAATCTATATTTGGATTACATAAATTTTAAATATGTTCTCTTGTCTGTGACTTGTTTTCAAAAATATTGGTGGTATCTTTGGTCTACAGAAGTTTCAAATGACACAACCCTGAAATCTAAAATAAGACAAAACTCACCCAACTGATACATATTTACTACATTTTGTTAGATAAACACAATCCTCCTTTTGCTAATTTTGTTACTCTTGAGAGAGTAAAGTTTGGGATGAGACATTAGCTGGGGCAAAGGAAACGAACCTGCCTTCAGGACTATCTACATAGAGCAGCCTGGGGTAGGGGCCTAGTGGGCTACAGCACCTGGGGATCTAAAGTTCCTTCTCATCAGCCTGAAAAGAAATTGCTGTAAAACACACTGTCAGGCATCAAAGAAGACCTGAAACTTTTTTCAAATTATATTATGCTCTAGAGAACACTGAAAAAAGTTGTTTTTCAGAAGCTGATGGCTCAGATTAGAAGGGCATAAATTTCAGTTTCCAGTAAAGCTTGCACTGACCTTTCCTCAATAACAGGATGTACCATATGGCAAGGTATGTTTACATTCACTTGTGACAGTGCCCTGGCTCTGTTTCACTTCCTCTGACTAATATCCCCAAATTCACTCTTCTAAACACTTTCCATTTCTTTCCAACAATTATCAGTTAGATATCTTGGTAGGAAAAAAAAAAAAAACCTAAATAATAAAAATTACAAAATCCCCAGGGATAGATTTAGCAAAAAAACATCCAGATGCACTTTACTGAGGAACATACAAGATTTTATTTACTAGAGAGAAATGCTGTGTCCCTGAATGGGGACAGTCATTAGTGAAAAGACATCAATTATCCCCAGATTAATATATGTATGCTTAACATAATAACCAATAAAAATTCATCTGAAAAATGAACTAGGAAGAATAGCCATAATACTTCCAAAAACAAGAGTAATAAATTATAACTGCCTTGGCAGATCTTTAAATTGCAAAACCGGTGCCAAAACACAAAGTCCAAAAGCATGTAAAAAAAAAATTAAATGATGAATGTGACTTTTGAAATCAGTTCAGAAGGGACTGACAATTCAA
Organism: Aethalodelphis obliquidens; assembly: GCF_003676395.1. Lineage (NCBI taxonomy): Eukaryota > Metazoa > Chordata > Mammalia > Artiodactyla > Delphinidae > Aethalodelphis > Aethalodelphis obliquidens. The sequence goes on from NW_020837961.1 coordinate 16,368,796, forward strand.
TATATGACGTGAATAACCATTTAACCAACGTAAAGTTAGATGACTACATCACACCATCTGCCAGAATAAATTCCAGAAGAATTAAAGGGGTAATTTTTTTTTTTAACAAAGCCATTTTCTAAAGAATATAGAGTTTGTTATTTATATATCCTTGGGAGTATAAGTGGCCTTGCTAAGAAAAGCCAGCGATTATAATAGAAAAACTCCATAGAAATGATTCCAAAGTTTCTTCATGTTCATAATGATGACACTGATAAAGTTGAAAGAAAAATTATAAGCTTATCTTTATCTTTAAAATACAAGTAAGTATTCTGTCTAAAGGATGCATTCTGAAGGTTGACAGAGTTTTAAGGGGAGGAAAGGGAGAACATTCACTTTTTACTTTGTACATTTTAAAAAAGAAGAAAATGTGGTGGGACAATGGGATATTTTTACGTTACTTTCTCTGTATTTTCCAGGTTTTAATTTTCCTGTAATAAACACACACTACTAAACTGTTTATCGAAAGAAAAAAATACCCATCTTTTTAAAGTCACTCTAAAGCTTTAAAGCAGGTTAAAGGCTAAACTAACTCTAAAAAAGGAACACTCTTGGACTTTCCTTGTGGTGCGGTGGTTAAGAATCTGCCTGTTAATGCAAAGGACACAAGTTTGAGCCCTGGTCCAGGAAAATCCCACATTCTGTGGAGCAACTAAACCCGTGTGCCACAACTACTGAGCCTGTGCTCTAGAGCCCACGAGCCACAACTACTGAGCCCACATGCCACAACTACTGAAGCCCGTGTGGCTAGAGCCCGTGCTCTGCAGTAAGAGAAGCCACCACAATGAGAAGCTCACGCACCACAACGAAGAGTAGCCCCTACTTGCCACAATTAGAGAAAGCCCACACAGAGCAACGAAGACCCAATGCAGCCAAAAATAAATAAATTAAATAAATAAATAAATTAATTAATAAATAAATAAAATTTAAAAGAAACACTCTTAAAAATCAATTTTAAAAAGCCAGAGCAGAAGCAAGAAGAACTACAATTCTGCAGCCTGTGGAACAAAAACCACATTCACAGAAATATAGACAAGATGAAAAGGCAAAGGGTTATGTCCCAGATGAAGGAAAAAGATAAAACACCAGAAACACAACTAAATGAAGTAGAGATAGGCAACCTTCTAGAAAAACAATTCAGAAAAATGATAGTGAAGATGATCCAGGACGTCGGAAAAAGAATGGAGGCAAAGATCAAGAAGATGCAAGAAATGTTTAACAAGGACCTAGAAGAATTAAAGAACAAACAAACAGAGATGAACAATACAATAACTGAAATGAAAACTACACTAGAAGGAATCAATAGCAGAATAACTGAGGCAGAAGAATGGATAAGAGACCTGGAAGACAGAATGGTGGAATTCACTGCTGCGGAACAGAATAAAGAAAAAAGAATGAAAAGAAATGAAGACAGCCTAAGAGGCCTCTGGGACAACATTAAACACAACAACATTTACATTACAGGGGTCCCAGAAGGAGAAGAGAGAGACAAAGGACCCAAGAAAATATGTGAAGAGATTATAGTCGAAAACTTCCCTAACATGGGAAGGAAATAGCCCCCCAAGTCCAGGAAGCAAAGAGAGTCCCATACAGGCTAAACCCAAGGAGAAACACACCGAGACACACAGTAATCAAATTGGCAAAAATTAAAGACAAAGAAAAATTATTGAAAGCAGCAAGGGAAAAACAACAAATAACATACAAGGGAACTCCCATAAGGTTTACAGCTGATTTCTCAGCAGAAACTCTACAAGCCAGGAGGGAGTGGCATGACATATTTAAAGTGATGAAAGGAAAGAACCTACAACCAAGATTACTCTATGCGGCAAGGATCTCATTCAGATTTGATGGAGAAAGAAAAAGCTTTACAGACAAGCAAAAGCTAAGAGGATTCAGCACCACCAAACCAGCTCTACAACAAATGCTAAAGGAACTCTTCTAAATGGGAAACACAAGAGAAGAAAAGGACCTACAAAAACAAACCCAGGGCTTCCCTGGTGGCACAGTGGTTGAGAGTCCGCCTGCCGATGCGGGGGACACGGGTTCGTGCCCCGGTCTGGGAAGATCCCACATGCCGCGGAGCGGCTGGGCCCGGAGCCATGGCTGCCGAGCCTGCGTGTCTGGAGGCTGCGCTGCACAACGGGAGAGGCCCGCGTACCAAAATAAACAAACAAACCCAAAACAATTAAGAAAATGGTAATAGGAACATACATATAGATAATTATCTTAAACATGAATGGATTAAATGCTCCAACCAAAAGACACAGGCTTGCCGAATGGATACAAAAACAAGACCCATGTATATGCTGTCTACAAGAGACCCACTTCAGACCTAATGACACATACAGACTGAAAGTGAGGGGATGGAAAAAGATATTCCATGCAAATGGAAATCAAAACAAAGCTGGAGTAGCAATACTCATATCAGATAAAATAGAGTTAAAAATAAAGAATGTTACAAGAGACAAGGAAGGACACACATAATGATCAAGGGATCAATCCAAGAACAAGATATAACAATTATAAATATGTATACACCCAACACAGGAGCACCTCAATACATAAGGTAACCGCTAACAGCTATAAAAGAGGAAATCGACAGTAACACAATAATAGTGGGGGACTTTAACACCTCACTTATACCAAAGGACAGGTCATCCAAACAGAAAATGAATAAGGAAGGACAAGCTTTAAATGACACAATAGACCAGATAGATATAGTTGATATTTATAGGACATTCCATCCAAAAATAGCAGATTACACTTTCTTCTCAAGTGCGCACGGAACATTCTCCAGGATAGATCACATCTTGGGTCACAAATCAAGCCTCAGTAAATTTAAGAAAATTGAAATCATATCAAGCATCTTTTCTGACCACAATGCTATGATATTAGAAATCAATTACAGGGAAAAAAATGTTAAAAACAAAAACACATGGAGGCTAAACAGTACATTACTAAATTCCAAGATATCACTGAAGAAGTCAAAGAGAAATCAAAAAATACCTAGAGACAAATGACAATGAAAGCACGATGATCCAAAACCTATGGGATGCTGCAAAAGCAGTTCCAAGAAGGAGGTTTATAGCTATACAAGCCTACCTCAAGAAAGAAGAAAAATCTCAAATAAACAATCTAACATTACACCTAAAGGAACTAGAGAAAGAAGAACAATCAAAACCCAAAGTTAGCAGAAGGAAAGAAATCATAAAGATCAGAGCAGAAATAAATGAAATAGAAACAAAGAAAACAATAGGAAAGATCAATAAAACTAAAAGCTGGTTCTTCGAGAAGATAAACAAAATTGATAAACCATTTGCCAGACTCATCAAGAAAAAGAGGGAGAGGACTCAAACCAAAAAAATTAGAAATGAAAGAGGAGAAGTTAAAAGAGACACCACAGAAATAAAAAGCATCCTAAGAGACTACTACAAGCAACTCTATGCCAATAAAATGGACAACCCGGAAGAAATAGACAAATTCTTAGAAACGTATAACCTTCCAAGACTGAACCAGGAAGAAGTAGAAAATATGAACAGACGAATCACAAGGAATGAAATTGAAACTGATTAAAAATCTTCCAACAACAAAAATCCAGGACCAGATGGCTTCACAGGTGAATTCTATCAAACATTTAGAGAAAAGCTAACACCCATCCTTCTCAAACTTTTCCAAAAAATTGCAGAGGAAGGAACACTCCCAAACTCATTTTATGAGGCCACTGTCACCCTTATACCAAAACCAGACAAAGATACTACAAAAAGAGAAAATTACAGACCAATATCACTGATGAATCTAGATGCAAAAATCCTCAACAAAATACTAGCAAACAGAATCCAACACCACGTTAAAAGGATCATGCACCATGATCAAGTGGGATTTATCCCAGGGATCCAAGGATTCTTCAATATATGCAAATCAATCAATGTGATACACCATATTAACAAATTGAAGAATAAAAACCATATGATCATCTCAATAGATGCAGATAAAGCTTTTGATTAAATTCAATACCCATTTATGATAAAAACTCTCCAGAAAGTGGGCATAGAGGGAAACTACCTCAACATAATAAAGGCCATATTTGACAAACCCACAGCCAACATCATTCTCAATGGTGAAAAACTGAAAGCATTTCCTCTAAGATCAGGAACAAGACAAGGATGCCCACTCTCACCACTATTATTCAGCCTACTTTTGGAAGTCCTAGTCATGGCAATGAGAGAAGAAAAAGAAATAAAAGGAATACAAATTGGAAAAGAAGAAGTAAAACTGTCAGTGTTTGCAGATGACATGGTACTATACATAGAGAATCCTAAAGATGCTACCAGAAAACTACTAGAGCTAATCAATGAATTTGGTAAAGTTGCAGGATACAAAATTAATGCACAGAAATCTCTTGCATTCCTATACACTGAGGAAAAATGTGAAAGAGACATTAAGGAAACACTCCCATTTACCACTGCAACAAGAAGAATAAAATATCTAGGAATAAACCTACCTAGGGAGACAAAAGACCTGTATGCAGAAAAGTATAAGACACTGATGAAAGTAATTGAACATGATGCCAACAGATGGAGAGATATACCATGTTCCTGGATTGGAAGAATCAACATTGTGAAAATGACTATACTACCCAAAGCAATCTACAGATTCAATGCAATCCCTATCAAATTACCAATGGCATTTTTTACAGAACTAGAAGAAAAAAATCTTAAAATTTGTATGGAGACACAAAAGACCCTGAATAACCAAAGCAGTCTTGAGCGAAAAAAACGGAACTGGGGAAATCAGACTCCCTGACTTCAGACTATACTACAAACCTACAGTAATCAAGACAGTATGGTACTGGCACAACAACAGAAATATAGGTCAATGGCACAGGATATAATGCCCAGAGATAAACCCAGGCACCTATGGTCAACTAATCTATGACAAAGGAGGCAAGGATATACAATGGAGAAAAGACAGTCTCTTCAATAAGTGATGCTGGGAAAATGGGACAGCTACATGTAAAAGAATGAAATTAGAACACTCCCTAACACCATACACAAAAATAAACTCAAAATGTATTAGAGACCTAAATGGACGACCGGACACTATAAAACTCTTAGAGGAAAACATAGGAAGAACACTCTTTGACATAAATCACAGCAAGATCTTTTTTGACCCACCTCCTAGAGTAATGGAAATAAAAACAAAAGTAAACAAATGGGACCTAATTAAACTTAAAAGCTTTTGCACAGCAAAGGAAACTACAAAGAAGATGAAAAGACAACCCTCAGAATGGGAGAAAATATTTGCAAATGAATCAATGGACAAAGGATTCGTCTCCAAAACATATAAACAGCTCATGCAGCTCAATATTAAAAAGAGAAACAACCCAATCCAAAAATGGGCAGAAGACCTAAATAGACATTTCTCCAAAGAAGACACACAGATGGCCAAGAAGCGCATGAAAAGCTGCTCAACATCACTAATTATTAGAGAAATGCAAATCAAAACTACAATAAGGTATCACCTCACACTAGTTAGAATGGGCATCATCAGAAAATCTACAAACAAGAAGGAGAGGGTGTGGAGAAAAGGGAACCCTCTTGCACTGTTGGTAGGAATGTAAATTGATACAGCCACTATGGAGAACAGTATGGCGGTTCCTTAAAAAACTAAAAATAGAATTACCATATGACCCAGCAATCCCACTACTGGGCATATACCCTGAGAAAAACCATTATTCAAAAAGACACATGCACCCCAATGTTCATTGCAGCACTATTTACAATAGTCAGGTCATGGAAGCAACCTAAATGCCCATCGACAGACAAATGGATAAAGAAGTTGTGGTACATATATACTATGGAATATTACTCAGCCATGAAAAGCAACAAAATTGGGTCATTTGTAGAGACGTGGGTGGATCTAGAGACTGTCATGAAGAGTGAAGTAAGTCAGAAAGAGAAAAACAAATATCATACATTAATGCATTTATGTGAACCTAGAATAATGATACAGATAAGCCGGTTTGCAGGGCAGAAATAGAGACACAGATGTAAAGAACAAACGTATGGACACCAAGGAGGGAAGGCGGCAGGGGGTGGGGGTGGGGGTGGGATGAATTGGGAGATTGGGGTTGACATGTGTACACTAATATATATAAAATGGATAGCTAATAAGAACCTGCTGTATAAAAAAAGAAATTAAATTTTTTAAAAAAGCCAGTTATCCCAACTGAAAAATAGGCAAAGGACAGGAGTATTAAAAAACAGTTCATAAAGGAAGTAAAAATGGCCCATGAGCATCATAAACTACGTTTAATTTCACTAGTAATCAACGAAATACAAATTAAAATAATCCTGAGATCTCACAGTTGTCTGTGAAATTGGCAAAGAATAAAGAGAAAATGAATGCTCAGAGCTGGTAAGGGTTTGCAGAAACATGCTCAGAAGCAGTGATGTTGAGAACACGAATTTGTACAACGGTTTCAAAGGGCAATTTGGCGAATATATCAAAAGTCTTAAGATGTGCTACCCAATTTCTGTCTTCAGAAATTTTTCCAAAGAAAAGAATTAAACACGTGCACAAAGACTCAAAGAATTGTTTGTAATAGTGAAAATTGGAAACTGTTTAAATATCCATCAATAGGGGAGAGGTTAAGTAAATGTTGGCAAATCTACAAAAGTGGAATACTGTTCAATCCTTAAATAATTATGTAAATCTATAATTATTCAAATGGAAAGATGGTCACAAAATAGTAGAAGAGGTCGGGTTATAAAACAGAATTTACAACACAACCACATTTTAAGAAGTCTGTGTGTGTGTGTGTGTGCGCGTGTGTACAAAAGCAGAGGAAAAAACCTCTGGAAGAAATGCCCACCACCCCACAATTTTTAAAGTAGTTCTGTTTAGAGGGTGGGATTACAGGTGGCTTTGCAGTTTTTCTTTCTATAATTTCCTTAATTTGATTTTTTTATTTTTTCAGTGAGCTATACATTACACTCAGAAAAAAGTAATGCTTAAACAAACAAACCAAACCAAACAAAAACCTCACCACCTGTGATGTACATCTTACCCTCTGGGGTGTCCCAGATTCTACTCCTGTTTGCCACCCAAATGTCTAACTGTTAAACATTACAGGTTCTTATTCAGACAGACCCGTGATAGAATTCAAGCCCCAACACTGGTGAGATGGATGCCTTTGGTTGAGTCTTAATCTCTCTAATGTTCAGTTGGCTTATCTGTAGTGGAGGATAGGAAATCTATGTTAGAGGGTTATTAGAGGAATCAGTGAGGTGCTGAAAATACACAGGCTGCTCTAACTTCCGTGACGCCAAGGGAAGAGTCCTCATCTCATGTGTTAAACAGAATATGCTACTGCTCTTCACAGGTATACATTCATGTAGCAAGTGCACCTTCATAATGACAAAACCAAAATTTGGGTATAAAGTTATGTCTTATAAATATCTGAAAGTTGCTAAAATATCAACAACTACTGAATTTAGTTATTATTGCATATGTACAGGTGTTCTGATGATGAGTTGGCCATGTCTATATGACTAATAAATTTAAAATACATATAATTAATAATTAATTAATTTTACATTATTCCATAAAATGTATTTTTCTTGCCTTTATTTCATGCTTATTTCTACAATGGTGACCACCTCATCTGTTGTTATAAAGAAGATTCTTACTTAACTTGTGTTCTATTGACAGCAAATACCTGACGGATTAAAATTAAAATGTAATTTTATTCAAAGTGTGCACAGTTTGCATACATTTTCATTTTAAAAGTACATTAGTGGAAATACAAAAAATGTGTTAGGTACTTTTATTTATATTTTTAAAAATTTATTTTTCTTCTAAGATATTTAAAGCAGATATTAAATTGAAAGGGAAATACAAATTATAACAACAATTTTTAAAATTATTTAAATATAGCTGAATTTTGAAAATATTTTGTAAATTTAATTCAATTATGTTAAATACTTTTATAAAAATAAAACCATTTGCAGTTCTAGTACTAAATGTCCATCAAGTTGCCAATGTAAGAATTAGTATCCTACTTTCATTCATGTGATACCTAGACCACAGGTTCTTAAATTTTTTGGTCTCAAGGCTCCTTTAAACTACTAAAAGTTGTTGAGGATTCCAAAAAGCCTTTGTTAATGTGGGTTATCAATATTTACATGTTAGAATTAATACTGGGAAGTTTTTAAAACACAGAATATGTAAGCACACATTCCATTAGCTTCCAGAGCAATGATGACATTACATTGTCTTGCAATCTCTAGAAAACTCCACTGTATACTTGAGAAAGCATGAGAATGAAAACGGCAAACAAAGTCTTAGTAGTATTAAGAAAAAAACAGCTTGACCTGTAGACCCTGAGAGGGTCTCTGGGACTTCAGGGTTCCCCAGAACCACTGACCTATAACAACGTATTATAAATTTAAAAGTAATGTGAATCGCCTAATACTGCAACATGATCCTTGCTCCTCCAGGGCCACGGTTGCAAATACTCCGTGAATACCTTTGCATCCATGAATTGGAATCTGAAGAGAAGCAAGAAAATGGGCACTTGCCATTACTACTAAATGATTCTTCATTATGCAAGGATTTATTGCATTAGAGCTATCTAATAGGAAGGCTAACAAGTTCATTTGTCTTTTCTCTTACTGAAGTACTTCCTCCACTGGCCCTGGGGCCCTGAAGAGTGTTGGTTCCTAGAGCTGAGCCAACTCTCTTTGCCACATCCCGAGGGCTACGTTCTGGGCCTTCTCAGGCCTGGCCAGTGACTTTGCAGTATTTTCTAACTTGAAATTTCGTTCTATTCGGGAACGCCCCCTTCCTCCTTCTGATGGCTATCCTAAACTCCCCGGGGGGCTTATACAAAATACTGAGTGGGATCCTTAGGGGAGGAAAGTAGGTCCACTCTGGGCTCCTTCTATAGCAGTCGCAACACCCACCCCAGGTCACCTGAGTCAGTCTAGTTCTTGGCATACCACCCATGGGTCTCGCTCCTGGAAATGGGGAAAGCTCATCTGCACACGGGTACCCATCCTGCTGCCACTCAGCACCTTGGGCTGGTGTTTCCTCCAAGACTGCAGCAGTGACCTTCTCCCTTCCCTGGCAGCGCCCTCCCACCCCCTTCTGCTGCTTGGTCTTTCACTTGGACTGCTGCAGACCTGCTCCCTCTCTTTCTTTCTGAGTTAACTTCCTTCCACTCAAAATCTTCTGGAGCCCCTTCCAGCCCCACTTCAGATGGGGCCAGTCTATAGCCTTCTCCTGCTCTTCTCTGCCGTCGTCCTGCTGGCCTTCCCCATACAGACCTGAAAACAGGGCATGAGTTTTCTCTACTTTTGGATCCCCCAAGCATCAGAAAACATTTGGCCATGTCACCCTTTGCACAGGGTTTATTTCAGCATATAGGGGCACAGTACAAGGACTTCCTGCTACATTTTCATTTTCCTCACCTGCAAACTTTTCTCCCTCTTTTAGGCTCAAAGCTCTTTATCGGCATTAGTGGCAGGGTCGATGAGGTACCTGCTTTGTCTATTCATATCCCCTTTGTAAACCTCTCTAGTGTTACATCAGAGCCCAGGGTTTGCCCTAAAAAGCAAAGTTGCTTTTCTCTTTGCCTCTCTGCTCTGTTTCTTGCAAGTCCCCAGTGGAGCAAGTATAAGTTCCATGTTTCTGAGTCCGATGGGAGAGCAGCGCAGGAACTAATATTGAATTCCTTATTATTATTCTGCCACCTATACCTTACTCACTAGATTTTTCTAGTGTTAAAAAAAGTTCAAATAATTACTTTTTATTCACGAACATAGATCAACAAAGGATCTTTTTTCTAAAGGATGCTTAGTAGTTTGGGGTACAGTCACTGAGGTCATTTTAACTATTCTTCCACCCTGGCAGGCACAGGAATGAGATCCCTAGGGCCACGCTGAAGTAGGACGCCTGGACCGGGCTGTAGGGCTTGGTGCTTTAAGAAGCCCCGACATGGCTAAGGTTTCAGCCACCTGTTCTCTCTTCCAACCCAATAGGGTCTCCCTACAAGCCTTCCCCAAGGCCGTCTTACGTGCACATCCCCCTAAGGTTTAACACTGAGTGTTACTTCAAAGGCTGGCAGCCCTGGAAAGGGAAGCATGACAATAAAAGAAATCCCAAGTGGAGAAAGGTTTGCTTTGGCAGCTGCATGGTTGTTCTGTAAGTGGGGAGGCGCCTGCTCCACCCTCTGCAGCTCACTTGCCCTCTCAGCTCATCACAGATGTTTTCTTTTGGTCTGGTTCTCTCCCGTCCCTTCCGGAGGCTCCACTTCTCACAGGCTTTTGTTAATTTCCGCGAGGCCTCAGCTGGTCCTGCCTCCGTTGATCCCTTTATCTGCTGCCAACACGAGAGGCTCTAAGTCTTGCTCTGAGCCACGCTCAGGAGGGGAGAGGCTCAGATACTCAGAAGGTGGAGCCCACCGCTATTTGGTTCTGCGACTGATTTTAAGGCCACAGGGCTCGGAAGTGTGTTGAACGACCGTTCTAGCAGAAAGCCTGCCCCATCATGTGTTTCCTCAAGGAACCCCTTGTGGGTCTCCATCGAAATCCTGAACTTCAGCAAGACTACAATTATGTCTTTGTGCAGGGCTTGCAATATTTTTGTTTTTTAAGCACCCTGCAAACCAAGCCAATCACAGACTGAATTCACCCCGCTGATCACCCATTTAGGACCCCTAACTGACTTGCCTGAACTAGGAATGCTTGACCCTATGGAAATAATTTTGACCTTCTCTTGCAGCATTGGTTTATTTACAATGCTTTTGAAAAGGCCTGAACCCTGAAGCCCAGAAATCCATCCACACGGCCCCCAGGATAAGGGCTTGGACATCCACAACATCCTGGGGGTGTCTGTCCTTCAGGTAAACTTGGAGATCTGGCCACGTTAAGTACTGACCCCTTCTCTTGATGAAATGGGGCCCACACAATCTCCTTATTTCCCTGAAGACCATGCAACAAACTTCCTACTGGGTGGTTCTTTTGCTGTCACTACCATGAAGTGGGTTCATCAGTTGGGGACGGGAAAACACAGACGCGCTGTGTTGTTTTGGGTTCTGTCCGGAGGCTGCTTCCCCCTCCAGAGGGCTCCCTAGGCCTGCCTTCAATGGCTGCCGCCTTTCCCTTTCCCCACTGCCTTCCTCACACCACGAAAGGTCAGAGCAGCTGGACAAACACCATGTGCCCAAGTTAAAGTAACAAAGACCTTCTCTGGGGCCTCGAGCTTATTGATGATAAGAGATTGCTTCCTAAACGAAAACAATCCCTCACAGTGTACACCTGCTGAAAACACTTCCTGCCTGTCTGATACCATCTGAGAACAAAACCTGGAATTGAGCGTTCTGTAAATTGCTTTGACTTGGTTAGGAAGTAAATTGTTCTAGTATTCTTTTCTGCTTGCACTGAGCTAGCTCAAAAAGTAATAGAGTGATAGGTGACCCAGGTGAAGCTCTACCCATGTAGATTACACCAAGACATGGGCCAGTAGGGTAATTTCCAAGAGACACAATGTGTGTGTTTAAAGAAGAAAAAAAAAACCCCAAAACTGGAAATACAATGAGACGGTGAAAATTGTACTCACCAAACTCCTCTCAGAGCAAAAAGTGCTGTATATGGTTCAAAGGCATAAAGTTCTTGTATAGCCACCCAGGCTGGGAATTAGAACCTCTACGAGGCATCTTTATAAATAGGATAAAGAGAGTTGGCCAAAAAACCACCTTCTAAGGAAGACAAGGGCAATTAATTACTACTAAGCTTTTGTTTTCCTTAGTGAAGTGCAGCCAGGGCAGATTTGCTGGGTCAGCAGAGGAGATGCTGAGTCCTGCCACCCGTGTCCTCCTTCTCTGCCAGAGCTTTTTGCATCTCCCTCAACCAGTGAACTGAACAGTCTATCTTTTAAGTATTAGTTGAAGGAGTGCCAAAATGTTAGCTTGCCAAGAGACCCACACATTTGGCTAAGACCCTGGCCCTGAGGAGCCTGCCATCTTGGAGCTCCGGCGGTTCATACCGTGGAGACAGCACTGTTCCTCTGGACAGTTTTTAAACTAGGTGATTCAAGTGTGTCCTGGTTCCAGACTTACCTCTCGGGAAGTGGGTGTAAGTGGGGAGCTCTCAAGGCAAATCTATACTTTAGGGATAAAATAGGAAGCAGGACACCTGTGCAGTCGCTCAGCCAATTTTCACTGGGCAATGAGGGTAAAGTTACTCAACTCCCTAGTTCTCTTACCCCAGGCATTGTCCCATTTCAGCCAAGACCCACCTGAGATGAGTTGGCTCCACATAGAGAGTCTCTGGGCCCCAAACCTAAAGCTCCCCCACACCCTCGTAGAAATTAAGAAGGCAGACGGCTATGGATGAAGAGCTGAGGTGAAGGAAAATTGGCCTAGGGAATGAAATCATTTCTCAGCGAGGCTGGCGAGGCATCTGGGCCCTGGATAAGGCACTCTGTTGACAGCCTAAATGTGACTAACCTCCCTTGTGCCCAGTTATTTGCTTGAGGTCCCTTGACCTACAATAAAGCCTCTAAACCTACTGCATCTGTCTTTACAACAAACTCAAGCTGGAATTCATGAATTCTGCCCCATGTCATTTGCCACTCCTGTGCCCAAGCACCTAGCTCTACAGCTGTAGCTCTTTATTTATGTATCCATCCTCTCTGTTAACATGGGTGTGTCATTTGTTTGCTCCCTCCCCCGGGAAAGGATAAACTCCTTCCTGAAAGCTTGTTCTCAGAGCAGAGCTCCATGCACAATGACAGCAAGTACCAGGAGCTTGTATTCACCACAAACGTGGCCTGGCAATCCTCTGCCTCCCCACAGCCAACCCCAGGCCCCCTCTACAGTAAGGGATCCTCTTGGGCTCTGCTCAGATTTTTCACTAAGATGAAAAGCCAATTCAGGGTATTACAGTTGGTCTTTGGTTAGGCAAAAAAAAAGACATTCTGCCAAAATTAAAATGGAAAGTTTGGAGTCAATCTTAAATACTTTTTAAATGAGAGAGTGTTGCATGTGCACATGCTTATGTGTGTGTGTGTGTGTGTGTGTGTGTGTGTGTGTGTGTGTGTGCTGGGTCTCAATTAGCATCACTAGTTCCTCAGATGTTCTTGAACACCAGATAAATATAAGAGAAAGTATCTTGATTTGGTCTGCATATGGGGTTGGGATTCTTCAGTCTAAAGGAGTGAAGTCTGAGGGACAGTAGCCTGAAGAAAGTCACTATTAAGTTTACAAAAAAGCTCAAATGGCTTCAAAATGGCTTAAAGACTTAAATATAAGACATGACACCATAAAACTCCTAGGAGAGAACATAGGTAAACATTCTCTGACATACGTTGTAACAATATTATATTAGATTAGTCTCCCAAGGCAAAAGAAATAAAAGCAAAAATAAACAAATGGGACCTAGGCAAATTTATAAGCTTTTGCACAGCAAAGGAAACCATAAACAAAATGAAAAGACAACTTACAGATTGGGAGAAAATATTTGCAAATTATGTGACCAACAGGGGCTCTTTTTCTAAAATATACAAACAGCTCATACAACTTAATATCAAAAAAAACATACAACCCAATCAAAAAATGGGCAGAAGACCACAACAGACATTTCTCCAAAGAAGACATACAGATGGCAAACAGGCCCATGAAAAGATGCTCAACATCGCTAATTATTAGAGAAATGGAAATCGAAACTTCAGTTAGGTATCACCTCACACTGGTCAAAATGACTATCATCAAAAAATCTTTAAATTATAAATGCTGGAGAAGGAATGGAGAAAAGGGAACCCTCTACACTGTTGGTAGGAATGTAAATTGGTGCAGCCACTATGGAAAACAGTATGGAGGTTCCTTAAAAAACTAAAATTAGAGCTACCATATGATCCAGCAATCCTACTCCTGGGCATATACCCATAAAAGGCGAAAATTCTAATTTGAAAAGATACATGCATCCCAGTGTTCGTTGCAGCACTATAGCACTATAGCCGAGACATGGAAGCAACCTAAATAAGTGTCCATCAACAGGTGAATGGATAAAGAAGATGTGGTATATATATATATATATATATATATATATATATATATATATATACAATGGAATATTACTCAGCCATAAAAAAGAATGAAATAATGCCATGTGCAGCAACACAGATTTACCTAGAGATTGTCAAACTGAGTGAAGTAAGTCAGACAGAGAAAGACAAATATAATATGATATCACTTATATGTGGAATTTAAAAAATAGTACAAATAGACTTATTTACAAAACAGAAACAGACTCACAGATATAGAAAACAAACTTACGGTTACCAGAGGGGAAAGGGGGCGGGGGGCGTGGATAAATTAGGATTGTGGGATTAACAGATACACACTACTATATATAAAATAGGTAAACAACAAGGATTTACTGTTTAGCACAGGGAACTATATTCAATATCTTGTTTTTAAGAAAGGAGAAACAGTTTAAATTGCTGCATGAGAGATTTCTTTATCAATGAAAATCATTCAATATTGGAATGGATTACACCAAGAGCTGATATGGAATCTTCTCTAAGGGTTACTAAAATAAAACTTGTCGGTTTCTAGATAGTTTAGCACTGGTCCTAATGGAAGGAAGAAGGGACATATTCTCCCCTATTTTCAGTTGAGTTTAAAAATCCCAACAATGATTCTCTAGCTTTAACCTAGTTATCTGTTATGCATTTGTAACCAAGTACAAACTGATTATACTAGAAGAGCTTTCTTAATAATACATTATTTATGAGGAGAGCTAGTGTGGACTAGTAAGAAAAAGAATTTTAAAATGTATATGTAATTTATGTGTAATCATTAAACTGGGATCACATTTTTAAAACCAACCACACATCAAAGAAAATTGGGGAGAAAACTATATCTCAGCATCTTTTAGACACTTGAAAATAACCATCTACATTTTTTTAAATCTACATTTTAAAGCTGTACCTCTTTCATCCCTTCATTTCTAGTCTGTAGTCATACTCTATAGGAAGAGACATGGCTGTGACAACAGCCCTTGCCATGTCCTGAAGGACTTATCTGCCCTGCTTTGCCTCTGCATTAAAAATAAACCTGAGGGGAGTTCCCTGGTGGCCTAGTGGTTAGGATTCCGGGCTTTCACTGCACGGGGCCTGGCTTCATTCGCTGGTTGGGGAGCTGAGATCCTGCAAGTCGTGCAGAGCAGCCAAAAAATTAAAAACAAACAAACAAAACAAAATCCCAACAACCTGAGGATTCATTAGTATTTAATATATGATAAAAGTAGATTGTTCAATACATGATCTTGAGAAAATTGGTTAGCTCTTTGAAAAAAGAATGAAGTTAGATCCTTACTTACTTCAAAGTATAATCCAAAATAAATTCCAAATAAATTAAGTGTCCAAAATAAAAACAAAAGAACTGGCTAATCACTCTTTGGATGGAGAAATCTATTATAACCAAAGCAACCAAGGTGAAAAATGTTATTAAAAAGATTAGTAAAATTCACAATCTAGATGTTAAAAACTTTTGTTGATTAAATATGCACACATGCAAAATAACAGATAAATTATATTCTAGGGGAAAATCTTTGTAGCATTTGTGAAAAATGGTTATTATTAAAATATAAAACTGCTCTTTCAGATTAATAAGGAAAGGAGGAAATCATCAATAGAAAAATGGGCATAGAACATAAAAGAGAAATTCTAAGAAAAAAAGGCAAATACTAGGGCTTCCCTGGTGGCGCAGTGGTTAAGAATCCGCCTGCCAATGAAAGGGGACATGGGTTCGAGCCCTGGTCTGGGAAGATCTCACATGCCGCGGAGCAACTAAGCCCGTGCGCCACAACTACTGAGCCTGCGCTCTAGAGACCGTGAGCCACAACTACTGAAGCCTGCGTGCCTAGAGCCTGTGCTCTGCAACAAGAGAAGCCACCGCAGTGAGAAGCCCGCGCACCACAACGAAGAGTAGCCCCAGTTCACCGCAACTAGAGAAAGCCCACGCACAGCAACAAAGACCCAATGCAGCCAAAAAATAAATAAATAAATTTTTTTTAAAAAGGCAAATACTAAATAAATATATGAAAAAATGTTCAACCTCACTATTCGCTTAAAAATAACAGAGGAAATTTTATAAGTAATTCAATGAGATATCATTTTCAAACCCAAAACATTGACTAGTAATAAAAAGAATAATATGACAGTGGCAAGGGTAAGGGAAGACTGGCACTCATCCATCCAGCTGGCAGAAGCGAAATGGGTACTTTTCTGGATGGCAATTAGGTGATATGTACCAACAAAGTTAATATATAATTAACTAATTATATATAATTAATATGTTATATACATTTAAATATATATAAAATTTGTATATATATTTATATATTTAAATATATATGTATTTAAAATATATAGTTAACTAATATATAATATATACTAATTTGACCCAGGAATTTCACTTCTATGGATTTATGGTAAAGAAATAATGTTTATTATACAAGGATAATTATCACATCATGGTTTAAAATCTGGACATGATCTAAATACCTAAAAAGAGGTGATTGGTTATATCAATTATAAGATTATCTATAGACTAACACACTAGTCATTAAATACCATTCTGCAGATGAATACCCATTGGCATGAAAATATGTTCAACCTATCACTAAGGCTAAAATTATATGTGAGGTATGACAGTATTAAGCACATTCTTGTGTGTGTGCGTGTGCGTGTGTGTGTGTGTGCGCTGAAACGTGCACAACAAAAAGTTTTCTCTGAAAGTACGGTTTTCTGTTTCTTTTCCTTCTTTTTGTTGTTGTTTTCTGAAATTCTGTCTGCACTGGGCATATAACACATACCAGAAAGAAAAGATCATAAAAAACTCCAAAGTAACCCCAGTCTAGGTCTATGAACCAACAGTCAGAAGTGGACTAGTCATCCCATAATTATTTTGGACTGTAAACTGTAAACAGCTTTGAAATCAAAGGTCAGTCCCTGAGCTGTCCACATGGCCCTGCTCTGGCCTCTGAGCTTCTGTTACCAGTGGCCCCTTTCGAGGA
This sequence comes from Aethalodelphis obliquidens, assembly GCF_003676395.1. Lineage (NCBI taxonomy): Eukaryota > Metazoa > Chordata > Mammalia > Artiodactyla > Delphinidae > Aethalodelphis > Aethalodelphis obliquidens. The sequence goes on from NW_020837961.1 coordinate 16,385,919, forward strand.
GGAGTGGGTGACTCTCCCATGCACCAGGAACCAGGTGCTGGCCCAGAAGGAGAGCTCAGGTCGTCACCAGTCAGGGAAAGGAGCTGCCTGAAGACACTCGCACAGCAATAATAGATTACATTACCTTCAGTTTTTACATTTTAGAAGCTGCATGTGTAAACTGTATGCCTGCCTGCCCTGCCCACCCTGCTATTTATAGCTGTTCTAATCAGAACCTTCCATATTGCAACAATGGAGGAATGACTAAGGAGTCAGTCAGTTAATTAATAGAATTTGTACAGCCAGATGCAAGAAAAATACCCAATGAGAAACCAGATCAACAAAGAAGCGTTTATTCCTTGTAAAGAAACTGTGATTCCCCAAATTTAAGATACACATCAACACTTGGAGGAGATTTCTCAGGCGAGAAAGCAGGTAAATGTCTCATTCTTTTCCTCCCCTTTTAAAGTATTTTTTCAGGTTTTCCTAGTAGATATTATTTTTCATAAGTAACTTCATCTGACAGACAACAAGCATATTCTTCCTTGTTTGTTAGGGTCAGGAGGCTGCAGCATCCCATTGTATCATCCTGGTAAAAGGACTCTCTAAAGCCACTTGCAACCACTTATTGTTATAAGGTCTTGACTTGTAGGGCACAGGAGTACAATGGACAAAGAATAAACACAGGATGTGTATTCTTCACTCTGAATTGTTTAGTGTTAAAATAGCACACTGAGTAATAGCCGCTGGTGCCACTGTAACAGGCATTTACACACGTACGTTGTGCCCCATTTTCAGGTCTACGAGAAATCGGCAACCAAAGGAGGTCTAGACCTGGGTACCTTCTCTTTGCTGGGTTTTAGGGAGAGCTGAGGCCGAGTTCTGTGGAGTGTTGTATGGGACTCCTGAAGTCAGAGTTAAACATTTCTAGCATACATGGTTAAAAAAATTATAGTCACAATAACAACTTGAATTTGTTTAAGGCGGCAGCATGCTAAAAAAAGATCAGAGGTTCGGGAATTAGACTTAGTTCAGATCCTTGCTTTGTTTCTTATTAGAGGTGTGCCTTAACCTCAATGAATTTCAAGCTCCTAGCTGTAAAACTGGAATAAAATTACGCATGAAAAAAATTCATATAGTGCATAGAGCTTTATGTTGTATTTTCAATCACACTCTCATTTGATCTTTGCAATTATTCCACAAAGAAGCTATTATTATCCCTAATTTACAGTTGAGGAACCTGATGCTCAGAAATTGAAATGTCTTCATCAGCTCATACAACTCAATAACAAAAAAAAACAAACAACCCAATCAAAAAATGGGCAGAAAACCTAAATAGATATTTCTCCAAAAAAAAACATACAGATGGCCAACAGGCCCTTGAAAAGATGCTCAACATTGCTAACTATTAGAGAAACGCAAATCAAAACTACAGTGAGGTATCACCTCACACCAGTCAGAATGGCCATCTTTAAAAAGTCTGTAGAGAGTGTGGAGAAAAGGGAACCCTCCTACACTGTTGGTGGGAATGTAAATTGGTACAGCCACTATGGAGAACACTATGGAGTTTCCTTAAAAAAACTAAAAATAGAACTACCATATGATCCAGCAATCTTACTCCTGGGCATATATCTGGAGATAAACATAATTCAAAAAGATACAGGCACCCCTATGTTCACGGCAGCACTGTTTACAATAGCCAAGACATGGGAACAGCCTAAATGTCCATCTATAGAGGAATGGATAAAGAAGATGTGGCACATACATACAATAAAATACTACTCAGCTGTAAAACAGAATGAAATAATGCCATTTGCAGCAACATGGATGGACCTAGAGATTATCATACTAAGTAAAGTAAGTCAGAAAGAGAAAGACAAATATCATATGATACCACTTACATGTGGAATCTAAAATATGACGCAAATGAACTAATCTACAAAACAGAAACAGACTCACAAACATAGAGAACAGACTTGTGGCTGCCGAAGGGAAGGGAGAGGGGGGAGGGATGGAGTAGGAGTTTGGGATTAGCAGATGCAAACTAGTGTATATAGAACGGATAAACAACAAGTTCTTATTGTATAGCACAGGGAACTCTATTCAATATCCTGTAATAAATCATAATGGAAAAGAATATGAAAAGGAATATATATATGTATATATATATATATAACTGAATCACCTTGCTGTACAGCAGAAATTAACACAACATTGTAAATCAACTATACTTCAATAAAATAAAATTGTTTAAAAAGGGGAAATTGAAATGTCCTAAATCACATAGGATAAGGACAGGTATCTTCTGATTCATAGCCCTGTGCTCTCTCCGCAAAACACACAAAATACATTCTAACCAACTAGCAATCTAGAAAATGAGTTGAAAAGAAGATGGGCAAAATGCAGCTGTTTGTCAGGAGCCCAAGCAGTGCTCCTATTTTTGAGTTAGTTTGTAGGTCCAGTCTGTGTGGCCAATCACCTTTTCCCCCTGGGCTGCAAAGCAGTGCAAATGGAGCCATCCTTGGAAGCATCCCAGGAAACAGGAGTTAGCTGGCTCTGAAGAAGGCCTCTCTTTTCTTGATCCCAGCATCAAGTCAGCCAGGGCTGAGCTGAGAAAGTGGCAGGTGACCACGAAGGTGGCCCTCTGCTTACAGAAGTGAACTCGATCTAAATTGGCCAAGTCAATTAGGAATTTGATTCTACCTACAGCAAGAGGATTTTACACATCAGCACTCATCAGTGGAAGATGATCTCAATTAACTTGTATTGCAAAAATTGATTATAATGTAAGACCAAGGTTTCAGTCTGAGCCACCGTGAAAGCTCAACGAAGTAAGAGCTAATTCCACAAAACTCACTTTGCCTTTTTACACTCGTGGGTAGTTTCATGACGCTAGTCTGGATCATTAGCTCATTTTATTACCTGTAGGGTCTTTTCAGCCTCCATTGGGTCCTTTCCCTGCCAAATTCAGCCTGGCATTATAATTCAGGAGTTTTGAGAAATGTGAAACATATGGCCTGGGATTTTTCTAGCTATATAATGCAATGCTCTCAATTTCATTAAAAAAAAAAACTGCTTCAAAATAACTTTGGGAGATAAACTTTTTGATGTGAGACCACATTAATGCTGATTTCTTCACAGGATCAAATGTCTATGCCTCAAGTCTAAAAGTTCCCTTCCAGATACAATTCTCTTGATAGCATCATAATTAAAAGCTTAAACTCCAAAGTAAGACAGAACTGGGTTTTAATCTCAGTTCCAACTGTGGGATCTCAGGTGAAATATTTATGCTCAGTTTCCTCATCTGTAAAATGGTGACAGTGATTGCACTTACCTCATAGAATTACTATGAGGAATTTGAATGAACTAATATTTGCAACATACTTAGTAACTCCTGAAAAATAGTCATCATCCGAGAACCTTACTGCTATCCTTATTCATCAAGTACTTATTCCCTGCGACGTGGCAGATACTGTGCTCACCCACAAGGTTGCAGCAGCAAAAGATGGTTCTTCTCAGCAGGCCAAGGTGACCAGTGCCTGATGCATAGCAACTGCTGAAGAGCAGTCAGCTTTTGATAGTAGTAAAACAAGTCCACGAGGGGAACTACAGGAGACCCCAACTCTAAGCAGAGGTCCTAGTCACAAAGCAAGCTCCCACCTAGAAAGTCAACTGATCTGGAGCAATAGCCTTAATTTATAAAAAGTTCCAACTACTGAATTTTAAAAAGACAACAAAGCAACAGAAAAATTGTCAAGGACAGAAAATTCACAGAAAGAAATACAAATAGGGCTTCCCTGGTGGCGCAGTGGTTGAGAATCCGCCTGCCGATGCAGGCGACACAGGTTCGAACCCTGGTCCGGGAAGATCCCACATGCTGCGGAGCAACTAAGCCCATGTGCCACGACTACTGAGCCTGCGCTCTAGAGCCCGTGAGCCACAACTACTGAGCCCGCGTGCCACAACTACTGAGTCTGCGCTCTAGAGCCTGCGAGCCACAACTACTGAAGACTGTGCACCTAGTCTGTGCTCTGCAACAAGAGAAGCCGCCCGGGCATGGCAAGGAAGAGTAGCCCCCTCTCACTGCAACTAGAGAAAGCCCCGTGTGCAGCAACGAAGACCCAATGCAGCCAAAAATAAAATAAGATAAAAAAATTTAAAAAAAAAAAAAAAGAAAGAAATACAAATAATGAAAAAAATAATGCATAAAGATGATTTGAAAATGAGATTCCTATGCTTTCTCCTTTCTGTGGACATGTATTACTTTAATAATTATTTTTTAATTATTATTTTATGTTACAAAAGGCTCCATAGAACTAGGACTTAAAATATCTATAAATGAAGCATTCGCTCTCCTCCTCTACAACCCCCCAGTTACAAGCATGTGTTGGAATTTTGTCATGATTTTGCTGCAAAAGAAAAGGCCCATTGTGATCATTTCAAAGAGTAAGTCTTGGCAGGACATTTTGTAGGTAAAGAGAATGTTAAATCATCATTGTTAAACAAGGAAGAGAAAGAAAAGAAGTTTTGATTATTGGTCACAAGACTCTTGATTGATAGCTAAGTGGGGGACAACTGGTTCTCAGAATAAGGGTTAATCCCATTAAAGTTTATCAGAAAATTGCTTATGCATTTTTTTCATTTCCTCCCAGAATGAGGTTGCAAATTAAATTAGACCCAGAGAGTGTCTGGGATCATTTTTCTTTCACATCTTTCAGTCCTCCTTGTCTTCCAATAGTTCTTACTTCTATGATGGGCCCCTTTCTGGGGAGTTACCTGATCCAGAATCCTGGACACTAAGCTCTCCCTTGCATTTTCAGGTCAAATCACCAAGGCCTTGGTCCTATCTCTTAGATCAATCTCTCAACTCAGTGCCCTCCATTCCAAAGCCACCATCACTGCTTTCATTGAGGCCCATGTATTACTGGGATAACTTCCTATTTCGTCTCTAAGCATCTGAATCAAAACTCACTGTTTTTTTATTACCAAAAGATATTGCTGACACTTACATATTTCCTGATTCCCCAAGGACAGTGACTTTTACTTTATACTTTGATCACATTTATATGATTTAATATTATTTTTTCATGAGTTCTTTTTAAAGATGGCTACTATAATCAGGAGAAAATTATGTTTTAAATCTGATAAGTCAAGGTTAACCTATAAAAGGGTATCAAAGTCATCAAATCATCGAGTTTGATGTTATTAAATATAGTGTGTATATATTATAAGAGTACTGAAAGAACTGTTAGAAATTTAATTGATGATTTTCTGTTCAGAGTAAAAAATAAAGGATCCTGCTGTCCCCAAATAGCCTCTGTCCCACAGTTAGGGGGACCACATTTCCTAAGCGGTCAAAGACAATTCTAGTTCTAGGTCATGCCTGTTGTCCTGGAATAATCATTATTTATCCAGCTTGGGCAATAAATGTTATGGTTACTATATCTAGAATGGCTATCTCATACAATTTCCCCCCTTTTTTCTTGTAAAAGAGTCCTTTATTTGGAACGTACCCATCATAGGGGATTCCAGTAGGGATGAACCCCCATGGTTACTCTCCCAGCCCTCATCCTCCTAGATAGACACATGCCTCCAGCTTGGCCAGTTAGAATAGCCTACCTCTTGGACCCCAGTTTAGGGAAAAGCGTATGACCCATGCTAGTCAATCAGAGTCCTTCCTGAAAAGTTTTACAGGCACTTTCTGAAAAAATTCTCCTTTATCCAGGTTTGCTCAGTTGGTTGGATATGAGCATTGGTGTTCCAGAGACTACTTAGCCTGCCATGTGGAGAAAGCCTATGTCAAAGTGAGAGCGCCACAGTGACATCACCGACTACGCTTCAAGTCAGCTGCACTCCAGACTCCCCAGCTCAATAAGACATGACTTTTTAAAAATCAGTTAAAATAGTTTTAATTAATATGCCCTCTCTCCAGCTCCCCTTACAGTGTATAACATGGACCCCAAATGAAATTGAACATTATATGGAATCCCGTAAAGGCAGAGGTTTCCATTCTTGAGATTTCTTTAATGGAAAATAGAACATTAGTTAAAGCACATAGTAATACTTATTAACTAAAAGTAAATTATTGTTACAGTTATAACCTCAAGGGACCAAACAGAGAATATGAGGTGCAGCTCTTGCAAAATAAAAGGGAAGTCTCAGAGGAAGAGCAGTGTGCTCATTGTATATTAATGGCTCTTTCTGAGATAAGAATCTGCTGTAAGCACATGATTCCTGGTTATATGTGGCTTATCTGCCAGATGTTGTCTAATTCTCACCCTCTTTCTGACCCCATCCCTAGCCGCCACAGATTCAGGAGTTGGTGTGCAAAGAGGCTCTGCCAGAAGGTGAGACGGCTGTTTTGCACATCACTTGGTAATTTTTAAGAGCTGAAAATGTAATTACTTTTATGCCACCTCAAAATATCCCCAAGTGAAAACACTTGCATCAAAGCAGCAGTTTCAGTGCCAGGTATCTGCTGCCTCTTTCGTCTGGCCTGGCCCCCTTAATTTAGTTTCCATCCAGACTCCCGAGGGATTTTTATGAGATGATAATCTGATCTAATCATGACCTTAGTTAAAGTTCCTCTAGCTCCTGTTTTCCTTTCTCCCACCCCGTCCCCACATGGCTTCCCAGCTCCACTTATATCAAACTATACACAAGTCCACGAATGCCCACGTGACTCATGACTCCACGCCTCTGCAAACCCTTCCCCTGCTTGAAGGTTTTTCTCTCTCATCCTGCCTGACGGGATGACCTCATCTTGGGTCATCTCCTCCGAGAAATACTACCGTTGTCTCCCCAGACAGGGTTAGTTAGGCATTTCCTGCTCTGGACTCTGTGCTGATCCTCTAATATCCCACTTACTCCTTCAGTGGGATTACTTGCTCTCCTATTTGTCTCTCTTGCTAGGCTGTGGATCCCTCAAGGGCAGAGGATACGTCTTCTTTATCTTTGTAGCCTTTGAACTTGGCATAGGACATTGCATGGCAATTGTTCAATAAATGTTGAATGAGTCAACAAATAAATGAATGTATGGGTGAATAAACGAGCAATAAATTAAGCATAAGAAGCCAACCATAATAGGATGATTACACTGGGTCTCTCTCATGGCTACACACCTTCTAATTTGTTCATGTGAAATTTGAAGTTGTTAGTTTCCTGCCTTCCCCACAGGAAGAAGGGACATTTGTACTGATCTTTAGGGTTTGGGAATAAAGTTCTGTTCATCCTAGTTGTACTTCAGTGGCATGACAGTTCATTTGCCAGAAGTTTAAGGACTCCAATCTGATTCAGATGAGATGTTTCCTGGATATTACATTAGATAATACAGGTAAAGCACAGTGTATGGCACAAGCAGGCATTAAAAATATTACCTATTGTTATCGTCATCACCGTCACCATCATCATCAACAGCAGCAGCAGCCTTAAAGAGTCATGTTGTTGGATAAACAGCAGCAGAGCTTAGAGGTTAGAGAGCACAGGGTTTGGAGTCAGGGAGACGGGGTGTAGGGGAGAGATGGATTGAGAGTTTGGGATTAGCAGATGCAAACTGGTGTATATAGAATAGATAAACAACAAGGCCCTCCTGTACAGCACAGGGAACTATATTCAATATCCTGTGATAAACCGTAATGGAAAAGAATATGAAAAAGAATATATGTATATGTATAACTGAGTCACTTTGCTGTATAGCTGACATTAACATAACACTGTAAATCAGCTGTACTTCAATAAAACAAAATTTTAAAAATACAATAAATAAATAAATAAATAAAAAGCATCTTAATGATTTCTGAGTCTAAATTGCCTAATCTGTAAAACGAAGATGTATTCATTTAAGGAGTATTTATGGATTGATTTCTCTGTGCCAAGAATTGCTCTAGGTGCCTGGGATCCACAGTGAATAAAACAAAGACCCATACCTACATGGGGTTTACACTATCAAAATAAAGCCTATCAGAATAAATAAAATGTATCTTAAAGAAAATGTTTGTGGTGATAAGTGCCATGACTGAAAGAAAAGCCAGGACGTGGATGGGGAGTGGGAGAGGACTGCATTTTAAATAGAGTGGCCAGTCAGTGTTCATTGCAGCACTGTTTACAATAGCCAAGACATGGAAGCAACCTAAAAGTCCATCGACAGAGGAATGGATAAAGAAGATGCGGTACATATATACAATGGAATATTACTCAGCCGTTAAAAAGAATGAAATAAAGCCACGTGCAGCAACATGTATGGACCTAGAGATTGTCATACTGAGTGAAGTAAGTCAGACAGAGAAAGACAAATATCATATGATATCACTTATATGGGGAATCTAAAAATAAACTGATGGAAATGAAACTTATTTACAGAACAGAAACAGACTCACAGACTTAGAGAATGAACTTATGGGGCTTCCCTGGTGGTGCAGTGGTTGGGGGTCTGCCTGCCGATGCAGGGGACACGGGTTCGTGCCCCGGTCCGGGAAGATCCCACATGCTGCAGAGCGGCCAGGGCCCGTGAGCCATGGCCGCTGAGCCTGCGCATCTGGAGCCTGTGCTCCGCAATGGGAGAGGCCACAACAGTGAGAGGCCTGCATACCGCAAAAAACAAACAAACAAACCAAAAAAGAAAACAAACTTATGGTTACCAGGGGGGAAGGGGGAGGAGGGATAGGTAGGGAGTTTGGGATTGACATATACAGGATACTATATTTAAAATAGGCATTTTCTTTGCTGCCTAGAAACTGCAGCTCAGCAAGCAAGCTGCTGCCAACAAAAAAACTCGAGCCCTGAACAAGATGGCAGAGTAGAAGGACGTGCTCTTACTCCCTCTTGTGAGAACACCCGAATCACAACTAGCTGCTGGACAATCATCAATAGGAAGACACTGGAACTCACCAAAAAACACACCCCACATCCAAAGACAAAGGAGAAACCACAATGAGATGGTAGGAGGGGCCCAATCACAGTAAAATCAAATCCCATAAATGCTGGGTGGGTGACTCACAGACTGCAGTACACTTATACCACAGAAGTCCACCCACTGGAGTGAAGGTTCTGAGCCCCACATCAGGCTTCCCAACCTGGGGGTCTGGCAAGAGGACGAGGAATTCCTAGAGAATCAGACTTTGAAGGCTAGTGGGATTTGACTGCAGGACTTCGACAGGACTGGGGGAAACAGAGACTCCACAGTTGGAGGGCACACACAAAGCAGTGTACTCATCGGGACCTAGGGGAAAGAGCAGTGACCCCAGAGGAGACTGAACCAGACCTACCTGCTAGTGTTGGAGGGTCTCCTGCAGAGGCAGGGGGGGTGGGAGGGCTGTGGCTCACCATGGGGACAAGGACACTGGCAGCAGAAGTTCTGGGAAGTACTCCTTGGCGTGAGCCCTCCCAGAGTCTGCCATTAGCCCCACCAAAGAGCCCAGGTAGGCTCCAGTGTTGGGTTGCCTCAGGACAAACAACCAACAAGGAGGGAACCCAGCCCCACCCATCAGCAGTCAAGCGGATTAAAGTTTTACTGAGCTCTGCCCAACAGAACAACAGTCAGCTCTACCCACCACCAGTCCCTCCCATCAGGAAACTTGCACAAGCCTCTTACATAGCCTCAGCTACCAGAGGGCAGACAGCAGAAGCAAGAAGAACTACAATCCTGCAGCCTGTGGAACAAAAAACACATTCACAGAAAGACTGACAAGATGAAAAGGCAGAGGGCTATGTACCAGATGAAGGAACAAGATATACCCCAGAAAAACAACTAAATGAAGTGGAGATAGGCAACCTTCCAGAAAAAGAATTCAGAATAATGATAGTGAAGATGATCCAGGACCTCAGAAAAAGAATGGAGGCAAAGATCGAGAAGATGCAAGAAATGTTTAACAAAGACCTAGAAGAGTTAAAGAACAAACAAACAGAGATGAACAATACAATAACTGAAATGAAAACTACACGAGAAGGAATCAATAGCAGAATAACTGAGGCAGAAGAACAGATAAGTGACCTGGAAGACAGAATGGTGGAATTCACTGCTGTGGAACAGAATAAAGAAAAAAGAATGAAAAGAAATAAAGACAGCCTAAGAGACCTCTGGGACAACATTAAACACAACAACATTCACATTATAGGGGTCCCAGAAGGAGAAGAGAGAGAGAAAGGACCAGAGAAAATATCTGAAGAGATTATAGCAGAAAACTTCCCTAACGTGGGAAAGGAAATAGCCCCACAAGTCCAGGAAGTGCAGAGAGTCCAATACAGGATAAACCCAAGGAGAAACACACTGAGACACATAGTAATCAAATTGGCAAAAATTAAAGACAAAGAAAAATTATTATTATTTTTTAAAATAAATAAATTTATTTATTTGGCTGCGTTGGGTCTTCATTGCCGTATGCAGGCTTCTCACTGCAGTGGCTTCTCTTGTTTCAGAGCAGGGGCTCTAGGCATGCAGGCTTCAGTACAGGCAGCATGCAAGCTCAGTAGTTGTGGCTCACGGATTCTAGAGTGCACGCTCAGCAGTTGTGGCACATGGGCTTAGTTGCTCCGCAGCATGTGGGATCTTCCCAGACCAGGGCTCGAACTCATGTATCCTGCATTGGCAGGTGGATTCTTAACCACTGTGCCACCAGGGAAATCCAAGAAAAATTATTGAAAGCAGCAAGGGAAAAACGACAAATAACATACAAGGGAATTCCCATAAGGTTAAGAGCTGATTTCTCAGCAGAAACTCTACAAGCCAGAAGGGAGTGGCATGATATACTTAAAATGATGAAAGGAAAGAACCTACAACCAAGATTACTCTACTGGGCAAGGACCGCATTCAGATTCGATGGAGAAAGCAAAAGCTTTACAGACAAACAAAAGCTAAGAGAATTCAGCACCACCAAACAAGCTCTACAATAAATTCTAAAGGAACTTTTCTAAGTGGGAAACACAAGAGAAGAAAAGGATCTACAAAAACAAACCCAAAACAATTAAGAAAATGGTCATAGGAACATACATATCGATAATTACCTTAAACGTGAATGGATTAAATGCTCCAAACAAAGACACAGCCTTCCTGAATGGATACAAAAACAAGACCTATATATATGCTGTCTATAAGAGACCCACTTCAGACCTAGGGACACATACAGGCTGAAATTGAGGGGATGGAAAAAGATATTCCATGCAAATGGAAATCAAAAGAAAGCTGGAGTAGCAATACTCATATCATATAAAATAGACTTCAAATAGACTTTAAAATAAAGAATGTTATAAGAGACAAGGAAGGACACTACATAATGATCAAGGGATCAATCCAAGAAGAAGATATAACAATTATAAATATATATGCTCCCAACATAGGAGCACCTCAATACATAAGGCATAACACAATAATAGTGGGGGACTTTAACACCTCACTTACACCAAAGGACGGATCATCCCAAATGAAAATAACTAAGGAATGATAAGCTTTAAATGAGACAATAGACCAGATAGATTTAATTGATACTTATAGGGTATTCCATCCAAAAACAGCAGATTACACTTCCTTCTCAAGTGCACATGGAACATTCTTGGGTCACAAATCAAGCCTCAGTAAATTTAAGAAAATTGATATCATATCAAGCATCTTTTCTGCCCACAACGCAATGAGACTAGAAATGAATTACAGGGAAAGAAACATAAAAAACACAAACACATGGAGCCTAAAAAATACGTTACTAAATAACCGAGAGATCACTGAAGAAATCAAAGAGGAAATCAAAAAATACCTGGAGACAAATGACAATGAAAACATGAGGATCCAAAACCTATGGGATGAAACAAAAGCAGTTCTAAGAGGAAAGTTTATAGCTATACAAGCCAACCTCAAGAAATAAGAAAAATCTCAAATAAGCAATCTAACTTTACACCTAAAGGAACTTGAGAAAGAAGAATAAACAAAACCCAAAGTTAGTAGAAGGAAAGAAATCATAAAGATCAGAGCAGAAATAAATGAAATAGAAACAAAGAAAACAATAGCAAACATCAATAAAACTAAAAGCTGGTTCTTTGAGAAGATAAACAAAATTGATAAACCATTTGCCAAACTCATCAAGAAAAAGAGGGAGATGACTCAAATCAATAAAATTAGAAATGAAAAAGGAGAAGTTACAACAGACACCGCAGAAATACAAAGCACCCTAAGACACTACTACAAGCAACTCTATGGCAATAAAATGGACAACCTGGAAGAAATGGACAAATTCTTAGAAAGGTATAACCTTCTAAGACTGAAGCAGAAAGAAATAGAAAATATAAACAGATCAATCACAAGTAATGAAATTGAAACTGTGATTAAAAATCTTCCAACAAACAAAAGTCCAGGACCAGATGGCTTCACAGGTGAAGTCTATCAAACATTTAGAGAAGACCTAACACCCATCCTTCTAGAACTCTTCCAAAAAATTGCAGAGGAAGGAACACTCCCAAACTCATTCTATGAGGCCATCATTACGCTGATACCAAAACCAGACAAAGATACTACAAAAAAAAGAAAATTACAGACCAATATCACTGATGAATCTAGATGTTAAAATCCTCAACAAAATACTAGCAAACAGAATCCAACAACACATTAAAAGGATCATACATCATGATCAAGTGGGATTTATCCCAGGGATGCAAGAATTCTTCAATATACGCAAATCAATCAATGTGATACACCATATTAACAAATTGAGGAATAAAAACCATATGATCATCTCAATAGTTGCAGAAAAAGCTTTCGAAAAAATTTAACACCTATTGATGATAAAAACTCTCCAGAAAGTGGACACAGAGGGAACCTACCTCAACATAATTAAGGCCATACACAACAAACCCACAGCAAACATCATTCTCAATGGTGAAAAACTGAAAGCATTTCCTCTAAGATCAGAAACAAGACAAGGATGACCACTCCCACCACTATTATTCAACATAGTTTTGGAAGTTCTAGCCACGGCAATCAGAGAAGAAAAAGAAATAAAAGGAATACAAATTGGAAAAGAAGAAGTAAAACTGTCAATATTTGCAGATGACATGATACTATACATAGAGAATCTTAAAAATGCCACCAGAAAACTACTAAAGCTAATCAATGCATTTGGTAAAGTTGCAGGATACAAAATTAATGCACAGAAATCTCTTGCATTCCTATACACTAAAGATGAAAAATCTGAAAGCGAAATTAAGGGAACACTCCCATTTACCATTTCAACAAAAATAATACAATACCTAGGAATAAACTTACCTAGGGAGACAGAAGCCCTGTATGCAGAGAGCTATAAGAAACTGATGAAAGTAACTGAACATGATGCCAACAGATGGAGAGATATACCATGCTCTTGGATTGGAACAATCAAAATTGTGAAAATAACTATACTACCCAAAGCAATCTACAGATTCAATGCAATCCCTATCAAATTACCAATGGCATTTTTTACAGAACTAGAACAAAAAATCTTAAAATTTGTATGGAGACAGAAAAGACCCCGAATAACCAAAGCAGTCTTGAGGGAAAAAAACGAGCTGGAGTGGGCTTCCCTGGTGGTGCAGTGGTTGAGAGTCCGCCTGCCGATGCAGGGGACACGGGTTCGTGCCCCGGTCTGGGAAGATCCCACATGCCGCAGAGTGGCTGGGCCCGTGAGCCATGGCCGCTGAGCCTGCACGTCCGGAGCCTGTGCTCTGCAACGGGGGAGGCCACAGCAGTGAGAGGCCCACGTACTGCAAAAAAACAAAACAAAACAAAATAACAACAACAACAACAAAAAACGAGCTGGAGGAATCAGACTCCCTGACTTAAGACTATACTACAAAGCTACAGTAGTCAAGACAATATGGTACTGGCACAAAAACAGAAACATAGATCAATGGCACAAGATAGAGCCCAGAGAAAAACCCATGCACCTATGGTCAACTAATCTATGACAAAGGAGGCAAGGATATACAATGGAGAAAATACAGTCTCTTCAGTAAGTGGTGCTGGGTAAACGGGACAGCTACATGTAAAAGAATGAAATTAGAACACTCCCTAACACCATACACAAAAATAAACTCAAAATGGATTCGAGACCTAAATGGACAACCGGACACTATAAAACTCTTAGAGGAAAACAAACGAAGAACACTCTTTGACATAAATCACAGCAAGTTCTTTTTTGATCACCTCCTAGAGTAATGGAAATAAAAACAAAAGTAAACAAATGGGACCTAGTGAAACTTCAAAGCTTTTGTACAGCAAAGGAAACCATAAACAATACAAAAAGACAACCCTCAGAATGGGAGAAAATATTTGGAAATGACAAAGGATTAATCTCCAAAATATATAAACAGCTCATGCAGCTCAATATTTAAAAAACAAACAACCCAATCCAAAAATAGTCAGAAAACCTAAATAGACATTTCTCCAAAGAAGACATACAGATGGCCAAGAAGTACATGAAATGCTGCTCAACATGAATAATTATTAGAGAAATGCAAATCAAAACTACAATGAGGGGATTTCCCTGGTGGCACAGTGATGAAGAATCCGCCTGCCAATGCAGGGGACATGGGTTTGAGCCCTGGTCTGGGAAGGTCCCACATGTCTCGGAGCAACTAAGCCCATTCACCACAACTACTGAGCCTGTGCTCTAGAGCCCGTGAGCCACAACTACTGAAGCTCGTGTGCCTAGAGCCCATGCTTTGCAACCAGAGAAGCCACCACAATCAGAAGCCCACAACGAAGAGTAGCCCCCGCTTGCCACAACTAGTGAAAGCCCACACACAGCAATGAAGACCCAACACAGCCAAAAATAAATAAATAAATTTATTTAAAAAAATAAAAACTACAATGAGGTATCACGTCACACACACCAGGTAGAATAGGCATCATCAGAAAATCTACAAACAAATGCTGGAGAGGGTGTGGAGACAAGGGAACCCTCTTGCACAGTTGGTGGGAATGTAAATTGATACAGCCACTATGGAGAACAGTATGGAGGTTCCTTAAAAAACTAAAAATAGAATTACCATATGACCCAGCAATCCCACTACTGGGCATATACTCTGAGAAAATCATAATTCAGAAAGACACATGCACCCCAATGTTCATTGCAGCACTATTTACAATAGCCAGGTCATGGAAGCAGCCTAAACACCCACCGACAGATGAATGGATAAAGATGTGGTACATATATACAATGGAATATTACTCAGCCATAAAAAGAAACGAATTGGGTCATTTGTTGAGACGTGGATGGATGTAGAGACTGTCATACAGAGTGAAGTAAGTCAGAAAGAGAAAAACAAATACTGTATCTTAACACATGTGGAACCTAGAAAAATGGTACAGATGAACCAGTTTGCAGGGCAGAAATAGAGACATAGGTGTAGTGAACAAACGTATGGACACCAAGGGGGGAAAGCCGTGGGGGGTGGCGGTGGGGGGTGTGATGAATTGGGCGATTGGGATTCACATGTATACACTGATGTGTATAAAATTGATGACTAATAAGAACCTGCTATAAAAAAAAAAAGAAAAAATCTGAATAACAAAAATATAAATAAATAAAGTAAAATAAAATAGATAGGGCTTCCCTGGTGATGCAGTGGTTAAGAATCTGCCTGCCAATGCAGGGGACACAGGTTCGAGCCCCGGTCCGGGAAGATCCCACATGCCGCGAAGCAACTAAGCCAGTGCACCACAACTACTGAGCCTGCACTCTAGAGCCTGCGAGCCACAACTACTGAAGCCCGTGTGCCTAGAGCTGGTGCTCCACAACAAGAGAAGCCACTGCAATGAGAAGCCCACGCTCCGCAACGAGGAGTAGTCCCCACTCGCCGCACCTAGAGAAAGAACGCGTGCAGCAACGAAGCCCCAATGCAGCCAAAAAATAAATTAATTAAATAAAATAGATAACCAACACGGGCCTACTGTATAGCACCGGGAACCCTGCTCAATATTATGTAACAACCTAAATGGGAAAAGAATTTGAAAAAGAATAGGTCCATGTATATGTATAACTAAATCGCTTTGCTGAAAATAACACAACATTGTTATCAACTATACTCCAATATAAAATAAAAAGTTTTAAAACATAAAATAAAAATATAAATAAGTAACTAAATAAATAGAGTGGCCAGAGAAAGGGACATTTGTGTGAACCTGAAAGTGGAAAGGGAGAGAGCGGAGCAGAAAATAAGAACAAGGGCCAAGGTGGGAGCTGTGGGCACAGCCAGGAGGTGAGTGGGGCCAAGTGAGAGAGGAAGAAAGTACCAGCACGATGTCAGAGCAGCGTCGGGGCGGATCTTGGAGACCTGTTGTAAGGACTTGGACTTTTCTCTGAGTGAAGGCCCACTGCAAGGTTTTTGAGCAAAGGCATGACTTGACCTTACAGCCTCATGCTGACGACTGAGAATGGCCGAATGAGGACAAGGGTGGAAGCAAGGAGGCCACGGTAATAATTCTGTGTAGATGGTTGAAGGGACCTTCATTGCCTATAATCGTGACATTTTCTTTCCATCTCACAGAAAATTGTTATAATGTACTTATATTAGAACTGGCAGCTGCTGGGAAATTATTGTACATATTACACAAACCTATGATGCCTACAATGCATATGGCAACTCTTGTGCAGTGTGCAACCTGCACAACCACATGTGTTGAGGGGAGAGGGAGGGAGGGGGAGAGAGAGAGAGAGAGAGAGAGAGAATATTAAAGATGACTCCCAGGCTTTTGGTGTGAGCAACAGGAAGGATGAAATTTCCATGAACAAAGAAGTGTGATACTATAAGGAAGGTCTGTGGTGGGGCAGGCAGGAGATCCCTTTTGAGCATGTTAAATTTTAGCTGTGTGATGCTGAGGATAATAATAGAATCTGTCTCACAGGATTGCTGTGAACATTAAATTAGTATAGGTAAGCATCAAATCTGTCAGTAGTTGCTCAATAAATGCTGTATCCTAGCATTATCAGGTAACTTGAATTTTCAATATACACATTTAAATTTAGAACTTATGTATACATAAATATAATATACATAAAATCATAGATACCTATATGTAGGCATAGGATCACCTTCTAAGTGGTTAGCATTCCAGGCTCACTGTTCCCAAACATAATTCTAAAACTTCAACACAGACTAATCTTCTATCATCAAATTAGAAGTTAGGAAGTCGTTATTTTATACACACACACATCTGTCTGTCTGCCTATCTATGTTTTGATAAAGCATGTGAATGTGTATGTTTGTGGTGGGGCAGGGATTGCCTTGCAAAGTTCTTTCTCTTCTTCCCCTGCTCGCCATATGTGCAGCAGGGGAAGAAGAGAAAGAACTTTCCTGACAGGGTAATAGCATACAAACAAGGCAGAAACCACTGAAGAATAGAATTATCTTTCAGAATGTCTTTCTGTCTCTAATCAGACCTGACAAACCAGGAATACTCAAATCTAGGTTGTAGGGACCTCCCTGGTGGCGTAGTGGTTAAGAATCCGCCTGTCAATGCAGGGGACACAGGTTTGAGCCCTGGTCCACAAAGATCCCTCGTGCCGTGGAGCAACTAAGTCCATGCATCACAACTACTGATCCTGCGCTCTAGAGCCCGCGAGCCACAACTACTGAGCCCACGTGCTACAACTACTGAAGCCCACATGCCTAGAGCCCATGCTCCGCAACAAGACAAGCCACTGCAATGAGAAGTCCACACACCATGATGAAGAGTAGCCCCCGCTCACTGCAACTAGAGAAAGCACATGCGCAGCAACAAAGACCCAACGCAGCCAAAAATAAATAAATAAATTTATTTTAAAAAAATCTAGGGGGCTTCCCTGGTGGTGCAGTGGTTGAGAGTCTGCCTGCCGATGCAGGGGACACGGGTTTGTGCCCTGGTCCGGGAAGATCCCACATGCCGCGGAGCAGCCAGGCACATGAGCCATGGCCACTGAGCCTGCGCATCCGGAGCCTGTGCTCTGCAACGGGAGAGGCCACAACAGTGAGAGGCCCGTGTTCAACAACAACAACAACAAAAAATCTAGGTTGTAAAAATGATGTTACATTTTGGGTTTTATTACCTGTGATACCACTGAAGCAGAATATTTTGATGTGACTGTTTAAAAATTCCCCTGCCAGCATGTAACAACACACTTGTTACAATCAAGTGTGGCAGGTTTCTCTCCCACTGACTCTCTTATTCTCTGGATCACACCAAGCTACACTAATAAGAGAGTTTTTAGTAAGGTTAAGTATAAGATACTCTTTTGAAAAAGCAACAATAACAAAACTCTGTAGTATTAAGTGGGGGCAATTCTGGAAGTCTTTAACAAAGCAGAGAAAAAAGAGAGAGATGCTAAATGATCTAACATGAAGATATCATAGTACCAAATTGTGCTGGACGTGGCTCAGGAGTTACACAGAGCACGTGCTTAGCGGGCATTGTCATCCCACTCTAAGCTTTAACCAGGCTGCCTGTTTTGTACATGAATGACTTTTAAAGTTATTGAATAGTTAATATTTTTAATGTACATTTACATATGCATATAGAATTTGGGGATACTTTTTGTTTTATATAAACATGTCAGGCAATTCCCTGGTGTCCAGTGGTTAGGACTCTGTGCTCTCACTGCGGAGGGTCTGGGTTCGGTTTCTGGTCGGGGAACTAAGATCCCATAAGCTGGGCAGTGTGGGCAAAAAAAAAAAAGTCATATATCTTCATCAACTTATTTAAAAATTTTATAATGAAGCGTTCATATATGAGAATATATGTTTACTATATATACACAGTATAAATAATAATAATGAAGCAAATACCTGTGGTGCTCAACTTAAGAAATAAAACAAAAGCAATGCCTTCAATGTGCCCAGTGTACCCCTTTACAGTCAAACTGCCTTCCCTCCTCCAAAAGGTAATTATCATCCTACTCTCCTGAAACTGGCACTATTTGTTCTCTTGCTTAACTTTAGTTTTATCACATATGTATGTATCTATTTATTATTTATAGATAATAAAGTTTAAAAGTTTTTGACCTTTATATATAGCTAATTGTGCTGGAGTTATTTTTCGGGGACATGCTTTTTTCATCAACATTATGCTTATAAGATTAATCCACATTGAAATTTGTAGCTATCATTCAATTGCATTTCCTACTGTATAGTATTCCATTGTGTGAATAGATGAAAAAATATTTTTTCTTTTCTCCATTCATTGGACATTTTGGTGATTTGCAGTCTTTTACTTTTATAAACAATGCTGCTATGAATATTATTCTCTCCTGGTGCCCAAGTCCAAAAGTTTCTTGGACATATACCAAGGGTGGACATATATCAAAGATATATGCCACAGGTGGAATCAACATGTAATGTTTGTCAGGTATACTCACAGATGGACAAAAATGCCAAGCTCTGACAATGCCAAGTCTTAGCAAGTCGATGTGAAGCAACCAGAACTCTTTTAGTACTGGCAAGAGTATAAGATGGTATAACTATCCCAAATGGCAGAGGCTTGGTGGAAATGAGCACTCTAATTCATAAATCTCATGCAAATGACATTTGGGAAAATGTACCGTCAGAGTTACTATAAATACCAAATTCCTTTCAAAAGTGGTTACACGTTTTAATACTACCACAGACTTAGCTACATACATCTTCTCCAAGATTGTGGCTTGTCTCTTCACTTCCTTTATGGTATCTTTTGATAAACAGAAGTTCTTAATTTGAGGCAGTTAGATTTATCAATGTAGTTGATTCTAGCAATCATTTCCTTTATAGTTTGCACTTTGGGAAACTTAGTTAAGATATCCTTTCTTACCTTGAGCCAAAAAAAAAAAAATCCTCCCCTAGATTTCTTCCACTGTTTTGCCTATCATATTTTTTAAACAGCTTTATTGAGATATAAGATTCACCCATTTGAAGTTTATGATTCAGTGAATTTGAGTACAGTCACAGAGTTGTCCAACTATCCCCACAATCTGATTTTAGACCATCTGTTTCACCCCCAAAAGAAATCCTGTACTCATTAGCAGTCACTCCCCATTCTTCCTCACTCTACCTCTAACACAGCACTAGGCAGTCACTAATCGACTTTTTTTTTAACAGTTTTGCCTATTCTGGACATTTCATGCAAATGGAATCATACAATACATAGTCTTTCGTGACTGGCTTCTCTCACTTAGCATAAGGGGTTTGTTTTTCTTTTTTGCGGTACACGGGCCTCTCACTGCCGTGGCCTCTCCCGTTGCGGAGCACAGGCTCCAGACGCGCAGGCTCAGCGACCATGGCTTACGGGCCCAGCCGCTCCGCGGCATGTGGGATCCTCCCCGACCGGGGCACGAACCCGTGTCCCCTGCATCAGCAGGCAGACTCTCAACCACTGCGCCACCAGGGAAGCCCTAGCATAATGTTTTTGAGGTTTAGCTGTGCTGTAGCATGTATAAGTACTTCATACCTTTTTACAGCCAAATAATATTTCATTGTATAGAAATACTATATTTTGTTTATCCATTTATCAGTGATGGACATTTGGGTTGTTTCCATTTTTGGAACTATTATGAATAGTCTGCTGCTATAAATATTCATGTGTAACTTTTTGTGAGGACTTACATATTTTTATTTTTCTTGAGTGTATACCTAGGAGTAGATATGATTGGTTATCAGGTAACTCCATGTTTAACTTTTTGAGAAACCGCCAAACGTTTTTTCACAGTGGCTGCACCATTTTCATTCCCACCAGCATTGCACAAGGGTTCTCATGTCTCCACATCCTCCCCAATACTTGTTATTCCCATCTTTCTTATTATAGCCATCCTAGTGTGGGGGAAGTTATATCCTACTGTGATTTTAATGTGCGTTTCCCTAATGACAAAAGATGTTGAGCATGTTTTCATATGGCATATGGGCTACTTTGTATATCTCCTAGGGAAATGTCTATTCAAATCCTTTGTCCATTTTTAGATTGGGTTGTCTTTTTATTATTGACTTTTTGAGTTCTTTGAATGTCCTGGATACATAGCCTCGATATCTCTTAATCTCTTTTATACCATCCATTTGTGTATATATGCTACCCTCTAGGTAATTTTTTCTACTTCAGTAATTCTCTCTTCAGTCATGTCTAATGACTAAAAATATGAGACCTAAAAATATGACCAGGTAGATGTTAAATGATTTAAAAAAGGCTTTTTCATACTAAAAATATAATTGTAATTCAAAACTTAATTTCTAGAAGTGTTCTCTTTATATCAATTTGCCAAAACTACGCAAACAGTACATTTAAAATCTGTACATACACTGTATGTAACTTATACCTCCGTTTTTAAAAACGGATTAAAAGCTGAGACTCAAAACCGATTCAAAAGCTTAACTGATGAGGTAAATAGGGTGAGGTGGAGAGGGTAAAGGCAGAGATTTTAATACCTTTGAGTCAAGAAAAATAGTCATTTAATAAATGTTCATTGAAGGATCACTATATGAATGTATAAATGAATGATTAACATAAGAAGATTAGCTTTCATGTACAGCTTTGCAAAACCAGTATCACTACTGTGTAGTCAAACCTCATAGAGTTCTGCACTTCATATGTTCCTTGGTTGCTACTGGTGACTAATATCACTGTTTTGTAGAGCATTCTCTGTTCTTGCAATGTAGAGAGAGCCTCCAGGCTGCAAGGATTGTGAAGCAACACTGTTGTAACCCAGGAAACTCAGACAATCTTCTTTCCTGACTTCCCAAATATCCACATTTGAGAACATGACTTTCCCTATACTAAAATACTATCTTAGCATAATACCCAGGAAAATAACTTTCAGTCACGTAGTTTTTATGCCTTTCTGGCCAGGAGAGGTCAATATAGAGGCAATTGGTGGACCTACCTCTGAGGCACTATTCTAAAAATGTGTTCTCAGAACAGGGCTAGTCCCCTGGCAGGTTCACAGGGACAAGCAAAGAGATTTTGATTCAATGTATATTTCACAAATTTGAAATAAAAATTGTGATTTCCACAGAAATGCTGTTAGAGTCTCAACAACCAATACACTCTTAAAACTTGTATTATGCTTTATCAGAAGAGTCAGCTCATATCTAACATTACTATTCATTTTATTATTTCTCTAATTGATAAAAATGGACTAGAGACTTAAATTACAGATTTCTAAAATATAAAATAATGATCAAATAACCCTGAATAGCCTAAACAATCTTGAAAAAGAAGAAAAGAGCTGAAGGAATCATGCTCTGTGACTTCAGACTACTACAAAGCTACAGTAATCAAAACAGTATGGTACTGGCACAAAAACAGACACAGAGATCAATGGAACAGAATAGAGAGCAATGGCTCATTGCAGTGG
Source organism: Aethalodelphis obliquidens (assembly GCF_003676395.1). Lineage (NCBI taxonomy): Eukaryota > Metazoa > Chordata > Mammalia > Artiodactyla > Delphinidae > Aethalodelphis > Aethalodelphis obliquidens. Next base: position 16,408,202 of record NW_020837961.1, read on the forward strand.
CTTCTCTTGTTGCGGAGCAGGGGCTCTAGGCATGCAGGCTTCAGTAGTTGTGGCACGCAGGCTCAGTAGTTGTGGCACAGGGGCTTAGTTGCTCCACAGCATGTGGGATCTTCCCGGACCAGGGCTTGAACCCGTGTCCCCTGCATAGGCAGGCGGATTCTCAACCACTGAACCACCAGGGAAGGCCCACAAGTGATTTTTTATGTGCTCGTATCCAGCAATCTTGCCAAATTCATTGGTCAGTTCAAATAATTAGACTGTAGGTTCCCCTGGACTTTCTATGCAGCCTATCATATAAATTGTGAGCAACGGCAGTTTCACTTCTTCCTTAGCAACCTATACACCTTTCATTTGTTTATTTTTTAATTTTTTTAACTTACTGTACTCACAGGATCTCTAGTATATTATAAAATAGATAATAGTAATAATGGGTATTTTACCTTTCCTGATTTGTAATGAAATGCTTCTTACTGTTCATGACCTCATATGTTATTGGAAAGGGTCTGCAATTTGATCTAATGCTTCTTAGATTAGATTTTTAGATGATCATGTGTTTTTTCTTTTATAAAATGTTAATGTGGAAAATTAGAACAATAGATATTTATCAAAATTATACCTGAACACGGTTTAAAGAGTCAAGCTGCTCTATGACACACCATTTGCATGCCCACTAGCAAGGCATGGGAGCTCCAGTTACTCTACACCTTCACCACACTTGGTATTATTATCGGTATATTTCATTTCAGCCATTCCATTGGGTGTGAAGTGGTAGCTCATCACTTATATAATTATGAGCTCTGTAGTAAAACTAACAAAAAATCAACTAGTGTAGGGTGAGCCACACCAAGATGTTTGTAAATTGGTAGATAAATCAACTTGCATAACGGTAGCTCAATCCAAAGTCAACATCATAACACAGGTTCCAAAACTGTGAAGGACTGTTCCAAGGGCATGATGAATCCATTATCTGTAAACTGTAATAATTGTGAATCTACTGTTTGTAAACTAAATTAATAAAATTATAGCTTTATGTGGGTTCTAGGATTTTTTTTTCTTTAAAAAAGGGTTTCTTGTGATGGCTAAGACACAGGTGGGGCTCTGACAAGTATTCTATGTGACCTTGGGTAAAACCTGAAACCTAAGCCTCAGTCTTCACATGTGTAAAATGGGGCAGTAGTAGGAGCCACAAAATAGGTTCATTTTGAGAATGAAATAAGATAATCCATGCCAAGAGTTCAGTCCAGTGTCTAGCTTGGCACATATGCTCATTAAAAGTTTAGTTGTGGTTACCTGTCAAAAAATTTGGATATTAGTTGCTTCACTAATAAAGGAGAAGTAAAGCAGTCATACAAGTACCTAGCAGATACATATAAAAACTGGACAAAATGGAAAACAAAATGTAAAACATCTGAAAGCATCCCAAAGTGGACCAAAATCAGAGGAAAGTTTAGGCTCAAGAAACTGCAAGTAGAAAGGGTAAAAACTGCATGGACTGTGCTTCTTGACCCAAGGAAGCTGCCAACTCCCATGGCCAAGGCTGAGGAAAAATCATAAAGTTAAAGAAAGCTGTTACATATTGGACGGTCTTGGACCCTGTCTAACGTAACAGTGTTATAAGTGGTGGTCTTTAGATGTATAGAAAAGGGAAGAGGAAAAGAAAACTTGTTCATCTAGAATCACCCAAGGACTCCATACCTGGCAGACACTATAAGGAATTAGTGAAGAGTGTTGCATGCTTGGGCAGCGACCATTCATTCATTCATGTGTTCACTCACCTCCTTGTTCATTTACTCAACAAATTTTTATCAAGCATCTATGATTTTATTACTAAATATTAGCACTATAAAGATGAATTTCTGGGTTTCCACTATTTACACTCCAGACACAGGCTTGACCAACTTCAGAGATGATTTTAAAGCTCTGCCTCAAAATCCTGCACCCAGTCCTGGCTTCCATGTGCCTCAAATCATCACCTGCAACAGAGAGAGAATGGCAGCACCTGCGTTTACCTTGAATTTCTACCCACTTCCATGGACCTGACAGAGGGGGGCTACATCCATGATGATCAACATTGGCTGCTGTTAGATCCACCTGGGAGCTCTAAGAACTCTAAGCCCCCCACTGTTCCTGGATCAATCACATCCCAATCTCTGAGGGTGGGACCCTGGCATCAGAATTTGTAAATCTTCCTAGGTGATTCTGGGTACAGCCAGAATGGAGACTGAACTCCAGGCTGGTTTAGAGTTGCATGAGAACAAAAGAGAATGGCTAGACAATCATCCAGGGAGCAGGGAGGTAGGGAGTGGTGTTGCTACTGATGGTGAGACAGGGCGGGCTAGAGGCAGGAGGAGGGCTTTATGGTCATCTCCCATGCCTGCTCTGCACTAGTTGGGGTTTATACCTACTGGGAAGTGCTGTGGGCTGAATTGTGCCCCTCCCCCAAATTCATATGCTGAAGTCCTAACCTCCATACCTCAGAATGGAGGGTCTTTAGAGAGATGATAAGGGTGAGCCCTTATCCAATACGACTGTTGTGCTTATAAGAAGAGATTGGGACACAGGCATGTATCAAGGGAAGAGCATCTAGAGGTACAGTGGGAAGGCAGCCATCTGACAGCCAAGCAGAGAGGCCTCAGAGAAAACCAACCCTCCTGACACCTTGATCTAGTCTCTAGAACTTCTAACCTCTAGAATTGTGTGAAAACCAATTTCTGTTGTTTAAGCCACGCAGTCTTCGGTATTTGTTATGGCAGCCCTAGAAAACTAATACAGGAAGCACAGGCACCATATTGATGATTATTGCCTTATTATTGCTATTATTGGTTCTTATTATTGCTAATATTGTTAATTAAAACATATTTGTGGTAAAAAAAAATTCTAACAGTGGAAAATGGTATAGAATGAACACTTTAATTTCTCTTTTCTTCCCTGAACCTTCTGTAATCACTCCCCTGAGGTAAGTACTGTTTTTTGTTGTTGTTGTTTTTAAATTTATTTATTTATTTATTTTTGGCTGTGTTGGGTCTTCGTTTCTGTGCGAGGGCTTTCTCCAGTTGCGGCGAGCGGGGGCCACTCTTCATCACGGTGCGCGGGCCTCTCACTGTCACGGCCTCTCTTGCTGCGGAGCACAGGCTCCGGACGCGCAGGCTCAGTAGTTGTGGCTCACGGGCCCAGTTGCTCCACGGCACATGGGATCCTCCCAGACCAGGGCTCGAACCCATGTCCCCTGCATCGGCAGGCAGACCCTCAGCCACTGCGCCACCCGGGAAGCCCCAGCAGAGTTTTATATTAAATAATATCACGTGAGAGTATCAAGATGTATTTACTGACTATGCAATGAGCACTGATTCCCACTATGTGCAAGACCCTGTGCTGCTGGCATACAAAGGAGGATGTGGTGCTATTTGGAACCCCAATGCTGACGGGATGGTGGTACCTGGCTTCTGGGCCCCCCAACAGAACGGGGGATATAGGGAAATCAATGCTGGGGGCCACATGGGGATGAGCACAGTTGTTACTCGGCGGAGCCGAAAGAAATCACAACCAAAGGGCAAGAACCGACAGGAATTAAAATTTGTGCTTAGACCCAGAGGAAGGACACCCAGCCACAGATCTGGGACAAGAGGGGCAGGCCATGCATGGAGGACAAGGTAGGAAGTGAGGGGGCACAGAGGTCCCCAGCAGGACATCAAGTCGGCAGGAGCTGCAGGACAGAGGCTCTTCAGGTCTAGGCTGTGGGCTGTGAGCGCGGCGGGGGGCAGGGGTGGCTGAGTGGCCCCAGGGAGCCAACAGGCTTCAGGTCTCGGGGCCTTCCGTGACAAATAGGCACACGCTTGAGGAACCCGGCAGAGACCGTACTGAATAATTACAGCCATGGGAGGTCACGCCCAGATGCCATGGAACACAGAGAAGGAATCAGGGAAGGGAAGTCAGGGAGGGTGATGTGCAAGAGTGAGGTGTGAACTGGGTCTTGAAGAAGAGGCATTTACCAGATGAGGGTGTGGAGGGACATTATAGGAAAAGGAAGCACAGTGCAGAGCCATGATGTCCTGAGGGAACAGAGAGCAGTATGACGCAGCAGGCTCGTATTGTTTATGGGTACAGAGGGTCTGAAAAGGTACCCAGAGGGAGGCTGGACAGCACCCATTAGAACCAAGTTTGGACCACATCCTGAAGAATTTTGATGGGGGAGAGATGTGCGGAATCTGGGTTGCAGACATTGATCTACCTGGTCCTCCTAAGGGCAGTGAGGCAACAGGCCTGCGTCTGGGGGGAACACGCCAGCACTGGGGAAATGCATTTTATCGTCAGCCTCCCTGTCACCTTCTCCACAGCTGCAGGAACTTTCCTCAGCTCTCCTCTCTCTTTCATTTCTGCAGGGTTTTTTCTCCAAGCAGGTCACTGCCTGTGACAGAGGTAGGCCTGCCTTGCTGCTATGGGCCCCTGAGGAATGCCCTGGCACTGGCTGCCCACAGCGGGTCGCCGTGATGCCTCAAAGACATGGAACAGCTGCAGCCTGGGCTGCGACCGTGAGCTCCTCCGAAGTGTACGTGGAGAGAAGTACGTGTGTCCTGCTGCCCCAATCCAACAGCTGCCCTCACACACCGAGCACTGAAGAATCTTGCCGGTTGAGGACATGTGTGTGCAGGTCTCCAGGATGTTCTTCAGGTTGGAACCGAGGCCCTCCTTTCTCTCCAGGATTCTGTGAAAGGCCCTTAGCATTCCCAGCAGGTAAGACAGACCCTCTCCAGGGTTATCTCTGGTTGAGGATCAAACATCTGCTCACCACTGTCTCAGCAGAATAAAACGCTTCTACTGAAGCAAAATTGACACAGTGGCACAAAACAGATAAGCGTGCGTTGGGCTGTGAGAGGCATGGTTATCTGGAGTACTGTTCCTTACCCAAGAGAGAAGTATTTATCTGAGGAGTACTGTAACCGTGTCCTTTGAGATAACAAAATTTTCTAGGGAACCCTTCGTATCAGCAGCGATTCTCCATCCACCCCCCCAAAAAAAATGGTACATATTTCTTTGCCGTATATGGCTAAGAGGAAGCGTACGAGTGTAGGCAGAGAGGAGGATTTCCAAGAGGTTGTCCGCTGTGTGTTCTGGTCCGCGAGCTGAGCACAGAAAAAGGGCGAGCCATGAGAGATGTCGGCGGGAACTGCCTCACAATGGGAGGCAGAGATGAGGTCTGGCTTGAGGGCCCTGAAAAACTACCCCCCTGTTCCCTCCTCCCAAAAGGGAGTTCCCTGGTGATACTGCCTTCAATTCCCTCATTAATGGCTCTTGTGGGCTAATGCAGCAGGTTTCACTCTGGGCTGCATGCAGCTCTAGGGGTTCCAGGACAAGCAAGGCCAGGAGAGGTGGTGTTGTACCCTTTCCCTCACCTTTAAATAGGGGCGCTCCTAATTCCTCTATGTTACATATCAGGCTTCCCTTTGAGATTCCATTTAAAAAAAATCTTTTTTCTCCTTAGTAAGTAGGACGGTTAATTTTATGTGTCAACTTGGCTGGACCACAGTACCCAGATATTTGGTAAATCGCCAGTCTAGATGTCACTATGAAGGTGTTTTTTAGATGAGATTAACATTTAAATCAGCAGACTTTGAGGAAAGCAGATGACCCTCCCCAGTGTGGGTGGGCCCCATCCAATCAGCTGAAGGCCTTAAGAGAAGAAGACTGAGGTCCGGGATTCTGTCTCAAGTTGTGACATGAACTCTTCCCTGAGCCTTCAGCCTGCCAGCCTGCTCTGCAGATCTTGGCCTCGCCCGCCTCCGCAACCTCGTGTACCAACTTCTTTACATAAGTCTCTATTTCTTCACACCCGATTTGTTCTGTTTCTCTGGGGAACCCTAACTAATATAGTAGATCTGTTCAATTTAGGGGTATGGGTGAAACAATTTGGGAAATATTTTAGATGTAATACAGAATTGAGCAAAAGAATAAACGTGTTGGTCTTGTTGGGTTCTCGCTGTGCAAGAAGGGCCGTACAAAAATGGAATGGGGCAAGGCCAGAAAGAATGCTCTGGGGATGGGTGGGAACGGGAGGTACTGTGCTAACTCAGGATTTCTGAAATACATATACGAGTATGTATATACACCTGTAGATGTCTACGTATGGGTGTTAACGTGTGTGCATGTGTAGGCACGAGTGCATCTACGTGCTTATATTTCTTTAGTTCTCCCTGATGAAAATCTCAAGAAGCAAATACACCCCAGCAGCAGCAATGAGCACACTTAGTGCCCAGATAGTGGTCTCTCATATTCCCCACCAAAACTGACCAGGACTACACAGAAAAATTGTTGATTCTAAGGCTAGGGCAGGGTGGGTACAAGATGAGTCTGGAACATATTGTTAAGCCAGAAAGAAAAGAAGTGCACACAAAAAATAATGCAGCATGTTACAAGGACTTGGGAGGCAGCTCAAAGGCTTCCCACAGGCCAAATCAGGTACAACTGGAGCACGAGGACATTAAGCACAATAATAAACTCTTGAAAAAGCAATCCATATCACTGTTTTAAAAGACATATGCGGACTTCCCTGGTGGCACAGTGGTTAAGAATCTGCCTACCAATGCAGGGGACACGGGTTTGAGCCCTGGCCCGGGAAGATCCCACATGCCGCGGAGCAACTAAGCCCATGCGCCACAACTACTGAGCGTGTGCTCTAGAGCCCACCAGCCACAACTACTGAGCCCGTGTGCCGCAACTACTGAAGCCCACGCGCCTAGAGCCCATGCTCCACAACAAGAGAAGCCACCGCAATGAGAAGGCTGTGCACCACAACAAAGAGTAGCCCCCGCTCGCCGCAACTAGAGAAAGCCCGCACGCAGCAACAAAGACCCAACACACCCAAAAATAAATGAATAAAATAAATACATAAACAAATACATAAATTTAAAAAAAGACATATGCATAAATAGAGGAGAAGGTTATTCTGCTTATAGTAGAATGCTAAGGGCCAAACAGCCAATGTGCAGGGAGTGCTGGAGAGGGAAAATCATCATTTTGCAGCTACAGAGTAGAGAGTAGGTCAGCAAGAAACACCGATGGATGCTAAATCCAGGGGGAGATTTTGAAGAGGAACAGGATACATGCCTTAAAGTGTCTCCTCGCAGACTGCTTATGAGTTCAAGGGAGAAAATAAAACCTAATAATTATTTAGCAGCGATCAGAATTACCTTCACCAGTGCATAGTGTGTGTCTCCTGACGCACCACCCTGTGAAGGACACAACTTCACCTGTGCGGCATTATGGCCAGCAACACATAACCCCAGTAGAATCATCAGACAGACAAAACATCAGGACTGTTCTGTTTTCTAAAAGAAAGGTACATGTATGGGAGGGGGGACTCTATTTTTCAAAATGTCAATGTCACAAAAGACAATGAAAGGCTGTGGAAGTGTTTCAGATTAAAGGAGACCAAAAGAGCGTGACAACTAAATGCAGTACCCAACTCTGCACTGAATCCTGTGCTGGAAGAGAATGAAGTGCTGAAAAGAACATTATTACATCAACTGACAAAATCAGGATACGGCTGCCAGATTAGATGAAGGTATTCCATCAATGTAAATTTATGAAGTTGATAACTGTACTATGGTTATGTAAGAGAATATTCTATTCTGAGGTAATACACACTGAAGTATTTAAAGGGAAAATACCATATGCAATTTACCTTCAACTGGTTCAGAAAAAAGAATTCTGTATTCACACACATATGTGTGTGTGTCTCTATATACACACAGATGCATGGATGGATGGATGGATAGATAGATAGATGATAGAGACAGATAGAGGGAGGGAGGGAGGGAGGGAAACAGGGAGGGAGAGAGAGAGAGAAAGAACAAAGTTCCTTGGGGAAAGAGAGAGCTCTGGGGGAAGAGAGACATTTGTTCCCTGTGCCTGTAGCGCATATTAAGGCTGGATGAACTAGTCCTCTGGCCTGAAGAAATGACCAAAAATATACGAAGTGAATTTGGGGCACTGGTTAGAATCAGATTTAGACTCAAGTGAATACACCTAATGCACTAGCTCCCTTTCAGTGTCCATGTGCTATGGTACATTATATACAACTCTAGCTTAATCACTGTACCAGTCAACTTTCCAGCAGGAAACAGATGGCAGGCTGAAACTAGATAATCCAGGACAGTTTAATAAAGGATATTTACCAAAGTGGGGGACAGAATTAGAGAAACCAACAAGGGAAGGTGCAGCTCCCCATGAAAAGCAGCAGTGAGGAGCCAGTGCTGTCAGAATAAATGAAGGGAGAGAGCAGTTCCCTGAACTCGAAGCCCAGAGAAAAGCTGTGTGGAGACCTGGTCTGGCCACTTGACAGGAGCTGTGGTCTCTGGTAGAGGGATGCACCTGACTCTGCAGCCAACCCTCAGCAACCCAGCAGGGAGGGAGCTATAGGGAACAAACACCCCGACTGTACTTTCCTTGCACCCTCTGGTCTCCTGCCAGGGTCTCCCATTGGCTGAATCCCCCTGGCAGCCGGCAGGGAAGAGAGCCTACACACGTCAATCTCCCAGGGCTATACTGGGTGATTGTAGGGTGGAGGAGGGTAGAGAGTGAATCTTACAGGGGAGATGGATTTAGCAGTGATTTGGGGCTGCAATGAATGTTTAACTTTGTAGAAGCACAGAGAGCTGACATTCAACATCACCAAGCAAAAGAGTTCTGATTGTATGGAGAAGATTCTTGGAACTGGAGTAGTTAAAGAGTTTGATAGGAAAGTTGAAAAAAAAAAGTGCTGTTTTCCTGATTTTTGGAAATAGGATTTTTTCAGTCCTTACTTTCTCTCAAAAAGTAATTTTCTAAATTGTCAACCATGGCCAGTAGGAAGATAAACATAGGAGAATTCATTAACAACGTAGCAGTTACATTCAATCTGGATGGAGAAATTCTCCCATTAATTTTTCCTGGAAGTAGAATACCTATTGGATTTGACAAAGTGCTAAGTTTCTGGAATGCTCCACCAAAGTGTGGCCCAGCATAGGTGGTATATTCAGTGGGGGTCTCTGCAGAGGGCAGGAGGACAAGGCAGGATGTTAACAGCACGGGTTGTTCCCAAAGGAGATTCAAGGGGCAAGATGAAACTAACGACTGAAAGATGAATCATAAAATGAGAAGCTGGGAGGTCTGGAGGAAGAGCAGGGGGTGTGGCATATGACAACACCTGGCCAGTGATTTGGGACAGGGTTGTGAGAGGCCAGTGCTGAAGTGTCGTTAGCTGTTTGTTTTGGAGGCAGGACTCACTGTGGAGAAGAGAAGAGGACAGACCTCACTGCAGGACGACTAAGACCAAGCTGACTCTTCCCAGCCCATCACGTCCTCTTTTGGGAGACACCAAACCCAGCCACGATTTCCCGATACACAAAACTACACTGAGTTCTGTCTTTCCAGCCCCACGTCCCACCACTCCCTAACTCCTTTCTCCATGCTCCAGTCACAAGGATTTCCCTGAACATATCGTGTTGTTTCACACTACTGTCTTTGAGCATTACATTAGACTTCAGGTTAAACTGCTGTAACAAAGAGAGAAAAAAATAGAGGACACTAAATTAAGTTTTTCTCCCTATGAATGGCAGCGCTGCTCCCATTTAAGGAACCAGGTTCCTAACATCCTGTTATATCATCATCTCCTGGGGTACTGCCATCATCCACAGAGTTGAAGTGGGCTTTACCTTCATGTCTGGCAAAGAGAGAGTCCAGGAAAAGTAACTTTCTCTCTAAAGAGATGGCTCAGAAGTTACACACGTAACTTTTGCTCACTCTCTATTGACCTGAACCTAGTTACATAGTTATTTCTAGCTGCAAGGGAGTCTGGAAAGTATACCCTCTACCTGGTGGCCCTGTGCTCTACCCAAACATATCACATTCTTTCATGAAAGGGGGACTAAATGGAGGATGTCACCAGAACTTGGGTGACAGGTCAAAGGGGACCCACTGGCCCCCAAATTGCATACAGTTGGAGCACTAAAATATTAAGGACAATAATAAACTATTTTAAAATGGGAATGCATCAGACCATATCAATGATTTGAAAAGGTACATAAATAAATAGGGGAGACGGGAGGGTTCTTGTTAATGGTACCCATCTGCCACCAGTCTGCCATTTTCTCAGGAATGGACTTTGCTCACCTTCATCACATCCCTGAACCTCCCTTTCTGCCCTTTTTTGACTTAGTTAAAATTAAACTTTCCCTACTCCCCAACCCCAGCATTTTGTTATCTCCTCTCTGTTATAATTATCTGTGTACAACTTAGACTGTGAGCTGAAGAAATCAGCAATAAATTACCAAAATCACTCCCAAAATAGAACAATTTTTATAGAGTCTATAAAAGTCAGTTATTGCAGTCTTCACTTGGTCACCCTTCCTAACAGTATTGTTGTTGAAGGAAAATGGTTTCCAATCCTGATCATACTCTTTCATATACTCTCAAAGTGAAATATCTTCTGTGACCAGGAAACGGTCTCTCAGGCAGTGACTATACTATTCCTCTTAGTTGTTGTCTCTTGCAGCAAGTTGTGTCCCCCTCTCCACGGTCCTACAATAGGACCTGCTCAACTTTACAGACCAGACATTACTGTAATCATAAGCTGCTCTCATCCGTATCAAAATAAAACTTATGCATTGACCAAAATCTAACAGCTCATTTGTGAAAAGTTTGTGCTGTAGAGAGCTGAGGTCTTTTGATGAAAGATCACGGAAGTAGGCACTCACTGAGTATTAACTGAATGAATGATTCATTCATTGAACAAATGAACAAATAAGTGAAAGAACAAAGTTGGTCAATATTTGATCCAAAAGCTAGTTATAAAAAACTTTAATTTGAAAAGATACATGCACCCCAATGTTCACAGCAGCACTATTTACAATAGCCAAGACATGGAAGCAACCTAAGTGTCTATCAACAGAGGAATGAATAAAGAAGATGTGGTATATATATATATACATACACATACATACACACACACACACATATACACACAATGGAATATTACTCAGCCATAAAGAAGAATGAAATAATACCATTTGCAGCAACATGGATGGACCTAGAGATTATCATACTAAATGAAGTAAGTCAAAGACAGATATATGATATCGCTTATCTGCGGAATCGAAAAAAAAATGATACAAATGAACTTATGTACAAAACAAAAATAGACCCACAGACATAGAAAACAAACTTACAGTTACCAAAGAGGAAAGGTGGGGAGGGCAGATAAATTAGGAATTTGGGATTAACAGGTACACACTACTATTTATAAAATAAACAAGGACCTACTTTATAACACAGGGAACTATATTCAATATCTTGTAATAACCTATGATGGAAAAGAATCTGAAAAAGAATATATATATATATACTTATAACTGAATCACTTTGCTGTACACCTGAAACTAACACAACATTGTAAATAAACTACACTTTAATTTTAGAAAAAGTTAGTTACAAAGAGTCTGGTTCTTTCAGTTGTCTTTTTTTTTTTTTTTTTTTTGCGGTACGCGGGCCTCTCACTGTTGTGGCCTCTCCCGTTGCGGAACACGGGCTCCGGACGCACAGGCTCAGCGGCCATGGCTCACGGGCCCAGCCGCTCCGCGGCATGTGGGATCTTCCCGGACCGGGGCACGAACCCGTGTCCCCTGCATCGGCAGGCGGACTCTCAACCACTGCGCCACCAGGGAAGCCCCTTTCAGTTGTCTTAATCATCAAATGGCATTTGCAGGTCACGTGAAAGCAATTGTATTGCCTAGAATCTGATCTTGATGAAGGGTGGTACCAAGTTTCATGATTTCTAGAAGTCTTGGAAATTAAAAGGAATAAATTCTGTTGGACTGCTGGTGTAGAAGGTGGTCTAGGTAGAATCTGCTTTTTCAGGCTTGCAGGACAGTCCTGCTATGGCTTTCCCCCAACCCTTTTGATACAGTCCTTATTTAAGGTGGAGCAATGACAGCAGAACACACAGCCCTCCTGTCACTTCAGAACCCACCCAGGGCTCCTGCATGTGGTGGGAGATCCCAGTAGCCATCAGAATTATAGGCTGGCAGCTCTATGCAAAACAGGCTTGCTTGAGCCTGAAGGTTTAGGACGACAAGATAAGTAAGAAAAATGATCTAACATCAAGGATTTATATTTAAAGACAAAACAACCCACCAGCTACATCTTGGGATCAATAAACATTCAGCCCTGTCTCCATTAATATCCAACAGACTCCATGAAAAGCATTGGTTCCGGTAATGACATAGCTCAGGCGCTGTAAGACCCCAAATCATCCTAGATCCAACCATGTTCAGAGTCCTATACTTCCCAAACATTGGAATATGAGCTTATAGAGTCTAAATCAAAATTTCACTTTTACTCTATCCCCGGAGTTTCCTGAGTTCATTTTATTAATGAAACCTGTTTCTTCCCAAACAAAATAGGGTCTGGAACCTGCCAACGTCCTAAACCCCTAAAATCTAGAGAAATTCCAAGCTACTTGGTACAGTCCCTTATCAAACTAGATGTTTGGTGTGTTTTCTCCTAAGAGTAACAAGAAACATCCTAAAACAGGAGTTTAAGTTTTTTACGACCACCCTAAAAACTAATTACAACCTTTGAATAACTACAAAAGTATCAACTGAACTATAAGAATTTATGTCACACTTTTAACAGGGGGAGAAAATGCCTTTGCAGACTAATACTGGGGAGACTGTCACATAAATAGAAGTACAATAAAGTTTAATGAAAGTGAAGGGAAAGGTTGTTGACAAGAAGGCCAAATATTCTTGTACAGGCAGACCTCGAAGACATTGCAGCTTCAGTTCCAGACCAGCACGATAAAGCAAATATTGCAATAAAGTGAGTCACACAAATTTTGGGGCTTCCCAGTGCATACAAAAGTTATGTTTACATTATACTTCAGTCTATTAAGTGTGCAATAGCACACATCTAAAAAAACAATGTATATTCCTTAATTTAAAAATACTTCATTGCTAAAAAAATGTCAGTCATCTGAATATTCAGTGAGTTGTAGTAGTAACATCAAAGATCACTGATCACAGATCACCATAACAAATATAATAATAATTAAAAAGTTTGAAATGTTGCCAAAATGTGACAGAGACACGAAGTGAGCAAACGCTATTGGAGAAATGGCACCAATAGACTTACTCGATATACGGTTGCCATAAACCTTCAGTTTGTAAAAAAACACAATATCTGCGAAGCACAGTAAAACAAAGCACAATAAAATGAGGTCCGCCTGTAATGAGATTTCCGAACAGATAAAATACTATGTCCTATTACAGGATACTATAGCTGATGTCTGACGTAGGACCCAAATGGGATTCAAACACATCTAATGTAACTGTTGAGTAGTAGGCAGTCCTTAGAGTTAATAATTTACATAAGAAGACCGAGAGTCTGTCATACAGAGTGAAGTAAGTCAGAAAGAGAAAAACAAATACCATATGCTAACACATATATATGGAATCTAAAAAAAAAAAAAAAAGGTTCTGAAGAACCTAGGGACAGGACAGGAATAAAGATGCAAACGTAGAGACTGGACTTGAAGACACAGGGAGGGAGGAAGGGTAAGCTGGGATGAAGTGAGACAGTGGCACTGACATATACACACTACCAAATGTAAAATAGATAGCTAGTGGGAAGCAGCTGCATAGCACAGGGAGACCAGCTTGGTGCTTTGTGACCACCTAAAGGGGTGGGATAGGGAGGGTGGGAGGATACGCAAGAGGGAGGAGATATGGGGATATATGTATATATACAGCTGATTCATTTTGTTATAAAGCAGAAACGAACACACCACTGTAAAGCAATTATACTCCGATAAAGATGTTAAAAAAATTTACATAAGAAGAACTGTGTGTGGCTGAAGGAGTGAAGAGGGGCTGGGGCACACGTGCCTGGGAGTGCATGATGTCAGTGCCCCAAACAGCTGGTCAGACATGAGACTCAGAAGACACCATTTAGTGAAATGGACATACTACAAGGAGAAAGCAAAGTGTATATGAAACATTCTGGGCTGCAAACCTGGCCTCTAATCTATCTTTGCCTCGGTGTCATTTCTCCAGGATTCCTTTTCCTCACGTGCCATGTATTTGGCTTGGGCTAGATGATGTCTGTGGACCTTCCAGTTACAGTGTTCTCCGACTCTAAGGAGAACCGTGACCAAAAAGTTAATAAAATAAAATAAGATGGTATGGTATAGTAAGTATCAAAGTCAGTAAAGAAATGGCAGGCAGAAAGGCATGGAAAAGAAGTGGCCAGGAATGTCTCCTTTATCAAATGGAAGAAGGATCTGAAATCCACTTCTTTGGACACAGACAGAGGGCAGCAATAGCAGCGGAGTCATAGATTTCTGTCGTGTCTACAAATCCCAACAAATTCTTGTTTCCATGGGAATGAGGAAACAAGGCTGCTTCCTAACAGATTGGTGATTTTAAAATCCCATCTCTTCTGAAACTTTCCTTCCATCTGTTTCTGCTGTGCTGCACTCTGCTTTGGTAGCATGAAAATGGAAAGACAAGTTGCACCTGAAAGAAAAAGAAATTGTCCCCTCCTACTCTTCCAGTACATTCTATTCAAAAGATGGGCAATGGGGAAAAATGAAACCAAATAAAATGATACTGAAAATTCTGAATGTTATTTTTTTTCATACTCCATGTGAGTTCACAAATCTGTTATAATTGTCAATCAAATCCTTAACATTTTTATCTCCTTTCAATCTCTTCTCACTCCCTATATTTTAGTACTATTTTGTGAATTCTCCTACCATGCTCTTGCCCTTGAGATTTTCTCAATACCCTTTTACCTACAAAAAAAGAAATATATAGCACAGTGATGAAAGGAATGGTATGGACAGACAATGAGGGAAAAAGATGGTCCAAAAATACCCCAGCAATACTAAATTCTTATCTGCAGTTGTCTCTTGCTAATGACAGTCGGGTGGAAATGGAAGGTGGTAGAGAGAAAGCAAAACACACTTTCTTCACCCTTTGCTCAGCTACTATGTGTGTCACTTATTATGAGACCCAATTCTTTCAAGGAAAATACAGAGTGGAGAGTCTGCTCTCTGACATTCCTAGATTATTTTGCTCTAAGATGACTGACATGCCCTAAAAGTAAGTAGATGTGGAAGAAGATGATTAGTGTAACTTACTGGTGAATTATTTGAAGAATTAAATGAAGATAATAGCAATAATTAAGGGTAATGTTGTATATTGATTGCACTAATGAGCCAATCCTTCATGCCTTCTTATATCCATGCTCTTGGTAGTGCCCTATACACACTGACTTTCTGTCACATAACTTGCTTTGGTCAGTTGGGTTGTAGCAATGTTGATTCAAGTAAGGGCTTTGAAAAAATCCTCTCATGTTTCCACCTCCTCTCTTGTTCTCTGTCATCATCATGAGAACTAGTCTGCTGGTGGATGAAACTCATGTGGTAAACCCAACCATGGTCTATCATGATAGCTGAGGCCATCATAGATTAGATGACAGGCAGATGATCCCCATACATGTGAGTGAGCCCAGCGCAGCCCTGATCAAAAGAGATACCAGACAACCCATAGACTTGTGAGAAACAACTGTTGTTTTAAGCCACGATAGCTGTGTAGGGTGATTTGTTACATAGCAATAGCTAACTGATACAGATAACAATAATAATTTTTTGAGTATTCACAATATGCCAGGGACTCTTTCATGCTTCTTTCAAAAATCATTTGATCCTTATAACATAATAGTACTATTACAAGCTCAATTTTTTAGTTCAGCATATTGAGTCTGAAATATAAATCTTCAAAATAATTTTTCACATATCTTTAAGCATCACAGATATCCTGTGCCACAGATAAGGAAGATACTACTTTCTCCACTGAGATCTGTGAGACAAACGGACACATTAAAAGTGAGCACTGTGTTCACTCCTGCTTTCTGCCTAGAGATACTTTCCAAACCAAACTGCAAAATGATGAAGACCAAGAGAAGAGACGTGACATTACTGAGCTTAGGAGGCAGAGATGAGAGTGCAGGGCTGCCAATGTGGCTGGACTCTGCCAGGCAAGGTACCAAAGAGGAGAGAGCTGCCCAAAAGGGGGTCCATGGAAGTCTACATGGGCATTCACCTAGGTTCTTAATTGTACGTGGTCAGTGAGAGACATCTTGAGGCCCAGCAGAGAATGAGCTTAAGAGCTGAACAGGGTTACCAGGGGTTGTATAGTCCTGGAAGACATTGGAGTTCTGTTTCAGCCAGAATGAAGACACCCACACTAGCACCTTGGGCATTTCAATGAGACCCCAGAAAGGTCACACTTTAGGAATAATGACCATGCACTAGGAAAAGGGTCACACCTTAGGAATAAGAAAAATATCAAAATAGATCCTAACAAAGCCTAAAATCAAGCTTGAAAGGATTTAGAAACAATCTTCCAGTAAATCACCTACCTACCAGAACAAAACTCCATCCTTTCAACAAGAAATCATAATTTAAACTCCCTACAGAATAACATTCACAATGTTCAGCATACAATATAAAAATTTTAGACACGCACAAAAGCAAGAAAATATGATCCGTAATCAAAAGAAAGGAATCTCAAGAAGACCCAGATGTTGGACTTATCAGAGGAGTATTTTAAAACTATTATTAATATATTTAAGAATAAGTGAAGAGATATACATAATAAGTAAATAGATGGGAGTCTCAGCAGAGAATTGCAACTACAAAAAAGGTAACAAATGAAAATTCCAGAACTTAAAAATAAAACATCTGAAATGAAAATTCAAAGGATGTGTTTGACAGAAGATGTTACAGAAGAAAAGGCCAATAACCTTGAAGACAAATCAATAGAAATTGTCCCAACTGAATAACAGAGAGGAAGAAAATTTTAAATAATGAAGAACAACTCAGACACATCAGGTAGTCCAACATACATGTGATTCAAGTCTCAAATGAAGAGGAGAAAGGATACAGTAGAAAATATTAGAAGAACTAATGGCCAAACATTTCCCACATTTTGTAAAAAAAATACCAACCTACAAAGAAACTCAGAAGACCATTAGTTGAATACAAAAAAAAAAAAACCAAAACACACACATTTAAGCACACTATAGTTAAACTCGTTGAAAATTAAAGATAAAATCTTCAAGTCAGCTAGAAAAAATTCTTAAATGATGTTACAGAGGAACTATAAGAATGATATCTGACTTCTCATCAAAAACAATGGAGGCCAAAATACAACAGAATGACATCTTTAAGAAAAGGGAATCCTTGTACACTGTTGGTGGGAATGTAAATTGGTGCAGCCACTGTAGAAAACAGTATGGAGATTCCCCAAAAAGCTAAAAATATAATAAAACTACCATATGATCCAGCAATTCCACTCCTGGGTATATATCCAAAGAAAACTAAACACTAATTTGAAAAGATACATGCACCCCAATGTTCATAGAAGCATTATTTACAGCCAAGAAATGGAATCAACCTAAGTGTCCATCAACAGATGAATGGATGTGGTATATACATACACACACACAATAGAATATTACTCATCCATAAAAAAGAATGAAATTTTGCCATTTGCAACAACATGGATGGACTTGGAGGGTATTATGCTAAGTGAAATAAGTCAGACAGAGAAAGACAAATACTGTATGATATCGCTTATATGTGGACTCTAAAAAATACAACAAACTAATGAGTATAATGAAAAAGAAACAGACTCAGAGATATAGAGAACAAACTAGTAGTTACAAGTGGGGAGAGGGAAAGGGGGGCAAATAGGAGTAGGGGATTAAGAGACACAAACTACTATGTAGAAAATAAATAAGCTACAAGGATATATTGTACAGCACAGGAATATAGCCAATATTATAACTATAAATGGAGTGCAATCTTTACAAATGGTGAATCACTATGTTATACACCTAAAACTTATATAATATTGTACATCAACTATACCTCAATAAAAAAATTTTTAAGGGGACGGGGGTGGGCAAAATGGGTGAAAGCAGTCAAAAGGTAAAAACTTCCACAAATAAGATTAAATAAGTCCTGGAGATGTAATATACAACATGATGACTATAGTTAACAACACTATATTTTATATTTGAAAGTTGCTAAAACAGTAGATCTTAAAAGTTCTCATCACAAGAGAAAAAATTTGTAACTATTGATATATGTGGTGATGGATATTAGCTAAACTTATTGTGGTGATCATTTCACAATATGTACATATACCAAATCATTATGTACACCTGAAACTAATATAATTTTATATGTCAGGTATATCTCAATTAAAAAAACATATTTTGATGTATGAAGCACATCAAAAAAGAAGTGAGAAGATATTTCAAATATTAGAAAATGAAAGTCAAAACGAAAAAGACATCTTTAGCGCTAAAAGGGGAAAAAAATCAATCTTGAAATATATACACAGTTAAAATACACTCCAAAAATGAAGGGGAAATACACATTGTCAGGTATATGAAAACTAAAAGAAGTCATCACCAGCAAACCTCTACAAGAAATGCTAGACAGAGGGAATTCTTCAGGCTGAACAGAAATGATAACAGATGAAAACTCAGATCTGCAGGAAGTAATGAGGAGCACCAGAAATGTAAATATGTTGGTATATATGAAAGGCTATCATTTTCCCTTTTATTAATTATGTTAAAAGATAAATGACTCTTCAAAAAGATTATTTTTACCATTTACAATTTGTGGAGATATAAAATATTGTATATGACAACAATAACACAAAGTACAAGGGTATAAACATTTCAGAAGCCTCAATTTCTGGTGTCTAACATTTACTTTAATTAAACGCCTCCTTTTTTTTTTTTTTTTGGCCATACGCAGGCCTCTCACTGTTGTGGCCTCTCCCGTTGCGGAGCACAGGCTCCGGACGCGCAGGCTCAGCCGCCATGGCCCACGGGCCCAGCCACTCCGCGGCATGCGGGATCCTCCCGAACCCGGGCACGAACCCACGTCCCCTGCATCGGCAGGCGGACTCTCAACCACTGCGCCACCAGGCAAGCCCTAAATTCCTTCTTATCATGCCTAAAGTTTGCTACTTGCTATCTCAGTAGCCAACCAGAGGAACAACAGAAATAGGAGACGTGGTCTTTGACATCAAGGATCATACACGGAGTTGAGAAAGCAAAATATGCAACAGTGAAATACCTCAGCAATCATTACAAAGCAGTGACCGGAAGACACAAGAAGAGACAAAATGCCTAAGTTTTCCTAGGGTTCCTGACACAAAGGAGTGATAGAACTCACTCCTAGCCCATCTGGAGAAGTTTTGTGAAATAGGAGGGGGAAACCACGTTTCTCCTCATCGTTGGACAAGGATGTGTGAGCTTGAATTTCAGCCCCGCCAGCCCTCAGTGGGCAATGAAACTGCACAGGCAACCACAGTGGTTCTGATCTCAGCAGATACAGAAATAATTAGGAAAGACTTCCAGGGTCCTGAGCTCTGCTTCATGAATATGGTCTGTCCTCATCTCCAAAGGAAAGAAAATAACTTCCACATTAATTTTCAGAAAGAGCTTCAAAGGATCTCAAGCCTGGTATATTTTTGGAAGTTCACATCCAGCTTGATTAAACTTTGCTCTGTCTTTCTAACAATCTTATGGAAATGTCTTACATTTCATCTTTAAACTTCTTTGTTTTAGGAGAAATTGTGAAGACAAGTGTTCAAATGACAGAGAAAATATAAAAGTTTGTACTTGTTAATTTGTATTGAATTTAAGTAGCCCAAAGAATATTTTACTAAGCAGTGACTCTCAGGAATGATCTTTTTTTAAAAAATAATATTTATTTATTTTATTTTTTAACTGCATCAGGTCTTAGTTGCGGCATGCAGGCTCTTCATCGCGGCGCACGGGCTTCTCTCTAGTTGTGGCACGTGGGCTCCAGAGCACGTGGGCTTGGGCTCTGTAGTTTTGGTGCATGGGCTCTGTAGTTGTGGCATGCAGACTCCAGAGCACATGGGCTCTGTAGTTGTGGCGTAGGGGCTCCAGGGTACGTGGGCTCTGTAGTTTGCAGCACGCAGTCTCTCTAGTTGAAGTGTGCAGGCTCAGTAGTTGCGGTGCTTGGGCTTAGTTGCCCCGCAGCATGTGGGATCTTATTTTCCTGACCAGGGATTGAACCCGAGTCCCCTGCATTGGAAGGCAGATTCTTAACCACTGGACCACCAGGGAAGTCCCAGGAGTGATCTTTAAAGGAGTCTTTTTCCCACCTTTCCTATTGAACACACTCATGTATGCATATACACATAGTCCATCTGTGCTAGTACAAATATTAAAATTTGGCAGTATGATTTTTCTCATAGTAAGTCATCGATTGCCAAATTGGGAGTTAACAGCTCCTGTCATTTAAATTATCATTAGTTTTTTTTTAAAGAGTGTAGAAATTTTAATTTTTAAACTATGGGGAAATGATATTGTTTGTTATCTTAAAGAAAGTAAATAAAAATTGTAAATCATTATTCTTTTTTTTTTAATCTTTGTTTCTGGCCTCACTGGGTGGCTTGCGGGATCTTAGTTCCCAGACCAGAGATTGAACCTGGGCCCACAGCTGTGAAAGTGCCAAGTCCTAACCACTGGACTTCCAGGGAATTCCCTGTAAATCTTTATTCTAATTGTGCCCTCAAAATTCACAAGTTTGTTAATTATAAAATTGTTTATGTACACTATAGTGTTGTGTTTCAAAGACATAAAGAAGAAAACTTTCAAATTCACAGTCCAGTCACTTAGAAATAAACAATGCTAATGTTTTCGCTTTCCTTCTGGTCTATCTTTTCTGCATGAAGAGGCATGCCCAGACAATATCATGAAAAGTTATTTTTAATAAATTTTAGATTATATTGAATTAAAAGTTTTGAATCCTTTCTTTCAGTTAACCTATTATTAAAGATCTTTCAAACACCTTATTTTAGATATCTGCCATAATTATTTGTCAGTCATTGTGGTAGCCAGCCTCCAAGATGACCCCCAATGATTATGGCCTCCTGGTATTCATGACCTTGTGTGGTACTGCCCCACATTGAATAGAGGTGATCTGTGTAACCAACTCAGAAGTAATAGTTTGACTTCCAAAACTCTGTCATAAAAAATATTGCAGGGCTTCCCTGGTGGCGCAGTGGTTGAGAGTCCACCTGCCGATGCAGGGGACATGGGTTCGTGCCCCGGTCCGGGAAGATCCCACATGCTGCAGAGCGGCTGGGCCCGTGAGCCATGGCCGCTGAGCCTGCGCGTCCAGAGCCTGTGCTCCGCAACGGGAGAGGCCACAACAGTGAGAGGCCCGCGTACCGCAAAAAATATATATATATATTGCAGTTTTCATCCTTTTTGGTTTACTCAGTATAGGAGAAGCAGGCTGACGTGTCATGAGGAGTCCAGCATCCCTGTAGAGAGGTCCAGGTGGTGAGGAATTGAGGTCTCCTACCAATAACCATCACCAATTTGCCAGGTATTTGGGTTCAGAAGTAGATACTCCCACTCAGGTTCTCAGATGACTGCAGCCCTAGCTGACACCTTGACCGCAACCTCATGAGAGACTCTGAGACAGAATCACCAAGCTAATCTGCTCCTGGGTTCCTGACCCATAGAACTGTGTGAGTTAATAGATATTTATTGTTTTAAACATTTAAATGTTGGAATGACTTGTTGCACATAGATAAATAATAATGATTTGGGGACCGGGAGTGGGGCATTACTATAACAAAAACCTAAAATGTGGAGGTGACTTTGTGACAGGAAAGACTGAGAAGTAAAAGCATAAGGTACATGGAAGAAACTTAGCAGAAGCCTGGTGACCTTCAAGGATGCTATTGGTAAGGACTTGGAGAAAAATCTGGAAAATATTATTGGGAACTAGAAGATAAGAGATCCTTGTTAGGGACTTCCCTGGTGGCACAGTGGTTAAGACTCCGTGCTTCCATTGCAGGGGCACAGGTTCAATCCCTAGTCAGGGAACTAAGATCACGCGTGCCGCGCGACACAGCCAACAAAAGAAATTTAAAAGATGGATCCTTGTTAGATACGATAGAAAATTAAACACCACTGTCACATGCAAAAATATGGGGGGAAAAAAGAAAATATGTTTAATGAACTAAGTGATCTAGCTAAGGAGATTTCCAGGCAGAGTGTGGAAAGTGCTGCTTGGTTTCTTCTTTTAGCAAAATGTGAGAGGAGAGATAAGCTGAAGGAAGAACTATTGAATTGAATAAAAAGGAGTCAAGACTCTCTGCTTCTGAAATTTTCCAGATGACAGAAGATGCTAAAATTGTAAAATAGCTTCCAGGCAAAGATAAATCCGGGGCTCTTCCAAGAAAACATGGTCTAAAGATGAAGTTGAGGTTGACTGTAAAATCCCATTTAATGATTAAGGAAAACCTAAGGGAGTGCTTCAGAGAATTCTAAGGCTTCTGAGCAGCTTACAGGCAATGCTCCTCAGCAGTTTCAACAAAAGCCCAAGGTAGAAAAGGGCTTGTCTTGAAGAGGTTTATGGTGTGGTTTTTGTCTAATGGAATAAACGCTACCTACTACCCTATTGCAGATGACCTACAAAGTTGTGTTTTTTTTTAAATTAATATTGGCAGAAACATTATCAGGTTGGACTGAATGGACAGAAACCATACAAAGCGAAAAGAGACCTTCAGACTCCCAAACTTTGAGAGGCAGGAAGCAGGCTGAGACTATCTCTTAGCTGCAAATCACGGGTTACCTTTAATGGAACAGGAAGGAAGAATCAGAGGGTGGAACCAATCAGAGGGCAGAACCAGGAGCCATGGAGAATCATTCCCAGGAAAGAGTAGACCTGAGTCCTCATTAAGGAACTTTCAATATTTGCCTGGGTGAATGTTAGAATTTCTGTGAAGCAGTACCCTCTGCGTGCCTCCTGTTCTCCCCGTTTTGAATGGGAATATCTACAGCAGTACTGTAAGGCTGTCCCACCAGTATATATCAGGTGTGGGAGGGGGGCGGATAACTTGTCTCTGTAATTCATGGGTCTTCAGGGCGACAGGAAGTCCATTTGAACTGTACCTGGAACCACATACTGAAGAAACTGTACCCAAAGAGCTTCATCTGCCCCTGGACCTGATTTAGCTGGTGAGGCTCTGGACTTGGAACTGATGCTGAAACAGAATGAAACTTTTGAGGAACTTGTGAAAGGGTGATTGCATTTTGCAAGAGTAAAGGATACGAATCATTGGAGGCCAGAGCACAGACTCTGACTGTGGTAACCACCCTCTCCAATGATCCCCAGTAATTCTTGCCTCCTGGTTTTCATGTCCCTATTGAGGTCCCTAACCCACTGAATAGAACCGATCTGTGAAATGCAACAGTATATTAGAAAATAACAGAGTGTGACGTCCACAAAGAGACATTGCAGTTTCTACTTTGCTCTCTCTTGGATCACTCGCTGGAGGAGAAGCCAGCTGCCACGTCACGAGAGAACAACTCCAGTCCTATGCAGAGGTCCACGTGGGGAGGGACTGAGACCTCCAGCCAACAACCAGCACTGCCTCAGCAAGCATGTGTGTGAGCCACCTGTGAAGCAGAACCTCCAGCCCCAGTCAAGCTTTCAGATGACCACAGCCCTGGCCAACAACTTGACTGAAACCTCATGATATGTCTTGGGGCAGAACCATCCAGCTAAGATGTTCCTGGGTTCCTTCTCCACAGAAATTGTGTGAGATAATAAATAGTTATTGTTTTAAGCCACTAAGTTTTGGGGTAATTTGTTATTACTAGTAGATAAATAATTCAGTCTTATCTTATCATGCGGATGTACCATAATTCAGTGTTGAACATTTAGATTTCTTCTAATTTTTCATCATTACAGAACAATGCTACTATGAAAAACCTGATAAATAGTAAATTGTCTGAATCTCTAAGTGTGACTCTAGACTAAATCCTTGGAAGTGAAATTACTAGATATGAACAATGTAGGTTTACAGCTGCATTATACAAGAGTATTTGTTTTACTGCAGCCTCTAGTTATGCTTTTAAAAACCACAGGACAAGGATATCCATTATCAGTATTATTATTTAACACTGTACTGTAATAAACACACATAGGAAAGAAAATGAAATTAAAAGCATAAAAGTTAGAGACGAAAAACTTAAACCTCCACTATTTTCATTTGATATGATGAGTATTTGGAAAACACAAGAGAAACTATTGAAAACCTATTATAAATGATAAGAGAACCCAATAAGGTAACAAGAGACCAAAGAACTTCATCGCTACCCTAGATGCATTCAAGACGCTTTGAACAGAGGTCTGACCAATTGTGTTTATTGGCAGAGGTAGGAGGAAAAAGAGCTGCCTCTTGACTGTATCCTACTGAATTCATCTCATTCAACAAACAAGTTACACAAATACATACAATAATGTCAGCTGTATAACACTTGAGTATCACATGTACACCTCTCAAATGTGCACACGGTGCATTTATAATCCCTAATTATCGGGAGGGGGAATTGTTGCTGATTTTGAAACTACAACTAGCAAGAGGGAAATAAGGGAGCACATGGTGACTGAAGAGGTTCAACCTGAATTACCTCATTCCTTACCTCAATCCCTGAAGTTTCTCCTACTCCATCAATCTTCTCTGAGACTGACAGACCAGGTCTTCGGCATTTAGCATCTCGCTTCCTGAGTCACGGCTTAGTCACTCTCCCACTCCTGGCAAGCTCCTCCCTGTGCGAGTTTCTGTTAAGCTCCTATCCTGAAGGGTATGTTCAAGCCCAGAAGCCTAACCAGACTGATGCTGCTAGCTGTCAACTCGCCCTGGCTACAGGCCTCAGGAACAGGGGGATCTTGATGCTGAACCACAAGCTAGATTCTGCCCTTGCGATTCACCCTTCTTTACCAGATCAACTAGCAAGGGCCAGAGTTAATCAGGATGTTGTTGCCTCCGCTCACTCTATCACACGTTCCCTGAAGAAGACAGCGAGGATTATCTTTTTTGGATAAAAATAAGGAAGGGAATAAGGAGGGAGAAAGGGCCCGTCGCGTGAACGGCAAATCTCTGGACCACGAGGACTGAACGAGATCTCACTTGGCACTTTGGGCTCCACCCGCAGGCTCAGAGCCCTGGCAGGAATGTTTTATACGCATGTGGCCTTCCTGCCAAGTCTGACAAATATTCCTAAGGCTAAAGTGTGTTAAAACACAGGAAGAGATCGTGGGTTCATTCCTGCAGAAAGACCTCAGAGAGCTGAGTGCACCAGGCGCTATGAGGAGACTCCAGATCTCCCCTTCCCTGTCCCCTGCCCTGCAGGATGGGGTTCGGGCACGAGCAAAGAGGAGGGGTCTGTACGTGGCTTTTCAGCACCCACAGAGAGAAGCCGCTCTCCACAGGCCAGGAGGCAAGTTGCCACAAACCCAGATGAGCCTCTTGCAGCAATGCGTGCTCTCTTCCCAAAGTGAACCACAGAGGTCCTACCCTCCAGTTTCAGCAAGTGAAGGCGGGGCTTCTGAGAATCTCTCATTCACAGCTTGGAGAACTTGCATGGCTGAAGCGCATGCTGTATTCACTCACATGAAACTGCAAACTAGGCCTATAGAGAACAGGGCAATTGATTTCTAAACGCGTAGGAAGAGAGAAAATATACGAAAGTCATCCTCAGCATTCCCGCATCTAGGAAGCCATTAAAATAGTCACATCCTGGAGTCTCCAGAGTGTGAGTTTCCATCAGGTTTCACCACACCTTTCGGCCTCTTTATTTACCCCATGAGGTATTAAAGAATTCACAAAACAGATTTACAATTAATTTTATTTCAAATGAATATATAGCAGATCGCATTTGGTGAGTCAGAGAGGAAATCTGAAATAAAATAAAAATAGAATGTGGTGATCTAAAAAATAGTGCAACTCATAGCTCTCCAGACAAAACTGGCATCTTAAATGGACACAGAGCAGAACAGTGCATCACTGTCCTTTTTGAACGTCATAGATGTTTGTAATTCTTCGTTTGGGGTTTTAACCTCGATTCATATTAAATTTCAAAAGCACAGTCTCAGTTCACGATCCAGTTTGATTTACCTTCTCCTACGTGCTTGGCACTGAGCTAGGCACTAGTGAGACAGAGGAGAATCACACACATCTGCCCAGAAAGAGTCGAGAAGTTGACATTCTTGCTCTTTTGCTCTCCAAAAGAAATAATGCACCAAGTTAGTGCAGCAAACATTTTAGAGAGCTGACTGTAAGGTCCTGTGCGAGGCCCCAAGAAACCCCCAAATAATGCCAGGCCACAAGTGGCTTTTTAAAGCCACAGTACATATTGACTCTGTAACACGGAATGTTCATCTGGGTAGATTTATTTCCCTAATTATGTTTTGTTTGTGCTAATATTAAAATGAGCCTGTATTCCCTGATCATCTTCAGAGGAAGAAGTGCTTTAGAAGCATGCTGGGCAACAAGATAAAAAAGGATTGAAGATGCCCAAGCCAAGAAACATGGCTCCTCTGTCCCGCTCTCTTTTCCTTCCTCTCCATGCTTTGTTTTCTTTCTTCCTTCCTTCCTTCCTTTCCTTCCCTTTTTTTTTTGGAGGAATTATATGTGACTCCTTCGGAATATGAAAAATGTTTATAGTCATCTTCATAAAGTCATGGGAGGAAAAAGAAAACATTTTAATTTATTGAGCCCCTGCTAAGGGCTAGATATTGTACTGTTTCATAAGTTATCTCTTTTAATCCTCCCTAGAGCCCTGTGAAGAAGGCATTGTTATCATCAGTTTAGAGACGAGGACATTGAAGTACGAAAGTATTTACATAACTAATAAAAGATTGAACCAGAATTTGAATACGGTCCACCAACGTTAAGACCTATTTCTTTCTATTGTCCAGTTCACGCTAACCTTTTTTTTTTTTTTTTTAAGATTTTTTTGATGTGGACCATTCAAAAGTCTTTACTGAATTTGTAACAATACGGCTTCTTTTTTATGTTTTGGTTTTTCAGCCACGAGGCATGTGGGATCTTAGCTCCCCAACCAGGGATCAAACCCACACCCCCTGCATTGGAAGGCGAAGTCTTAACCACTGGACTGCCAGGGAAGTCTCCATTCTAATCTTTAATATCCCAATTTACCAACAGCCCAATAGAGAAATGGGCAAAGGAGAGGACCAACAGTTTGCAGAAAAGGGCCTTAAACATATATTTTTTTAGATGTTCGATTATACTCGTAATAAGAGGAATGCAAATTACAGCTTCACCCACCACCATGGCAAAGCTAAAGAACACCTGGTATCACACTGTAGTGGTGAGTATGGGGGAAACAGCTTGCCCTTACATTGCTGGTGAGAGTGAAGACTGACATAACTGCTCTGAAGGGCACTTGGGTAAAATTCCTATCAAATTCCTCTTCTGTGACTTCTTCCTCAGGTATACTTGCATTTGCAAGAAATGAGATATTCACAAGATTATTCACTGCAACATTGTCTATAATAGCAACAGATTGAAACAATCTGATGTTCATTAATGGGAGACATAAATTATGTTCATCCATACAAAGAATTATTTACAACCATAAAAATGAGGGGGCTTCCCTGGTGGCTCAGTGGTTGAGAGTCCGCCTGCTGATGCAGGGGACACGGGTTCGTGCCCCGGTCCGGGAAGATCCCACATGCCGCAGAGCGGCTGGGCCCGTGAGCCATGGCCGCTGAGCCTGCGCGTCCGGAGCCTGTGCTCCGCAACGGGAGAGGCCACAACAGTGAGAGGCCCGCGTACCACCAGAAAAAAAAAAAAGAGAGAGAATTATTGTGGATATAATTTGCTAAGTTAAAAAAGGAAGATGAGAACAGCAAGTGCTATGTGCTTCAATTTGTGTGAAGGGGGAAATATATACAAGTTTTGGTATATAACTAGACTATTAAGAAATTAGTAGCACTGGTGGCCTCCAGACAGGCATGGGATGGTGAGACTGGGGAGGACAGGAGAATTATTGCTATACACCCTTTGTGTCATTTGAATTTTGAACCATGTTAATACAAAACCTATTTTTTTAAGTAA
Organism: Aethalodelphis obliquidens; assembly: GCF_003676395.1. Taxonomy (NCBI): domain Eukaryota; kingdom Metazoa; phylum Chordata; class Mammalia; order Artiodactyla; family Delphinidae; genus Aethalodelphis; species Aethalodelphis obliquidens. Next base: position 16,436,239 of record NW_020837961.1, read on the forward strand.
AACTTATTTTTTTAAGTATATTTTAAGTAAAAAGCTAAAAAGCACACCAATTAATTGCCTTTCATATTTAACTACTGCATAATAGAAGAGGGCAATGATACTTTACTGGGTTAAACCTGAAAGTTGTTTAAAACTGAAACAAAATCACCACCAGCTTGCTTTCTCTTTGGCGATTCCTGCTGTTGGAATTACTTCTTCCTTAAATTGTTGTTTAAGCCTATGACTTAAACTCTTTAGTTGTCTTCCTTCTCCTTATAACAATAATATAACAAAGATGAGAACAATTTATGGAAGGACTGCTATTTGTAAAACTCTTGAGTTTAGAGCTGTGGTTGTATTGTTTAATCTTCCTGATAATCTTATACAGTGGGACTATCAACCTCATTTAAAAAAACTGAACTATAGTTGATTCACAATATTATGTTAGTTTCAGGCATCCAACCCCATTTTTAAAATAAATAAATAAATTTATTTAATTTTTGGCTGTGTTAGGTCTGCGTTGCTGCGCACGGGCTTCTCTAGTTGCGGCGAGCGGGGGCTACTCTAAGTTGCGGTGCACGGGCTTCTCATTGCGGTGGCTTCTCTTGTTGTGGAGCACGGGCTCTAGGCCTGCAGGCTTCAGTAGTTGTGGCTCACGGGCTCTAGAGCACAGGCTCAGTAGTTGTGGCGCACGGGCTTTAGTTGCTCTGCGGCACGTGGGATCTTCCTGGACCAGGGCTTGAACCTGTGTCACCTGCATTAGCAGGTGGATTCTTAACCACAGTGCCACCAGGGAAGCCTGAACCCCATTTTAAAGGTGAGAAAATAGAAACTTAGACAAATTAGTATTTTCTATTTTAATTGATTTCTAGATACTATGGAGCAACTGTTTTCTAATGTGTATGGCTTTGAGAAGAGAAATTTAAAAAAAGAAAAGGCCTTTGAAAGTCCATCATGCCACCCAGAAAACGAAGATGCTGACACACAATTTATTGCACAGAGATTACTCTATTTACTCCACAGAGACACTTCTCACATTCAGGTGCTATTCAGAAAAAAATAGCCCATGTGTTATATAAGAGATTCTAATATTTTAAAGGAAGAAAATTCCTGTATAGCGATGGTACCTCCTCTTTCCATTCCTTTCCATTTCTCAGCTGCAGTGCGTACAAAGCAAATGCTCTGTTTTGACACAAGAGAACCAATTTTTTTTTTTTCTCACCAGACAATGATAAAAATCACATAGTCTCTCCCTTCACCAGCCCTTGGCACTAGCCTCAAGCATCTTCTCACAAGTTAGGATAGAGTCCAGGATAAAAGCCTGACATACTAAAAGGTGTATCAGAAACTCTCCACTAAAATATACTTGATATTTTATTATTGAAGTAAAGACAACAAAATAAACCATTCAGCCTTGGGCTTTTCCCCCGTCACCGTGTAGGAGGCTTGAACTGATGTTATGGTGCTTACAAAAAACGCTTACAAGAAGGACCTTTGATTCCCTTTGCCCCAGCTGACATCCTAATCAGCCTGTGTTCTCCAGCCCCCTCTCTCTCAGCCATGAAGGGAGTCACAGCTCACTAAGGAGCTCCCAAGAGAAGGGGCACTGTTTCTCGTTCCAAAATGAAGGAGGCTGAAAGCAGTGTGCCCATAAAGTTGCCATTTGGGCTCTTAGTGGGTTTTCATTGCACTGTGAGGACAGCACCTGAATTCTGACTTCTTGATGATAAAATCTCCTTGTTGATCTTGGTGAGCTGGAGTGACTGAACTGTTACTCCAAGGGTAGAAGATGGCATGTGGGCACAGGATAAGGACATCATGAAAATCATTTTATCTCTCCTTTGGCTTCTGGTGGATACGGACTTTGTTTATTGCTTCCACATGATTCAATACAGTAGGACCTATTATATTTGTCCCCTATTTATGGCAAGGAATTGTCCTAGGCACGGAGGACACAGGCAAATACAAAACTAAGACCTGCCCTCTAGGAGTTTGATATTCTACTGGAGGATACAAAAAATACACAAGTCAGGTAATTGATGTATGACACGACAGACAAAAAAACAACTGAATAAGGAAGTGGAAACCAACAAGGGGTGTGTTTTCATTAGGATGGCAAGGGATGGAGTCTGAGGAGTGGCCACTTCCGAAGAGAACTGCATGAAGTCTGTGGCTCCCCAGGAGAAGGGTCCAGTACAGAGGGAACAGCAAGGCCAAGGCCCTGAGATGGAAGTGGGTTTCACAGGAACAGTGGAGGCCTGTACAAGAAAGGAAGGAAGCAAAGGGGAGAGTAGAAGAAAAAGGGGTCAGAAAAATTGCGGAGATCCTTGAAGGGCCTCGTGGGTCATAAGGACTTTGGACACTGGGAAGCCATTGACAAGTTTTGAGCAGGTGAGCTCCATGATCTGATTTACATTTTTATTTTTATTTATTTATTTTTTTTTGCAGTACACTCACTGTTGTGGCCTTTCCCATTGCGGAGCACAGGCTCTGGATGCGCAGGCTCAGCGGCCATGGCTCACGGGCCCAGCAGCTCCGCGGCATGTGGGATCTTCCCAGACCGGGGCACGAACCCGTGTCCCCTGCATCGGCAGGCGGACTCCCAGCCACTGCGCCACCAGGGAAGCCCTGATTTACATTTTAAAACGACATCTTTGGTGGCCAAAATACCAAAATGCCTATTGTATTTATAGACTAAAAACTGCGTGTAAAGCCTTTTCTGTTAATCCTACTCTTAAAGATGATATTCTGTGTGACCAGAGAAATCTTCCTTTGAAACAACAGAGGTCACCTTGGTGGTTACTTTTTCTGAACAGCACAGGTGAAATAATTATCACTGGGTAACAAAGAACCACTGTATGTACCCACGTGTAATTCTAGAAGTGGACCTCCCTCTCCTTCATTTAGTTATAATATCCACTAGACCAAGGCTATTTTTCTTTAATATAAACAAAAGTACATTTGAATAAAATTTTAATAAGTTGTAAAAAAATATTCTATGTGACCAAATATTTGGACTCATTCTGGACTTAGGCATTTCAATGTTCTTGGTTTTTTAATTTAACTCTTTTCACAGCCATGTTGAGAGTAAAAATAAATAATTTCTGTCTGTCTTCCATTTCAAGTATTTCTGGATAAGGGATTCAAAAAACTAAAACTGTTTTTGTTTATAACATAAAATATGGAATTGATCTTTCCAGGGTCAGAGATGATTAATGTTTTTACTTTTATACATTATTTTCTTAAACTAGTTCACATATAAACATTTTTATATGTTTGTAAGCAAATATGCTTTCACAGCATACCTTGTGTATGTGTAAAGATAAGTATTTAATTCTCACTGTTCACTTTTAACTGACAAAGAAAAAAAGTGAAAATGACAGAAACTGTGGTAGAACCTTACTTGCTGTTCTGGTCCCGGTTGTACCCGCCTTTGGCCAATCCCATAGCTATTCAAGAAATCTTCCCAACAGAGTACAACAGGATGAGAATCTGAAATCATTTCTGATATTCCCTACTAGATATTGATTGTTATATCAAGTAGTAAGTGGTAAAACTTTTAATTGACAATTAGTATAACTGTGGGTGGATTCTGATTTTGTTTTTAATTCTGTAGATTGTGTTTAAACAATTCAAAAGTATGTTCCTGATTTTGAGATACTAAGTGATAGTGCACAGTTGTCACTTTATTGAATGTGTACAACACTCCCATGAAGTTTATAAGTGTACCTTTGTATAGCTTCAGCTGCTAAAATTAAAATTGATCTGTTATGACACACACAATAAAGACATTTTTGGAATCTATCATTATCTCAAAATAAACAGTTTAAAAAATGCTATCACTGGCTGTTGGGTGGAGAATAGACCACAGGGGATGTAGGCAGACTCTTAGATGGCCCCCAATGACCCCCACCTTCAGTGTTCCTGCCCTTCTATAATGCCTCCCCTTGAGGACAGTCTGCTATCATGGACTCATGTGTAATGAATAGAATGACAGAAGTAATGGCATGACACTTCTGAGACTAGGCTACAAAAAGACTGTGGCTTCCATCTTGAGCATTCTCTCTTGCTTCCTCTCTCCCTCTCCATCTCTTAGATCACTCATCCTGGAGGAAGCCAGCTGCCATACTAATGAGCCACCTTATGGAGGGGTCCACACGAGGTGACAAGGAACAGAGGCCCACAGTCCAAAGCCCATGAGGAGCTGAAGCCTGTGACAGACATGTGAGTGATCTTGGAATTAGATCCTTCTGCCCCAGTCTTATGTTGACGTAATGGCAGCCCTGACCCACAGGTGGGCTGCAACTTCACGAGAGACTTTGAGCCAGAGGCACCCAGCTCAGTGGCAATTCCGATTCACAGAAATGGTGTAACAATGTATGATCATTGGTTTTGCCATTATGTTTTGGGATAATTTGTTACACAGCAATTGATGACTCATACAGGGGAAATAAGAGTAGAAGCAGAAAGACCAATTAAAGGCCATTGCTGTAATCAAGAGACAACTTAGAATAGGGTAGTAATGGTAGAAGTGGTGAGAAGTGGGCCTGGGCAGGACAAAGGAGATAAGAAAAGCAACAACGTGCTCTCTGTGACCTGGAGAAAGAAAGTGAAAAACTATGGCCCTGATTTCCACTCAGTGGAGAATAACCAGCAAGTCCCACAGTGGAGCTGCATGTTGGCATGACAGAGAGAATAACTCCGGAAGGATTTTGGCTCCTGTGGGAAGGCACGGGGACAAGAAGTCTGAGGACATGGCCTGACCTGAGCCTTGTCTAGCACCCTGTAGCAGGACTGAGAAGCTGATTCCAGGAGCTGGGAAAGGGAAAGGGACAGGATCTGGCATCAGTCTGAATTTACAAACCAAAGATGATTGCAACGGGTCCAGAACACCTCTGTTTGGTTGAAGTAATCAGAGAAACTCACCTGAATAAATATGTCAGTCCAAGTCCTATGATTAAAAATTGTAAAAAGCCATATTCTTTTTTTTTTTTTTTTTGCGGTACGTGGGCCTCTCACTGTTGTGGCCTCTCCCGTTGCGGAGCACAGGCTCCAGACGTGCAGGCTCAGCGGCCATGGCTCATGGGCCCAGCCACTCCGCGGCATGTGGGATCTTCCCGGACCGGGGCACGAACCCGTGTCCCCTGCGTCAGCAGGTGGACTCTCAACCACTGCGCCACCAGGGAAGCCCAAAAGCCATATTCTTAAGTGCTCCTCTATCAGGGCAGATCACCAGGTCCTGCACCTCCGGGACAAAGAGGCAGGCTGTTACCAGCCATGCAGACATTGGCCCTGGAGGCAGTTATCCTAATGGTTAAGACTATGGGTCTTGGGGCTTCCCTGGTGGTGCAGTGGTTAAGAATCCGCCTACCAATGCAGGGGACATGGGTTCGATCCCTGGTCTGGGGCGATCCCACATGCCGAGAAGCAGCTAAGCCCGTGCACCACAACTACTGAGCCTGCGCTCTAGAGTCCATGAGCCACAACTACTGAGCCCACGTGCCACAACTACTGAAGCCCGCACACCGCAACAAAGAGTAGCCGCCGCTCGCCGCAACTAGAGAAAGCCTGCGCGCAGCAACGAAGACCCAACGCAGCCAAAAATAAGTAATAAAATAAAAAGTTTTTTTAAAAAGCTTCATATCTATTAAAAAAAAAAAGACCATGGGTTTTGATGTGAGGAAGGCTGAGGTGGAATTCCAGCTCCTCTCTTGCCGTGTGACCTCAGCAAACATTTAAATTCCTACAAGCTTCTGCTTTCTTGACTGCAAAATAAGGATACTAAAGGCACTTACCCCTATTACCTTTAGTACAACAATGAATGGTTGGAAGGATTGGATAAGATAGAGTATGTATTTTTCTTAGCACAGTGCCTGGCACATAGTAAGTTCTCGGTAAATAAGCATTGAGCTGCCACGATGTGAATTGTCACCTGCTGCTGCTGTTCTAAGTCCCTGGAGGAACACACAGGGTGACTGAAGGAGGTGGCAGTGCCCTTTATCTTAAAGCAAAGCTGTACTGCTATGTCTGACATTAAAAACAGGAAGGTACACACATCCCTGTATAGCTATTCTAGGAAAATCTTGATCAAAAGCCCACTTTACCCCATCAGTGAACACAGCTGCTGGTTCCCTCTGCCCTCTTCTCACTCTTGATAAGCGAGCTTTTAACACGCCTTAAAGGCAAGTCCTGCTGCCGAAATGAAGGCGGCCCAAATGGGGACAGGGCGGATTCATGGAGAGTGTCACTCTTTTCAAGCAGCCCTGTGCACACTGTGTCATCACATCTGCCCCTGACATTCACTGGCCACTTTGTGACTCACTGATGTACAAAGAGACAACCCACCGAATAAGCAGGTCAGGAGGGTCACTGGAGGACAAAAGGCCCACCAAGGCACTCACAAGGCATAGGCTAAGCTCGGGGTCTGTGTGTCATGTCATAGCTGCGAGGGATACTCCTGCCCAGATGGCATACCCCATGCCTGGGCATTCAGGGTCCTGTCACTAAGAGCTAACACGTGACACTGAAGGCAAGACAGACTCAGCAGCTGCTATGTTCAGACACAAAAATCATCACAACCTAAAGCCACCAGCACAAACTCTGCTGGAAAGAGTGGTCACCGTCATGGATGATAACACCACGCCATGAATACGGAGAACAACGTTATCAACAACCCAACAAACATATGCAAGTATACACAAAGGTACATCAAACGTTATAACCAAAAACTGAATACTAACATTAGTAACAGGAAAGAACAAAACGTTTGTCTTATGAATACATCTCACCTCAAAGTCCGCTGTTTAGTGCAAGATATCCACCTGAAGCCAAGAAAATGTCATCATTTTCTCAGCTTGGCTTCCTGTTCTAAAATGAAAGACTTCAGAAATCCAGACATACTTATAAATCTAAATGCTTTTCATTTAGATCTATAATTAAGCCATAACCCCCTGCTAACACACATAAACAATTCATATTTGGAAATAAAAGTATCAAAACTTATACAATATACAAATTTTCTTAATATTCTTCCCCACAGTGGATCTTTGCCAGCATTCTGTCATTTCTAATCTATAGCGTCAGATTGACAGTTAAATCCAGCAAGAGCTAATGATTGTGACAGGGGAAAGTAATCAGCACATCCATTCATTAGCAACCTGCTCACACATTCATTGTCAATTATAAATATTTGCTTGGGCTAAACTCTGCCATCATCATAGGAGCCATTACCACCTGTAACCACGTGATACATTTGAAGAGTCAAGCTTCCAGCATTTTGCACCTGGGACTCAATAATCAAAACGTTCATAAACTAACACTTGGGTCCCAGCAGAGTATCTTGCTTGAGTTAACAAATGATTATCCTAGACAATGGAACTACAAGTCTCTGATTCATGAGTTTCCCAATTATGTTTCTGGGCTGTATCCATTAGCTTTTGTTGAAAGCCATTTCACTTGCTATTTGGGAACATTTTTAGGGGACATTCAAGTACACAGTTGGCCTTGTACATCGGCAGATACTGCAGGATTTGGAAGGGGGGGGGAACTCCAGACCCTACTACATGTAATGGAAGCTGTCCGGTGCCCCGCCCAGATGCCCTTTAGGGGCCGGCGTACCCATCCCTCAGCTGCTGTGACTAGAGGTTGCCAATGGCTCACAGCTGCCCTCTGCTCCGGAGGCCTGCTCTCCAACAAACCCAAACCGTCTTGACCTGGAAGCCGTGTCCTCCCCACTTTAAAAAAAAAAAAGACTAAATTCTGAATTTATTTCACCTCCACATCTTGTAATGAAGGTCGGGTAGTAAGATTTGTACAAACCGTGGTAATAGTTTCAACTTAGATATGGAAATTAACGTGTATTTTTCTGTAAGTGCACAATGGAGCCAGAAGCAGGGCTCATGTATATAGAGCTATATTTGTTAGAATGTATCCTTCAAAGTGAAATCTTAAACAAAGTTAACAGTATATACTTCTTGTGCCGCTCATAAAACGTATCAGCCAGAACCGCCTACCGGGTGGATATGAAGTCTGAGTTTGCTTTTACATGCATTCATAAATTACTATTTCAGGGCAACCAGGTGGTACCTGATTTCCAATAATGTGTAATGTTTTGGTTTTGCCAAATATATATATTACTGTGGATCTCATGGTACCATATTACATTTTTCCACCAAGGACTTACCGAAATGGAGTACAAAGAGCAAGTTGCTTCTCTCAAGGGAGGGACAGCCGGCTCTGGGGGGCAGTTCATGCTCTGGAGCTTCCCATGGGGCCCAGCTGAAGCTAGTCGCCCACGGAGACCACATTCCAGCTTAGTTTTCCTCCTTTGACCTGTCCTGGTTCTCTCACTCATCTTCTCCTGAGAGGACTCTGGAAATTAATCGCTTGAAAAAGAACCTCCACCTCAGCGTCTGCTCCTAGAAAGCCCGACACTAAGAACTTCTCTTTACCCTGGATGGGACTGTGCTCCTTCCAGGGCCTCCGTGAGCCCTAAGTCCCACCCTTGAGCTGGTTGCTATTTCCCAAATACTCGAAACAGGTGAGTCTTTCCGTTTGCTGTGTCCCATCCATCCCTAGCACCTGGCACAGTTCTGGCAGAATTCCTCATCACAGCCCAGACCAACGAAATCCTTCTCAACCTTTCTTAGAAATCAATTAGAAAAAGACTCAAAACCCAACAGAAAAATAGGTGTAGGGGATGAATAAAAACAGCCCACTGAGATGGAAATGGAGGCGTAAAAACATAAGAGATGCTCATCCTCACTCAGAATAAGTGAAATCTGAATTAAAACTACACTGAGATACCATTTTTCAATTATTAAATTGGGGAAGATCTGAAATATCGTTTTTTATTCTATCTATATATCCAGTCCAGCGATAGTGGGTTTTTTCTTCCCCTGTTACAAATAAATTGTTAGTCCAAGAAACACCCCTCTGGGATTCCACTGCTGGGAAATGAATCTGATAAGGCTCTACAAAACCCTTTAGGGCTGTTGGTGAGAGGAGGGTGCAAACCTAAATTATTAACTTGAACATCGACCTCCTCAGGAATGTTACATACTATTTTATGTTCCTTCTCCAGGTCTTAAAGAACGTACTGCTTTCCTTATTTCCTCTGCTTATCCTACCCAGGCAAGTGTCCTTATTGCCATTTTTATCTATTTCTCACTTTTACCTGAAATCTTTTTTTCTTCAAGACCACAAAATGTCTTGATAGCATCAGGGCCATACCCTTCAGTTTGCTATATATTTCCTATCCATCTTAGTGTAAAGTGGGATTAAATGGAGTATGCATTTTCCTCTATTATATTGTGCCTGGTAGTTAACTGTACAGGTCCACAGATCTACGTGGTTTATTGCATGACTTTTTTCAAATATTCGCTTCCTCTCTCTGCAGAAAGATTGTACCTCTTTGCCCCAATAATGTCAAGTTTGGTCTTATAACTTGCATTGGTCAGTGAAATGTGAGCAGAAATGACAGAGGCAACTTCCAGTCAGAAGCTTTAGGACTTATCACGTGGTCCCAACCATCCTGTTATTTCCTCCACTGCAAGACCATCCCCAGATTAGCACAGCTCAGGAAAGGTTTGTTCCTTTAGCCTGGTCCCGGAATAAAGACGAGATAGAGCAGAGACACGAAGGACACAAAATGTGAGTGAGAAATAGACCTTTGTGGTATTAAGCCCCTGAGATGTAGGAGCCGTTTGCTATCGCAGTATAATCTTGCCCAGCTGACTGCTAAATCTATAAGCTCTGATGCATTTTATTATTATTATTATTTGTATCCCAAAGAGCACCTAGCATAATCCTTTGCCCATAGTGCACATTTAACAAAAATTGGCTGAATATTATTTTTCTCTTACTCTTTCATTTCCCTTCCCTTTCTTTTCTAAACAATTCAGTCCGAAAGCCATTATAAGGGGCAGAGGAAGGTAGGCGTTTGGCAAAGGTGTGAAGAGGAGCTGTCATGACACAAAGCAGGGTGTCAGGGCTTCCCTGGTGGCACAGGTTGAGAGTCCGCCTGCCGATGCAGGGGACATGGGTTTGTGCCCCAGTCCGGAAGTTCCCACATGCCACGGAGCAGCTGGGCCCGCGAGCCACAACTACTGAGCCTGCGCGTCCGGAGCCTGTGCTCCACAACGGGAGAGGCCACAACAGTGAGAGGCCCGCGTACCGCAAAAAAAAAAAAAAAAGCAGGGTGTCAGAGCCTGAGCAAGACCAGGAGGCTTGGTCAAATCAGTAACTATATTATGGATAGTGGGAGTCAAGTTTCTCACTATCAGAGAAGGGAGTTACAAATATGGATAGGGAGAAGATCAGAATAGACCCTGTTTAGTTGGACTGGAATTGGAGATATTAATGTGAACACATGGTTTTCAATATATGTAGATAGATAAATATAATTGTAAACATGTGTATATATATAAATTGCCTCGTTCTTGAAGGGGCTTGGGAGTAGCAACTTCCCAATGGAAATGACCACACCCAGCACCAGGTCTTGGCTTCTAAATACTATTCTACACTAAAGGAATCAGGAATCCTTGGGAAAAGAGCTGATTCCAAAGCTGAGACAGGGAAAGTAAGAAATGAGCCTGGAATATCCTATTCTGCCATAACTAAGGAAGTGCTCAAAAAAAAAAGAGAAATGATGTCAAAAGGAAACAGAATCCAGTTTGAAGAGGCTGCTACTGGCTATATCTGAGTCAGAGCATCAAAATAAATAATGAGAGTAATGAATTAAAACCCAGGAAACAACATAGGAATTCATTATATAAATATCTAGATAGATAACTGGGGAAATTGAAAGTTTGATGAGGAACAGGGCATTTACATAACCTCAAAGTACCACCCCTCAAAATACTCAATTATTAAGAAAGACGTAGTAAACTTACATTGGAGAAGCCTGGCAACCACCACCCTAACCAAGTGATCATGGTTAGTATCACCAGTAATGGAACAAAGTATTATAAAATGTGTGCCCTAACAGGCTGCAGTGAGCCACACAGGACCACTTCTGTGATATCCCTGCCAAAGAAACATAACCAGAATCTACTCATGAGGAGGCATCAGACAAACCCACACTGAGGGATATTATAAAAAATGATTGGCCTCCGATCTCCAAAATTCTCAAGGTCATGAGAGTCAAGGGAGGACTTCAAAACTATTCCAGATTAAAGGTGATGAAAGAGAAATGACAACTAATGTGGCTGGGAAGGCAGAGATTTGGAGGGATGCAGCCACACGTCAAGGAATGCTGGCAGCCATCAGAAGCTGGAAGAGGCAAGGAATGAATTGTTCCCTACAGCCTCTGGAGGGAGCATGGACCTGCTGACACCTTGAAGCTTGTTTTGGATTTCTGTGGAAGAAAGTATTTCTGTTTCAGTTTATGGTTATTTGTTACAACAACCAATGAAACGAATTCGGAATCATTCCCTAACACTTAAAGTCACCACGGTAGAGATGATGGCTGATCAAGAAGTAGATGTTGCCGTATCTGGCTACTCTCCGTTACCAATGAATTGAAGCAAGACTGGGGATATTCAACATTTCCCGTATCATCATGCTTGAAGATCCAAGGAAAATCACAGATCTAGTACACTGTTAAAGTGGGTTTATCTTTAAAAAGAAGGCTAACAGGAAAATAGTTAATATTCCTGAAGAGGTAGATGTCCTTGTTAATAACTAAGGATTGTACTCTCCTTTCCTCCACAGCTTGAAATGGTTTTACACAACTTTATTAAATTTATTTCCCGGTAGTAGAATGCCACAGGGGTATCACTTGATCTAACAATTCAGCTGTAGCAGGGTGTATTAGTCAGGGTTATCCAGAGAAACAGAAGCTACAGGATGCATATATATATAGAGAGAGAGATTTATTTTAAGAAATAAGCTCACATGATTTGGAGGCTTAGCAAGTCCAAAATCTGCAGGGTAGGCTGGCAGGCTGGAGACTCAGGGAGGAATTGCAGTTTGAGTCCAAAAGCCGGCTGCAGGCAGAATTCCTTCTTGCTTGGGGAAGTCAGTCTTTTTCTATTAAGGCCTTTATATGATTTGATAAGATCCACCTACACTATGGAGGGTAATCTGCTTAAGTTAAAGATTTAAGTTTTTTTAATACTTTAATTTTTTAACTGAAGTATCATTGATATACAATATTATATGTTACAGGTGTACAATATAGTGATTCATATTTTTTAAAGGTTACATTTCATTTATAGTCATTACACAATGTTTGCTATATTCCCTGTTTTGTACAATATATCCTTGTAGCTTATTTTATACCTAATAGTTTGTACCTCTTAATCCCTTACCCCTGTACTGCCTCTCCCCACTGGTAACCACTAGTTTGTTCTCTAAATCTGTGAGTCTGCTTCTTTTTTGTTATGTTCACTAGTTTATTTTTTTGATTCCACACATAAGTGATATCACACAGTATTTGTCTTTCTCTGTCTGACTTATTTCACTTAGCATAATGCCCTCCAAGTCTATCCATGTTGCTGCAAATGGCAAAATTTCATTCTCTTTATGGCTGAGTAGTATTCCATTGTGTGTGTGTGTGTGTGTGTGTGTGTGTGTGTGTGTGTGTGTGTGTGTGTGTATCACATAAACATTCAAATGTTAATCTCACTAAAAAAATACCTTCACAGAAACATCTAGAATAACGTTTGACCAAGTATCTGGATACTGTAACCTAGCTAAGTTGACCCATAATATTAAACTTCACACAAGGAAAAAAGAACCCACTGTCATTGGGTTGGACATATGCATAGAATAAGAGCTCACCTTTTTGGATTCAAGATCATTTACTTTCATCTCGTGTCATTCAGTAATGTGTACACCTTTATCTCATTTTTTTTACCTGGTTTTCATTTTCAGCAGGAAAAGCAGCCTTGAGTATCATCAAAGTTTGGGACTCATTTTGCCACCTGGCAAATGCATTTTGTAACCATCTCACTAGCATAAAACATGTGGGGAAGTTTCTTACTAGCTATTCATGGAGTGAGAAAATCTAGGCCCATCTGCTTTACAGACCTGAATCAAGAAAGGCGACTCTCAGGACCCGGTCTTAAGGGCGCTAGAGAAGAGATCTAAGACATAAGGATGTTTTCACCTAAAAGTTTTTGACTGATTTTATTTAGAACAGTCTAACACATTCACTATAGAAAACAAAAGATCAGAGTTCAGCTGTGGCAGGAATCCACTACAAATTACTCATTCTGTTTCAGAAGATGATGTAATTTCTTCTCCCAGGGAGAGAAATGACACTCACCTTGGATCATGTGGCCATGAGCAGGAAAACAGAAGTCAATCCTCGATGGATCTGAGAAATGTCTCTTCCCTCACGCCTTCCTAGTTCTTTGGTTTCTTAGGAATATCAGCTGGGAAAGGCTATGTATCGCAACCAAGAGAATCAGGGGGATTGTGAAGTGACCTGTCAATAACATAATAATGATGAATTAAATGTCTATTTTGTACCAGATGCTGTCCTGGTTACCACGGAGACAAGATGACAAAACATGGCCCTTGATCCTCTCTGTCTAGTGGGAGCAACAAATAAATGAGTCACTGTGATGCATGAGGGAGAGAGCTGCAGGCAAAGAGTTGACAGAAACAAAGGAGGGAGTGACTAACTCTGAGGGTCTAGGAAGACTTCACAGAGGAGGTGACCTTTGACCTGTACCTTGGAAGATGCTTAAGAGTCTAGCAGGAGGAATAACAGGAAACAGAGGATTCCAGAAACTGGGAGTTAACTTTTTGTTTATTTACTTACTGGTTTTATTACTGATTATTAAAATACTGAAGATTCACTTAGAAAATATGGAATATACCAAAAAATTATAAAGAAGTAAAAAAAAAACCAAAATGACCCATAACTTTAATATATAGATGCAATACAGCAGCAATAATTACTCTGCCATAATTCCTTATTTTCTTTTTCTATTCATTTTAACATAAAATTGTATTTATTCTATAGCTATAACTTTGTATATTGTTTACTCTCAAAACATGTTCTATCATTTAAAAACTTGGTAAACTAATATTTGATAGCTTCTTGAAATCTCACCAAGCAGATTTATCACGATATTTGTAAAAGCACTAGTTTACTGTCGATTTCTGTGCTCCAGGTTTTCATTCATATAAGGCATGTCTTTGTGTGTAAACTTTTGTCATATTTTAGAAGTGGAAACCCTAGGTTAAAGTATTTGAACATTATTAATGCTCTTGATTACTAGCCATATTGTTTTCTAGGACAGTTGCAACAAATTATCACTAACAAAGTTGGAAAGTGCCTTTCTTACTAAACTATCAACTTTGCACAGAATTTTTAAAAATAGATTTTAGCATGCATTCAGTAAAGTGCACTAATCTCAAATGTATAGCTACTGGAATAGTATCACTTTTTACCTATTTGATAATGTAACAGGAAAAATTTTTGTTTCTTTTAAAAAATATGTATGTTGTATTTGTCGTATTTGCTGTAAATATTTTTCCCAGATTGTTGTTTCTTTCCATTTTCTTTGTGATGTTTTCTGACAATCAAACATTTTATTGTTTGTGTTGTCAAGTTTTCCTGTCTTTTCTTTTGAGATGTCTTTCAAGTAGAATTCAAAATATTTCTAGATTTTTTTGAGACTTCTTCTTTGACTCATGGGTTATTCAGAAGTGTGTTGTTTAATTTCCAAATAATTTGGAGGATGATTCAGCTATATTTCTGCTACTGATTTCTAGTTTAATTCCATTGTGGTGAGAACATTCTTTATATGATTTCTAAGTTTGTTAAGGTGTGTTTTGTGGCCTATCTTGGTGAATGTTGCATGAGCTTAAGAAGAATGTATGTTCTGCTGTTGTTGGATAGAGTGGTCTGCAGGTGTCAATAAGATCCAGTTGATTGTGCTCACTTCGGGAGCACATATACTAAAATTGGAACGATACAGAGAAGATTAGCATGGCCCCTGCGCAAGGATGACACGCAAATTTGTGAAGCGTTCCATATATTTGTCTGTCATACAGAGTGAAGTAAGTCAGAAAGAGAAAAACAAATACCGTATGCTAACACATATATATGGAATCTAAAAAAAAAAAAAAAATGGGGCTTCCTTGGTGGCGCAGTGATTGAGAGTCCGCCTGCCGATGCAGGGGACACGGGTTCGTGCCCCGGTCCGGGAAGATCCCACATGCCGCGGAGCGGCTGGGCCTGTGAGCCACGGCCGCTGAGCCTGCGCGTCCGGAGCCTGTGCTCCGCAACGGGAGAGGCCACAACAGTGAGAGGCCCGCGTACCGCAAAAAAAAAATGGTCATGAAGAACCTAGGGGCAGGATGGGAATAAAGACGCAGACCTACTAGAGAATGGACTTGAGGACACGGGGAGGGGGAAGGGTATGCTGGGACAAAGTGAGAGATTGTCATTGACATATACACACTATGAAATGTAAAATAAATAGCTAGTGGGAAGCAGCCGCATAGCACAGGGAGATGAACTCGTGCTTTGTGACTACCTAGCGGGGTGGGATAGAAGGGGAGGGGGGGAGGGAGATGCAACAGGAAGGAGATATGGGGCTATATGTATATGTATAGCTGATTCACTTTGTTATAAGGCAGAAACTAACACCATTGTAAAGCAATTATACTCCAATAAAGATGTTAACAAAATACACAAGATCCAGTTGATTGATAGCGCTACTCAGGTTATCCACATCCTTACTGATTTACTGCCCGCTTGATCCATCAGCTATTAACAGAGGGATGTTGAAGCCTCTATTTAAAATAGTGGATTTGTCTATAACTCCTTTCAGTTCTCTCAGTTTTTAACTCAAGTATTTTGGTACATATTTAGGTGCATTCTTGTTTAGGGTTGTTATGTCTTTTTGGAGAATTACACCCTTCATCATGATGTACTGCCTCTTTTTTTTTTCTTTCGGTACGCGGGCCTCTCACTGCCGTGGCCTCTCCCGTTGCGGAGCACAGGCTCCGGACGCGCAGGCCCAGCGGCCATGGCCCACGGGCCCAGCCGCTCCGCGGCATGTGGGATCCTCCCGCACCGGGGCATGAACCCGCGTCCCCTGCATCGGCAGGCGGACTCTCAACCACTGCGCCACCAGGGAAGCCCAACTGCCTCATTTATTCCTGATAATCTTTCTTGTTCAGAAGTCAGCTTTGTCTGAAATTAATATAGACACTCCAAGTTTCTTTAGTTAATGTTATCATGGTATATCTTTCTCCATCCCTTTATTTATAATCTCAGTCTTTATATATAAAATGGGTTTCTTATAGTTAGGTCTTGTTTTTCTTAATCCATGTTAACAATCTCCGTCTTTAACTGGTGTATCTAGACCATTCACATACATAACTCCACCATGAAAATCTGGTAGCATTCCTGGAGGTAAGAACCACAAAACTGTGGGGACTTTCCCCAAACACTGTGGTCCCAGGAGTTTCTCACTCGTAACAGTCCATATTCAGCCTCTGGAATTTCACTCAAAATTACCATTCAAGTATACAATTCTTTTTTTTTCTTCCAGTTATATGCTATAATTTATATGATATAATTGACAGCACTGCATAAGTTTAAGGTGTATAGCATAAAGATTTGATTTACATACACTGAGGAGTGACGCTCACAATAAGTTTGGTGAACATCCATCATCTCCTATAGGTACAAAATTAAAGAAATAGAAAAGTTTTTTTCTTGTGATGAGAACTCTCAGGATTCAGTCTCTTAACTTTCTATATAACATACAGCAAGCAGTGTTATATTTATGTTGTATATTACATCCCTGGTTCTTCTAATGCTTCTTGACTTGTGTGTAAATGCCACCTGTTTTCTCTAAAAATTAAATCATAATCTATGAAATTATGACAGAAAAGAATTACAAAATTTATTGTCGTTAGAACTCATGGTGCAAAAGTCATGATAGGTAAAATAGCACATTAGCATGAAGCCAGTGCTGATATTCATTGTATTCTTCACTGCCAGTTCCTCAAGTGTACAATGCTTAACTGACCAACGTCATTGAAAATCTGGACCAAGGAGATAAAGATTTAGCACATCTAGAAAACCATTTCTTTAAAGATACACAACCATGGCATAAGCATATTGTCTAAAAAGTGTCTATGAAGTATCCTTTTAAAATGGCTTAGTTTATATGGACACCAAGAGCATGCTACCACTGTAGGCCTACAGAAGATCTCACAGAGCCAAGTCTTGGGAGCAGAGAGCCAAGGAGGAGTGACTTGGAAGGCAGAGTGGCTAAGCAAGGGTAGCCTTTACTGCACCCCTTGGGCTGCGCGTCTGGGAAGAGCATCTCTAAAAGCTTCTCAGAAACAGCAAACTAAGTGTGAATTTTATATCTGATACCCAAAGCACCCCCCACCCCTTTATCCTGCTAGTGGCTTTGTCTGTATGTATTCAGAGCTGCTCAGTTTACAGGTCTGGTCAACGTCACACCATGTTATTATGCCCTAAAGGAATTTCACAGTCCCTGTGTACACCTCCTACATTCCTGCTGTGGCAAGTGAACAAGGTTCCAGTCCAGTTTGGAGCAAATAAAAATCTGGACCACGCTGCATGAGGTCACCTGGACAGCCTCTTGCAGCTCACCACTAGGACTACTAAATGCACTGTGTTAATTATATTGCTGAAAGATTCAAGCCACAACAAAACTATAGTAATCAAAACAATTTAGTACTGGCTTAAAGATAGACATATAGGGACTTCCCTGGGGGCGCAGTGGTTAATAACCCGCCTGCCAATGCAGGGAACAATGGTTCGATCGCTGGTCCAGGAAGATCCCACATGCTGCGGAGCAACTAAGTCCGTGTGCCACAACTACTGAGCCTGTACTCTAGAGCCCGTGAGCCACAACTACTGAGCCCGTGTGCTGCAACTACTGAAGCCTGCGCACCTAGAGCCCGTGCTCCACAACAAGAGAAGCCACCGCAATGAGAAGCCTGCTCACTGCAATGAATAGTACCCCCACTAGCCACAACTACAGAAAACCCCCGCACAACAACGAAGACCCAACACAGCCAAAAACAAAATAAATAAAATAATTTTTTTAAAAAAGATAGACATATAGATCGATGGGAAAGAATTGAGAATCCAGAAACAAATCCTTACATTTTTGACAAGGATGTCAAGACAATTCAGTGGGGAAAGAATAATCTTTTCAACAAATGGTGCAAGGACAACTGGATATCCAAATGCAAAAGAATGAAGTTGGATCATTACCTTGCAAAATACAAAATACAAAAATTAACTTAAGGGGAGCTTCAAGATGGCGGAAGAGTAAGATGCGGAGATCACCTTCCTCCCCACAAATACATCAGAAATACAGCTACATGTAGAACAACCCCTACAGAACACCTACTGAACGCTGGCAGAAGACCTCAGACCTCCCCAAAGGCAAGAAACTCCCCACGTACCTGGGTAGGGCAAAAGAAAAAAGAATAAACAGAGACAAAAGAATAGGGACGGGACCTGCACCAGTGGGAGGGAGTGGGGAAGGAGGAAAGTTTTCCACACACTAGGAAGCCCCTTCGAGGGCGGAGACTGCGGGTGGCAGAGGGGGGAAGCTTCGGAATCACGGAGGAGAGCACAGCAACAGCGTGCGGAGGGCAAAGCGGAGAGATTCCCGCACAGAGGATCGGGGCCGACCAGCACTCACCAGGCCGAGAGGCTTATCTGCTCACCCGCCGGGGCGGGCGGGGCTGCGAGCGGAGGCTCGGGCTTTGGTCAGAGCACCGGAAGAGGACTGAGGTTGGCGGCGTGAACACAGCCTGCAGCGGGTTAGTGCGCCACGGCTAGCCGGGAGGGAGTCTGGGAAAAAGTCTGGACCTGCCGAAGAGGCAAGAGACTTTTTCTTCCCTCTTCCTTTCCTGGTGCGCGAAGAGAGGGGATTAAGAGCGCAGCTTAAAGGAGCTCCAGAGACGGGCATGAGACGCTAAGGCTGCTGCTGCCGCCACCAAGAAGCCTGTGTGCGAGCACAGGTCACCCTCCACACCCCGCTTCCGGGAAGCCTGTGCAGCCCGCCACTGCCAGGGTCCTGGCATCCAGGGACAACTTCCCCGGGAGAACGCACGGCACGCCTCAGGCTGGTGTAACGTCACGCCGGCCTCTGCCGACGCAGGCCCGCCCCTCACTCCGTGCCCCTCCCAACCCCCCCCCCTCCCACCCCGCCTGAGTGAGCCAGAGCCCACGAATCAGCGGCTCCTTTAACCCCGTCCTGTCTGAGCGAAGAACAGACGCCCTCCGGCGACTTACACGCAGAGGCGGGGCCAAATGCAAAGCTGAGCCCCTGGGAGCTGTGAGAACAAAGAAGAGAAAGGGAAATCTCTCCCAGCAGCCTCAGAAACAGCGGATTAAAGCTCCACAATCAACTTGATGTACCCTGCATCTGTGGAATACATGAATAGACAACGAATCATCCCAAACTGAGGAGGTGGACTTTGGGAGCAAGGGTATATATATTTTTTCCCCTTTTTCTCTTTTTGTGAGTGTGTATGTGTATGCTTCTGTGTGTGATTTTGTCTGTATAGCTTTGCTTTTACCATTTGTCCTAGGGTTATGTCTGTCCGGTCTTTTTGTTGTTGTTGTTTGTTTTTCTAGTATAGTTTTTAGCACTTGTTGTCACTGGTGGATTTTTTTTTGGTTTGGTTGTTCTCTTCTTTCTTTTTTTAATTAAAAAATTTTTTTATTACTTAAAATATTTTTAATAATTATTTTTTAGTTTAATAACTTTATTTTTTTAATTCTATTTTATCTTCTTCTTTCTTTCTTTCTTTCTTTTTTTTCTCCCTTTTATTCTGAGCCGTGTGGATGACAGGCTCTTGGTGCTCCAGCCAGGCGACAGGGCTGTGCCTCTGAGGTGGGAGAGCTAAGTTCAGGACACGGGTCCACATGAGACCTCCCAGCTCCACGTAATATCAAACGACAAAAAACTCCCAAACATCTCCAGCTCAACGCCAAGACCCAGCTCCACGCAGCAACCAGCAAGCTACAGTGCTGGACACCCTATGCCAAACAACTAGCAAGGCAGGAACACAACCCCATCCATTAGCAGAGAGGCTGCCTAACATCATAATAAGGCCACAGACACCACAAAACACACCACCAGATGTGGACCTGCCCACCAGAAACACAAGATCCAGCCTCATCCACCAGAACACAGGCACGAGTCCCCCCTACCAAGAAGCCTACACAACCCACTGAACCAAAATGAGCCACTGGGAGCAGACACCAAAAACAACGGGAACTACGAACCTGCAGCCTGCGAAAAGGAGACCCCAAACACAGTCAGTTAAGCAAAATGAGAAGACAGAGAAACACACAGCAGGTGAAGGAGCAAGGCAAAAACCCACCAGCCCTAACAAATGAAGAGGAAATAGGCAGTCTATCTGAAAAAGAATTCAGAATAATTATAGTAAAGATGATCCAAAATCTTGGAAATAGAATGGGGAAAATAAAATAAACGTTTAACAAGGACCTAGAAGAACTAAAGAGCAAACAAACAGTGATGAAAAATACAATAAATGAAATTAAAAATTCTCTGGAAGGGATCAGTAGCAGAATAACTGAGGCAGAAGAACGGATACGTGACCTGGAAGATAAAATAGTGGAAATAACTACTGCAAAGCAGAAAAAAGAAAAAAAAAGAATTGAGGACAGTCTCAGAGACCTCTGGGACAGCACTAAATGCACCAACATTTGAATGATAGGGGTCCCAGAAGAAGAAGAGAAAAAGAAAGGGACTGAGAAAATATTTGAAGAGATTATAGTTGAAAACTTACCTAATATGGGAAAGGAAATAGTTAATCAAGTCCAGGAAGCACAGAGAGTCCCATACAGGATAAATAAAAAGGAGAAACACGCCAAGACACGTATTAATCAAACAAAATTTAAATACAAAGAAAAAACATTAAAAGCAGCAAGGGAAAACAACAAATAACACACAAGGGAATCCCCACAAGGTTAACAGCTGATCTTTCAGCAGAAACTCTGCAAGCCAGAAGGGAGTGGCAGGACATATTTAAAGTATGAAGGAGAAAAACCTACAACCAAGATTACTCTACCCAGCAAGGTTCTCATTCAGATTCGATGGAGAAATTAAAACCTCTACAGACAAGCAAAAGCTAAGAAAATTCAGCACCACCAAGCCAGCTTTACAACAAATGCTAAAGGAACTTCTCTAGGCAAGAAACACAAGAGAAGGAAGACCTACAATAACAAACCCAAAACAATTAAGAAAATGGTAATAGGAACATACATATCAATACTTACCTTAAATGTAAATGGATGACATGCTCCAACCAAAAGACAGACTGGCTGAATGGATACAAAAATAAGACCCATATATATGCTGTCTACAAGAGACCCACCTCAGACCTAGGGACACATACAAACCTAAAGTGATGGAATAGAAAAAGATATTCCATGCAAATGGAAATCAAAAGAAACATGGAGTAGCAATGCTCATATCAGACAAAATAGACTTTAAAACAAAGACTATTACAACAGACAAAGAAGGACACTACATAATGATCTAGGGATCAATCCAAGAAGAAGATGTAACAATTGTAAATATTTATGCACCCAACATAGGAGCACCTCAATACATAAGGCAAACACTAACAGCCATAAAAGGGGGAATCGATAGTAACACAATCATATTAGGGGTCTTTAACACCCCATTTTCACCAATGGACAAATCATCCACAATGAAAATAAATAAGGAAACACAAGCTTTAAATGATACATTAAACAAGATGGGCTTAATTGATATTTATAGGACATTCCATCCAAAAACAAGTGAATACAATTTCTTCTCAAGTGCTCATGGAACATTCTCCATGAGAGATTATATCTTGGGTCACAAATCAAGCCTTAGTAAATTTAAGAAAATTGAAATCCTATCAAGTATCTTTTCTGACCACAACGCTAGGAGACTAGATATCAATTACAGGAAAAACTCTGTAAAACATACAAACACATGGAGGCTAAACAATGCAGTACTTAATAACCAAGAGATCACTGAAGAAATCAAAGAGGAAATCAAAAAATACCTATAAACAAATGACAATGAAAACACGATGACCCAAAACCTATGGGATGAAGCAAAAGCAGTTCTAAGAGGGAAGTTTATAACAATAAAATCCTACCTTAAGAAACAAGAAACATCTCAAATAAACAACCTAACCTTACACCTAAAGCAATTAGAGAAAGAAGAACAAAAAACCCCAAAGTTCGCAGAAGGAAAGAAATCATAAAGATCAGATCAGAAATAAATGAAAAAGAAGGAAACGATAGCAAAGATCAATAAACTAAAAGCTGGTTCTTTAAGAAGATAAACAAAATTGATAAACCATTAGGCAGACTCATCAAGAAAAAAGGGAGAAGACTCAAATCAATAGAATTAGAAATGAAAAAGGAGAAGTAACAACTGACACTGCAGAAATACAAAGGATCATGAGAGATTACTACAAGCAACTCTATGCCAATAAAATGGACAACCTGGAAGAAATGGACAAATGCTTAGAAATGCACAACCTTCCGAGACTGAACCAGGAAGAAATAGAAAATATAAATGGACGAATCACAAGCACTGAAATTGAAACTGTGATTAAAAATCTTCCAACAAACAAAAGCCCAGGACCAGATGACTTCACAGGCGAATTCTATCAAACATTTAGAGAAGACCTAACACCTATCCTTCTCAAACTCTTCCAAAATATAGCAGGAGGAACACTCCCAAACTCATTCTACGAGGCCACCATCACCTTGATACCAAAACCACACAAAGATGTCAAAGAAAGAAAACTACAGGCCAATATCACTGATGAACATAGATGCAAAAATCCTCAACAAAATACTAGCAAACAGAATCCAACAGCACATTAAAAGGATCATACGTTATGATTAAGTGGGGTTTATCCCAGGAATGCAAGGATTCTTCAGTATACACAGATCAATCAATGTGATACACCATATTAACAAATTGAAGGAGAAAAAACATATGATCATCTCAATAGATGCAGAGAAAGCTTTTGACAAAATTCAACACCATTATGATAAAAACCCTGCAGAAAGTAGGTATAGAGGGAACTTTCTTCAACATAATAAAGGCCATATGTGACAAACCCACAGCCAACATCATCCTCAATGGTGAAAAACTGAAACCATTTCCACTAAGATCAGGAACAAAACAAGGTTGCCCACTCTCACCACTACTATTCAACATAGTTTTTGAAGTTTTAGCCACAGCAATCAGAGAACAAAAAGAAATAAAAGTAATCCAAATCAGAAACGAAGAAGTAAAACTGTCACTGTTTGCAGATGACGTGATACTATACATAGAGAATCCTAAAGATGCTACCAGAAAACTACAAGAGCTAATCAATGAATTTGGTAAAGTAGCAGGATACAAAATTCATGCACAGAAATCTCTTTCATTCCTATACACTAATGATGAAAAATCTGAAAGTGAAATTAAGAAAACACTCCCATTTACCATTGCAACAAAAAGAATAAAATACCTAGGAACAAACCTACCTAAGGAGACATAAGACCTGTATGCAGAAAACTATAAGACACTGATAAAAGAAATTAAAAATGATACAAATAGATGGAGAGATATACCACGTTCTTGGTTTGGAAGAATCAACATTGTGAAAATGACTGTATTACCCAAAGCAATCTACAGAGTCAATGCAACCCCTATCAAACTACCACTGACATTTTTAAACAGAACTAGAAGAAAATATTTCACAATTTGTATGCAAACACAAAAGACCCTGAATAGCCAAAGCAATCTTTAGAAAGAAAAGCAGAGCTGGAGGAATCAGGCTCCCTGACTTCAGAGAATATGGTAGTGGCACAAAAACAGAAATATAGATCAATGGAACAGGATAGAAAGCCCAGAGATAAACCCACACACATATGGCCACCTTATCTTTGATAAAGGAGGCAAGAATATACATTGGAGAAAAGAGATCCTCTTCAATAAGTGATGCTCAGAAAACTGGACAGCTACCTGTAAAAGAATGAAATTAGAACCCTCCCTAACACCATACACAAAAATAAACGCAAAATCGATTAAAGACCTAAATGTAAGGCCAGACACTATCAAACTCTTAGAGGAAAACATAAGCAGAACATTCTATGACATAAATCACAGCAAGATCCTTTTTGACCCACCTCCTTGAGAAATTGAAATAAAAACAAAAATAAACAAATGGGACCTAATGAAACTTAAAATATTTTGCACAGCAAAGGAAACCATAAACAAGACCAAAAGACAACCCTCAGAATGGGAGAAAATATTTGCAAATGAAGCAACTGACAAAGGATTAATCTCCAAAATTTACAAGCAGCTCAATAACGAAAAACCAACCCAATCCAAAAATGGGCAGAAGACCTAAATAGACATTTCTCCAAAGAAGATATACAGATTGCCCACAAACACAGCAAAAAATGCTCAACATTATTAATCATTAGAGAAATGCAAATCAAAACTACAATGAGATATCATCTCACACTAGTCAGAATGGCCATCATCAAAAAATCTAGAAACAATAAATGCTGGAGAGGGTGTGAAGAAAAGGAAACTCTTGCACTGCTGGTGGGAATGTGAATTGGTACAGCCACTATGGAGAACAGCATGGAGGTTCCTTAAAAAACTACAAATAGAACTACCATATGACCCAGCAATCCCACTACTGGGCATATACCCTGAGAAAACCATAATTCAAAAAGAGTCGTGTACCAAAATGTTCATTGCAGCTCTATTTACAATTGCCAGGAGATGAAGCAACCTAAGTGTCCATAATCGGATGAATGGATAAAGAAGATGTGGCACATATATACAATGGAATATTACTCAACCATAAAAAGAAATGAAATTGAGTTATTTGTAGTGAGGTAGATGGACCTAGAGTCTGTCATACAGAGTGAAGTAAGTCAGAAAGAGAAAGACAAATACCGTATGCTAACACATATATATGGAATCTAAGAAAAAAACAATGTCATGAAGAACCTAGGGGTAAGACGGGAATAAAGACAAAGACCTACTAGAGAATGGACTTGAGGATATGGGGAGGGGGAAGGGTAAGCTGTGGCAAAGTGAGAGAGTGGCATGGACATATATACACTACCAAACGTAAAATAGATAGCTAGTGGGAAGCAGCCGCATAGCACAGGGAGATCAGCTCGGTGCTTTGTGACCGCCTGGAGGGGTGGGATAGGGAGGGTGGGAGGGAGGGAGATGCAAGAGGGAAGAGATATGGGAACATATGTATATGTATAACTGATTCACTTTGTTATAAAGCAGAAACTAACACACCATTGTAAAGCAATTATACTCCAATAAAAACGTTAAGGAAAAAAAAACAAAACAAAACCAAACAAACTAAACCCACCTCTTCTCTCAGACGCTGCAGCCTAGAAGCGGCTTCTGAAGCACTCCCTCAGCCATGCACATGTACCTGCCAGGACCCCAGCCTCCCAGGCAAGGAAGCCCCTCACACTCTATCAGAAACAGTGGCTGTTCCCTGGACCAAACGAGTTTTGTAATAAAATTGTTCCTTGTCCATGTGAAACTGAGGAAAATGGGAGCAACGGACTTAACTTTTTATGAAGCTAAAATTGAAATAACTCTTTTATTCTGATGTTATGCCCTTTTTAAATTTGTGATGTTAAAATGTTCTTTTTTTCACCTTATGGAGATAGTAGATGCTGGTTCTTTTTTTGTTTGCTTGTTTTTTGGGGGGGTTGCTAGTCACTTTTAAATTTCCAAGGGGGAAATACATTATTCAGGATCTTCTACACTTGCCTGATTATACAACTCTTTCACTGAAAAGCACTTAATAGAAACTATTTTTCCATTTACTATTTTTTTTCTATTTTTCTATTAACTATCTTTGTTAGTTGCTTTCATTTTGCCCCATTTGGCAAAATTAAATGGTTGGGAAACTCCCCTCCGCAATTTTAGAAATATATATCTTACTGACCCATTAAATACAATAACCTGAGAAACAGTGATTAAAAATGTCTTTCAAAAAAAAAAAAAAATGTCTTTCAAAGGAGCACCACAGGAAGTTGAATCCAGTGTCAATAAAATGTGTTCAAAACAGATATCATTATGGTTACAATGTACTTCAAATGAATACCAAAAATTAACAGTGGAGCAGCTTAGCAGGTATAAAAATAATCCTTTAAAACTGCAAATGATGTGCAAACATGTCACTCCTCAAAAACCTTGGCAGGAAGAGTTAATGGAAAATCTATTTATTATCTGGGGACTTCCCTGGCGGTCCAGTGGTTAAGACTCCATGCTTCCAATGAAGGGGGCACGGGTTTGATCCCTGATGGGGGAACTAAGATCCCACATGCCGCGGTGCAGCCAAAAAAAAAAAGTCTATTTGTTATTAAAGACTGCTGGTCTCATAAATCTTTTTCCTGCTTTAATAGTTTTAACAATCATCCTTTTAAAAAAACAATTTACTTTAAAAAAATGTTTATTGGCGTATAGTTGATTTACAATGTTGTGTACAGCAAAGTGAATCAGTTATATATATACATATATCCACTCTTTTTTAGATTCTTTTTTCATATAGGCCATTATAGAGTACTGAGTTGAGTTCTCTGTGTTATATAGTGGGTCCTTATTACTTATGTAGTTTATATATAGTAGTGTATATATGTCAATCCCAATTTATCTATCCCTCCCTCACCCCCTGGTAACCATAAGTTTGCCAAACAATTTACTTTTATTTTAACAACTTCAGTAAAGTCAGAGCAAAATATTAATGTAAAGTCTAAAATTGTTCATTCCTATGGTCAGAAAAATTATATTTTACCCATAAATGGTAATAATGTCAGTAATGGTATAAGTCTCCATGTGTCTCTTCTGACATATTTTAGGATTCAAGTCTACATTACTAAAAATTTGTAAGCCCATTTACCTGCATCTCTTACTCCCTGGACAAATTTCTGTGACAGGAGACTTAAAGTCTGATACTGAGATGTGAATATGGTCCCTAAAGGATTAGAACAATGGCCTGGATATCATTATAGAATCATGGTATTTTTCATAAATTTCTTGGTTCAGCATTTCTCAACTGTGTTTCTATTAAGCGCTTTCAATAAAAGAGTTGTATAGTCATGCAAGTTTAGAAGATCCTGAATAATGTATTTCTCCCTTGGAAATTCACAATACACACTGGCACATTAAAGGTTCTAAGAAGCCCTGCCCTAAAAAAACCTCTTCAGCTTGGTTTAATACAGTTTTCCCAAACTTTCTTTAGCATTTAACATTCATGAATGGAACACACTTGGAGAAACAATGATCTAATTCAGGGTATTTTATTGGTTGTAAAACTAGGACCAGAGAAAGGTTAAGAGACTTTGTTCAAGATTGCCCAAGAAAGTAATAGCCATCAGGACCAGAAACCCAGGTTCCCCCAATACTCTATTCTGACATGCTGCCTTTGTTCGGCCTCATAAAAACTTTGGAAATTATTATGGAAAACCTGTTATGAAAGTGAAACAGAGAAAACCCAGGTGGATACAAAGTGCGTTCTTATCAATTTCCATTCCTTTCCAGTTGATGTTACCAGAACATTTTTTAAAACTTGGTGGTGTGTGCATAAGGGGAGGCTTGTAATTGGTGAATGGTGGAGAGAAATTGCTTTTTCTTCAGGCTACTGTTATTCAGATTATGTTTGAATGTATGAACATTTAGAACAAAGATGTTAGCTTCTAAGTAACACACTGAAGCCCTCTGTATCTAAGGATCAAGATATAACGGGTTGAGATAGTATGAACTTGGATACTCTGTGTCATAGATTATGTATTTTGGACAATTTATCTAACAACTGATCCTTAGAACATAAAATAATACACTATACAACAGCAGTCCCCAACCTTTTTGGCATCAGAGATCGGTTTCGTGGAAGACAATTTTTTCACGGACGGGAGTTGGCGCGGGGTTGGCGGGGGGATGGTTCAGGAGGTAATGCGAGTGATAGGGAGCGGCAGATGAAGCTTCGCTTGCTCACTGGCTGCTCACCTCCTGCTGTGCAGCCCGGTTCCTAACAGACAAGGCACCCTTCCGCGGCCTGGGGGTTGAGGACCCCTCCTATACAGTGTAAGCACTCCACAAAACCTATTCATGTTTATTTAGTAATCCCTAATACCTTTTTTCATTTAGAAATTTCTAAACTTTAATTTAATCAACCTCCATTTAAAAAAATACTTTTAAAATGTTTGAATAATTGTCATGTGGCATTACTGTCTCCTATCAGAATAGAATTAGTCACATACTTTCTATTACTTTGGAATATTGTGAGATGGTTAATTATAGTGTACCTGAATGATTTCCAGTAGTCCCTTGAAAAAGGCCTCAGTGATCCATTTTGTACCAATGGGTTAAGAAAAGCAAAATAAACATACTTCCAATTTCATAGTTCTTTTTTTCTGTGTAAAAACCACTTTTTAAAAGAGATAGTCATTAAGAAAGATTTGTAAGGGGTTAGGGGATTAGGAGATAAAAACTATTATGTATAAAATAAGCTACAAGGAACAAGAACCTACTGTATAGCACAGGGAACTGTATTCAGTGTCTTGTAATACCTATAATGGAAAAGAATCTGAAAAATAATATATATATATATGTATATATATATATACACACACACACATATAAAACTGAATCACTTTGCTGTACACTTGAAACACTGTAAATCAACAATACTTCAATAAAAAAAATAAAATAAAATAAGGTACAAAGATATAGTATACAACACAGGGAATATAGCCAATATTCTATAATAACAATAAATGGAGTATAACCTTTAAAAATTATGAATCACTACATCGTACACCTGTAACTTACATAATATTGTACATCAACTATACTTCAAAAAGAAAATACTCAAAGATTTGTAAATGTTTTTTCTAATTAATTTTTATTAGAATATAGTTGCTTTATAATATTGTGTTAGTTTCTGCTGTACAGCAAAGTGAATCAGTTATACATACACCTATATCCCCTCTTTTTTAGATTTCCTTCCCATTTAGGTCACCACAGAGCACTGAGTAGAGTTCCCTGTGCTATACAGTAGGTTCTCACCAGTTGTAAATGTTTTTAAGAAACACATCTCCAAATTAACCCACATAAAAATCTTGTAATGGTCAGAGAATAGAACTTCAGAATAGTCTTCATATAATTCATATAATTAATGACAGAAGTGGTTAGTGACACTTTGTTTCAAAAATGTGCAATTTAATATTCATAACTTACAGCCCTCCTTTTGTTTTCTTTTAATTTTCTATATGAGGACAATTTTTTCCCCCCACTGAGACTATACTTATTAATATTTATTTATTTTTTCTGTGCTGGGTCTTATTTGTGGCACACGGGATCCTCACCATGGCATGTAGACTTCTTAGTTGCAGCATGCATGTGGGATCTAGTTCCCTGACCAGGGATCAAACCCGGGTCCCCCCGAATTGGGAGCGCGGAGCCTCAGCCACTGGACCACCAGGGAAGTCCTGAGACTATATTTAAATTACAGAGGAAGAACATGTTAAAATTTCTTTATAGCCTCATGTCACTTCTCTGTTTATTGTACACTCCACCTTCAGAATCCTGTCCTTGTTCTTCTAAACTTCTGTTGCAGGCAGAATTCTAATGTCCTCCATGGTCTCTGTCCTCTAATGGTTTCCCCATCATTATATAAGTTACATAGCAAAAGGATTTGACAGGTGCAGTTAAGTGTATTAATCTGTAGACCTTAAGCCAGAGAGAGGATCTAGGAGGGCTTAACCTAATCACATGAGCCCTATAAAAGCATAGAGTTTTCTCCAGCTGGTAGTAGAAGTCAGAGAGGTTCCAAATATGTGAAGGATTTGACATGCCATTTCTGCCTTTGAAGATGGAGTCGGCCATGTGGTAAAGAATATGAACAGCTTCTGGGAGCTGAGAGCAGCCCCCAGCTGACAGCCAGCAAGGAAATGGGAATGACAGTCCTACAACCACAAGGAACAGAATGCTGCCAACAACCTGAAAAGGCTGGAAGAGGATTCTTCTCCAGAACCTCTAAGATAAGAGCCCAGTCCAGCCTATACATGAATTCTTAAAAAAATATGTTAAAGAGATGTCTACCAATTCTTGTATTATTAAGATTTTTTTTTTAAGAATGTCAAATTTTGTAAAATGCCTGTACACATCTGCAAAGATACTCCTATCATTTCTCTCCTTTATCTATTAATCTAGTTAGTTATTATTGTTGCCTTAGTAATTTTCCTTGTATTCCTGGTATGAATCCAACGAGGGCATAGATTGTTACTGCATTAATTTGCTACTGGATTCTAACTGTCCTTTATGGGACAACCTGGGTAATCTTAAGGAGAAGAGGTTAATTTCACTTCTGTCTCCTATAGGAAATCTCTTAAGGCATAGGCAGCTGCTGAGGTTATTTTATCACTTTTTCTGTTTTTCTACTGTAGAATAAGTTATAATACTGTGTTCATTACAGATGTGGAAAAGTAAAGTAATCAACAAGCAGGGGCCATCCATAATGACAATACCCCAAGTATAATAGCCAGCCTCCAAACTGGCCCCCAATGATCACTGCCTCCTGGTATACGTGACCTTGGGTAGCCTCCTCCCATATTAGGTAGCCATAGGATATTGCAAAAAATAATAGGTCGTGATTTCTAAGCCTAAGTCATAAAAGATGTTGCAGTTGCAGCTTCTGTATTGTTCTCTCTCGAATCACTTGCTCTGGGGGAAGGCAGGTGCCATGTCGTGAGGTCATGCAAGCAGCCCTACGGAGAGGCTTACATAATGAAGAGCTAAAGTCTCCTACCAACAGCCATGTGAATGAACCATCTCGGCGATGGATCCTTAAATACCAGTGAGATTCCAGATGACCACAACCACAGCCAATGTTTTGCCTGCGACCTCATGAGACATCCCAAGCTAAACCATCCAATTAAGCCACTCCTTTATTTCTGACCCACAGAAACGATACAATAATAAATGTTTGTTTTTTAAGTCACTGAGTTTTAGGGTCATTTTTTTTACTCAATAGATAACTAATACCAAGTTTCATATAGTTTCCTCCCAACAGAACTGCTGAAAGGTACCTACCTCTCCAAAACCTTTCTTTCCTCATAATGGATCTTTTTCATTACTTTAACCTGGTGTCCAGTGGCTAAGACTCCACGCTCCTAATGCAGGGGGCCCGGGTTCAATCCCTGGTCAGGGAACTAGATCCCACATGCCGCAACTAAGAGTCCGCATGCCACAACAAAGATCCCGCATGCCGCAACTAAGACCCAGTGTAGCCAAATAAATAAATAAATAAATATTTTTTTTAAAAAAAGATAATTGCCTCTCACCCAGGCTGTGAAAGTGAGAGTTCCTCTTCCTGAATGATGGTCTGCCCTCACCATTTCCCTAATGACTATTTTCCCAAATAATTCCCATACAGTGGGAAAATCTTGGCCCAGAAAAAAATCATCCAGAAACGTAAATCTTAGAATACTTATTTCCCTGTGGTTATCTCTTTTTTCCTCTCTGTCAAGATATAAGTATAATGTGAATAAATTGTTAGAGAAAGGAGCAAATGTGCCATTATCCTTGGTTCTGAGACATAATTATACTCTAAAGCATTTATCTCAATCTTTCTGAATAACCTAGAGTTTTATAAAATACAGGCCCCACGCCTAGGCCTCACTCTAATGGCTCTGATTCAGTACGTCTGAAGTGAGACCCAGGAATCAGTGGGTTTTTTTAATTGCGAAATTATTCTGATGATTATCCACTGTTAATTTGTCTTTTTACTAAAACCACACGATTTCCTTATTATGTTTATCTGTCTCCTCCCTCTGAAATATAAGCTCTATGAAGGAAGATATTTTTGTCTATTTTGTTCACTGATGCATCCCCAGCAACTAGTACTATGCCTGGCACATGGTAGGTAATCAATAAATGTTGAATAAACAATTGTAAAAGTTGATGAGCTGTATGGGAAGAAACAGATCTGGGAATGCAACATGGAGTATTTATAATTTTAAAGAGTTATAGTAGGATAGACTTCATTGAGAAATGACTTGAGGATATAACAGAGTGTACCATATGAACATCTGGAGGAAGAGGGTTCCAGGCAAACGAAAAAGCAGTACAAAGATCTTGAGTCTGGGATAGTCCCAGAAACATCAAAAAGACCAGAGTGGCTGAAGTGAAATGAGTAAGGAGAGGACTGGGAGACAGAAAATCAAAGGAGTAAATGGGGCCAGATCACACATGGCCTTATAGATACGAAAGAACGCTGGCTCTTATTTTAAGAAATGAAGAGCTATTGCAGTGTTTTGAAGAAAGCCATTGCATATTTAAAAGCTCACTCTGGCTGTTTGTGTTGAGAATAGAACGTCGAGCACAGATGGAATTAGGGAGACAAGGCAGAAGGTAGGCTGAGCCTTATTTAAGTGACTTCAGGAAAAATTGGAAGAAAGAAATTGGATACAATGAGTAAACAGAGCCTTTTTGAGGTTTGCTGAAAAGGGGAACAGAGAAATGATTCAAGCAAAGGTTTTATGTTTTAAGATGGTAGACATAATAGTGTCATATTTGTATGCTAACGGAAATGACCCAATAGAAAAAAACATGGGTGGTTCCAAAACCTGGGATTCTAAACTCTAGGAGAGACAAGGAACAATTGACAGAGAGAGCAGAAGAGCAGGAAAAATATAAGGGGCTATTAAAGAACAATATGTAGACATGTAGACTCTAGCTTCAGATTGTAGCCACCAAAAAACCCATTTCCCTCTGAACATCTGAGAGTAGGGGAGCGTATCTCCACCCCCTTCCACATAACAATTATGTGTCAGGAGAGAATAGTTTCCCACAGAAGTGAGAGAGAGTTTGTCAACTTTAATCTCCATGGTATGTGGGGGGGGTACTGTGACCCCTTAGTTCACATTACCATCTCCTTCAGTTCTTGATTTTCTTCTCTGGTAAACTGATGTGATTTATCTTAACATTTAAATCCTACCTCTCCACCCCACTGTAGCATATTGACTCATCAAGGCATCTGCTGTCTGCTTGCTCTCTTGATTTGCACATACCATAGCAGAATTAAATGGGTGAGTTACTTACCTGAATATCTTTCTTTTGGAGAAAGATGTGACCATCTAGATCAGGGTTTCTTAATCTCTGCAGACTGACATCTTCGGCTGGATAATCCTTTGCTGTCTGGTGCAGTGTAGGGTGTTGAGCAACATTCTAGGTCTGGACCCACTAGAAGTCAGAGGCACCTTCCTCTCTGTCCCACTTCCTGCCCCAGTTGTGACCAAAAGAATGTTCCAGACGTTGTCAAATGTCCCCCAGGAAGTAAAAATCACCCCCCACCCAGTTGAGAACCACTGATATAGATGTAAAGTTTCTCAATACATTATTAATAGATCCTGGTGCTGTCAATGATAAAACATGGGATAAAGCCGGGGGTTTGTTACCTATACCTTTATTCTGTGCTTTTGTCATAGATAATCATTGTTAACCCTCCACTTCTTATCACTATTCTCAAAATGAACATTAAGGACCTGGTATAAAGAAATAACTTCACGCTCACTTTAAAAACTGGTACATTTCCACACATGATTGGACTGGGGAGAATGAAGGAATGAGAATAGGTGAACTATGGACACTTAAAATACTATTGGTGAGATTTTGCCATCTGAGGCTTTTCAAAATACTTGTTCAAGCACCATATAGATATTTTTTTTCCTATCAACTGATTGCTGATAACATAAAATTGGCCTTATCTGCATTGGGTGCATCAATATGTATTACTTTGTGGTATCAAAAAACATCAGGACCAGAAGAACCCAGTCAAGCTTGAGAAGAACGTATTTGAATTCAAGACATAGTACAAAGTTACAGAAGTTAAGACAGTGTAGGATTGGCACAGGATATACAAATAGACCAATGGAAGAGAATAGTCAGAAAAAGACCCAGTTTATGACAGATATCAATGCAAGTCTATAAGGGAATGAATAGCTTTGCAATAAGGGGTATTGGAACACGTGGATATTTTATGGAACAAAATGGAACTTGACCCCTACCAAACAGGGTATACAAAATTTAATTTGAGATATATCACAGTTCTAAATGTGTAAAACAATAAAGCTTTTAGAGTAAAACAGGAAAATTTCCTCGAGACAGTCCTAAATAGAAGACAAAAAATACTAACCATAAAAGACTGACTTCATTAAAATTAAGAACCATACCCATCAAAAGACACAATTAAGCAGGTAAAAAGGCAAATCACAGACTGAGAGATCTTCATGACACGTACGTCCAACATCTCTAAATCAGTAAGAAAATGACAATAATCCAACTTTTTAAAATGAGCGAAATTCCTGAAGAGGTCTGTCACAAAAGAGGCTATTCAATGGAATACTACATAGTAATTTAATTAAAAAAGAAACTACTGATACTTGCAACAAAACAGATGAATATTACAGACATTATATTAAGTGAAAGTAGTCACAACAGTACATACTGATGATGCATTTATATGTAGTTTAGGCAAAACAAATAATGATGGAAGTCAGAATAGTGATTACCTTTTGAGGGTGTGTTGACTAGGGAGGGGCATGAGGAAACCTTCTGGAGAGAGAAAATATTCCATAAATTTATATGGACGGTGGTTTCATGGGCCCTATGGAACATACAGATAACTCTTTTGAGGAGTTTTTCTGCCAAGCAGAGAATCAAGGCAGTAGCTGGCAGAGAAAGTGAGGTTAGGAGAAGTTTCCTAAAGGATGGGGAAATAACATATGTATATGCTCATAGGAATAATTAAGTAGCGAGGGACAATGGTGATGGAGGGAGAATGCTGGCGTAATGTCCCTATGCAAGGTGGGAGAGGATGAGATGTTCTCCCTATGTGGAGGAAAGGGAGGTTCTATAACAGCAGGAAAGATGCTAGACTACATGTGAGTGATGGTTTGGATTGTATAGTGTAGATGTGATGAGAGCCTAGGAAGTTCTTTTCTGATTGTTTCCATCTTCTCAGAGAATTAGGAAGCAAAACTGGCAGAGTGAGGATAGAGGAAGTGACTTGGAAATAGGGGAAAAGAGAAGTGTGAAATAATCCAAAGAGTAGCACAGTGAATGGACCAAGAATCTATATTTCAACCGTGAGGTATCACTGAGGCCCACGTCAGGTTAGGGTGATGAATTCAGTTAGTGTGGTGTGTTTTTCTCCAGGTAAGTCCATCTTCATAGGTGCAGGCACCTGAGGGGTACAGCACTGGATTTAACCAGCTTTGCAGTTTTGCCATAGAGTGCCAATTTTGTGAGTGAGATCATATATACCTGGGAATCTTATTTTTACCAGTTGGGGCATCATTAATTCTATGTTCT
This sequence comes from Aethalodelphis obliquidens, assembly GCF_003676395.1. Classification (NCBI taxonomy): domain Eukaryota; kingdom Metazoa; phylum Chordata; class Mammalia; order Artiodactyla; family Delphinidae; genus Aethalodelphis; species Aethalodelphis obliquidens. Next base: position 16,471,647 of record NW_020837961.1, read on the forward strand.
TTCCATGGACAAAACTAGGAAATGTTCTTAAATATTTTTAAATGAGTTCATATTAATATTTATAATCATATTTGATATTACAGGGATTTTTATGAACTTCTGGGTTTATATTTGTGTATATTTTCTCTGGCAGTGAAAGTCTTGGGTCCTCATAATTCTATTCATATCAGCAATAAAATTACCAAGATTTCTTTGCAGTTTCAAGATTTCTTTGCAGTTCTTTTCGTCCTTAGAATGTATCCTATTAAGGAAGTACAAATGGAGTATTATATTCAACATTCATTGGAATAATTATATTCTCTGTATAGATCCTACCAAAATGAAATAAAAATAGGCCTTTTGATTGTTGGAGTTAAATTTGGATATTTACATTTTATATTCCTTCTAAACTTAATTTTGAATATATAAAACACATTAGTAAGAGAAAATCAAAACTATAAGAATTACACTCATATATACATATGTATAATTCAATCACTTTGCTATACACCTGAAACTAACACAACATTGTACTATACTTTAATTTTTTTAAATGGTTAAAAAAAAGAAAAAAAATTATACTCAGAGAAGTCTTGCTCCCATCCTTCTCCTGTTCCCATGGCCTCTTCATCCCTTATAGGTAAACATTTCTTCACTCTGTAAAGAATTAAACATTTATCCTGCCTTTGGGGAAGAACTATTATTTATCTCCTGTTGATGAGGGAAACTTCTTCTTTAGAGAAAAATGCCAGCTAATAAATGTAGGAGGAATTACTTAATTGGAAAAATCTTTTTGCAGTTCTTATTGAAATAATTAATTCAGACAGGATGTTAAAACCATTGGGTAAAGGTTTTTGAAGATGATATTGGCACAGAACCAAATATCACCCCACAGATTACTTGCTTATTGTAAAGGAAAAACATATCTTACAACTGATTGAGCTGGCATTATCATCTTAGCCAAGTGACAAACTTGACACTTTGTGCTCACTGATGGGATGCAATATTAAATATACAGCTTTAACCATGAAGCATTCTTGCCAAGAAATGTTTACCATGTTTCCAGCCAAACCTTTGGGCTAAACCTCCAGTTAATAGGAATATGGGAGTTAAAAGAACAAGTTAAACAATCAGACAAATCAAGAATGTGGGACATCTTACTAGACAAGTGATCTGGTTTCTTCCAATGGCAATGTCAAGGAGGAAAGGTGGCAGAGCTGTTCTAAAGAGACTAAATAAGACTAAATTTTAAAATGACATAATGATTCACAAATAGTAAGGTATTCACAAATAGTAAGGTATTCACACCAGGTACATAAAGTTCAACACTTTGCAATATTAAGTAACTTATTATTACTCTTACAGTTGTGTATAAATAGTTGTAAAAATAACAAGTAACGTGTGAAGTGTTACTGGCTCTTTACCTTATCAACAAGATGGACGTTGAACATTAAAATTGCAAGGAGTTTTATTTATAAAACCATTTAATAACATTTCATTAAAGTTTCAAAAATTATTTAAATTTTATTTAAAATTGAGACACTGGGCTTCCCTGGTGGCGCAGTGGTTGAGAGTCCGCCTGCCAATGCAGGGGACACGGGTTCGTGCCCCGGTCCGGGAAGATCCCACATGCCGCGGAGCGGCTGGGCCCGTGAGCCATGGCCGCTGAGTCTGAGCGTCCGGAGCCTGTGCTCCGCAACGGGAGAGGCCACAACAGTGAGAGGCCCGCGTACAGGGAAAAAAAAAAAAGTTGTCTTAAAATATTCAAAGTTATTAAAGCTAAAAGACAAAATATGAACACTAGCTGTATTCATATTTTGTCTTTTAGCTTTAATAACTTTGAATATTTTAAGACAACTTTTTAAAACAAAAATAATTTTAATATTTATTTTAATTTCCATTTTAATGAAATATATTTAAATATTATACACTTGGAATACATTTTTTATACTTTATGTTAGTACCAACAGATATTGTGAAAAAATTCTTATAAGAATATAATTAATGATTTTGTTAGAATGAAAGCAAAACAAATGAAAAAGTTTCTTCAGAATAAAGATTTGAAAAGACAAGAAAAGATAAAAGCAACGGAAGAATATCCAAATATATAGAGAATAGAATCAAAATAAGCAGCATTCCTGAAGGAGAGACCTGAACAAAAGAAACAAAAACATTATTCAAAGGCATATGACTTTATTACTCACCCAGACACTGCTGTTGAACACCAAGATATGTGCAATAATTAAATTCAGTCCACTTTGATATTTTGTACTTTGTCATATAAAAACCATAGTGCTACCCATCTTTTTCAATTTTATTGTAATAAAAATTTATTTGCCAAGGTAAGAGGATGGAATATATTTTAAGTTTGTTATCATGATTCAAACATTTAAAATATTTAGATATATTGTACATGGATCTCCATTTGAACTCTTGCCTTGGATCCTGTAAACATTAGGGGTGGGCCTGACTGCAATTTCAAATACCAAAATAATTAAGCAATATCTATAAAGTTCTCAAAGAGAAAACTGCAACCCTAGAATGGTAAACCACTTATGTCTATTCAAGTTTCCTTCAACATGTAAAAAGAAACAGATGATTTCAGATGAGCTGAGAAAATAAAGCATCCATGAGTCCTTGAAAAAGTTACAAAAAGATGTCTAACAAATGACCCAAAGTTAAGAGCTCAACATTGGGAGATTTCAGGGAAAACAGCCGTGTGAATTAGTTCCTACTGCTCAACTCTTTCAACTCCAGCCCAAATACCAACTACTTCCCCCAAGCAAGCAGGTAGAGTGTATAAGCTAAACTTCAAGTCTGCTTAGATCTCTTCAAAAGAGATTAAACTCTGGACTTTCCCTTTCAGGCCAGATAAAAACCTTGGGGTCCTGTAGAAACAGCAAGAGTCCTGGTGTGAGGATTGAAAAGTCACTAATATATGATCATACCAAACCTCATTCCTTTTCACCTGTCTGGCCCTTAGGGATAGTGGGGAATTGACAAACTGACTGAATCCTTCCTGCCCCAGAATCAGGAATCCAGAGAGCAGAGAGTTCTCAGTAGGGGATAAACAACCTTCTGGCTTGAGTGCCAGCAGGCTGCCAAGACAGAAAACACCAGTGCCTCTCAGAACTAGTGGAGTTGCCCTGGAGGTACACCAGCAGCAGGACTTGAGCCCTGAGCAAGGGTGGGACCCCGTGGAGGCAAAGGAAAATAACAAGGCCCCTAATCTAGCAGCCAGAGTGAGGAAGCAGCAGCATACCCAGCACTGAGATCACCTCCTGAAACAGAGCTACTGGAGGGCAAAGCACCGACCTTAAACATACAAAATGAAAGTGCTTAAGGAAATTTGATTACAAATCACAGATGATGGATTTAAATTTTTTAAATTAAGTAGATAAATGAAAGCGGAGAAATGTCACTATTTAGACCTTGATTAATTAAAGGTCAAGTCAGAGACCTACCTTTTTTTTTTTAATTTATTTTTTGGCTGCGTTGGGTCTTCATTGCTGTGCACGGGCTTCTCATTGTGGTGGCTTCTCTTGTTGCGGAGCACGGGCTCTAGGCACGCAGGCTTCAGTAGTTGTGGCACGTGGGCTCAGTAGCTGTGGTGCACGGGCTTAGTTGCTCCGCAGCATGTGGGATCTTCCCAGACCAGGGCTCGAACCCATGTCCCCTACATCGATAGGTGGATTCTTAACCACTGCGCCACCAGGGGAGACCCAGAGACCTATCTTAAAACATTGAGCAAGCATGCAAAAAAAGGGACTCGAGAGAAAAGATGACAACTGACCTGGACAGATCCAAAGGCATCTCTCATAAAAAAGTCACGGAGTGCCAGGAGAAATTCACAAAATATAGATGAAGGAAAGGCAATCATTAAATAAATTAATAAAAGAAAATATAAGCCTGTAGATTGAAGGGGTTAGGAGCCACAGTTAAGGTTGTTTGAGAAAATACACACCCTAGATTAGCTTCATAAAATTCTCTATTACTTCAAGGATAAAATCATACAAGCTTCAAGAGGGAAGAGATATGGGAACATATGTATATGTATAACTGATTCACTTTGTTATAAAGCAGAAACTAACACACCATTGTAAAGCAATTATACTCCAATAAAGATGTAAAAAACAAAAATCATACAAGCTTCTAGGCTAAAAGAACAAAAGATTGAGAGAGAAAAAGAATCATCCCACCCCCAAAAAAGATCAGTACTGGATTCTTTTTAACAATGCAAGGTAAAACTAGTTTAGCTTCTTTCTTAATTAAATTTGAGTCTTTTCTTGAGTATTTTGCTAAGATGGTATAGACAGCTGGTAGATTTTCTGAATATTTCCCTTTCTGAGATTTTGTTTTTTTCACTCAGCTAATGAAGGATAACAGACACTTGTAGAATACATAGTGTGCCAGGCATTGTTCTAAGCACTTTAAAAGTATTAACTCTTTAAACCTCATAACAACCTCATGAGGTAGATGTGTTATAATCCCTATTTTATAGATGAGGAAAGAAAGCATCAAGAGGTTTAAAAGTTTGTCCAAAGTCACAAGCTGGTGAGTGGCAAAATCTTTTCTCTCTACTAATATCAGCCAATGTGCAATATAAAATTAAAAGTCATAAGCAGAATAAAGAGACACCTTATAGAAAAGGCAACTCATGCAGATACAATGGTCATAAATCTGTAAACACTAACACCATGAATAATTTTGACTTCAAAAAAATTCACAATTTGTGGATGAGAAAAAATACCATAACTCAAGTCATTAAATGATATACTTGTAAAAGTATTTGTAATACAAAACAAATAATTAAGTAATCTCATAGAAAACAATAGTAAAAAGCAACTTGACAGGAAAATGGACTATGGATATAAATATGCAGAAGAGTAAGTATTAATAGGCAGAAGAGGCAATCCAAAGACACAGATGAAAATATTTTAAAAACACTATTATACAGAAAAATACAAAGTATCAATGACATACTACTTTACATCTATCAGAGCATCAAGAATCAAGAGCCTCAGTTAACACCTTACCAAAGTCCTTACTATGGCTGACGAGGCCTAACCTAGCCTACACTACCCCTTCTGACCTCATTTCTTTTCACTCTTCTCCTATCACTCAACCACACTGTCCAGCTTCAAACCATCCTCAGACGCAAGAAACATCGACCCCCTCTGCCTAAAACACGCTCTCCTTACGTATTATCATGGCTTACTCCTTCTTACATCAGGTCTTTGCCCAAAAGTCAATGCTCAGAAATTTGCCCTGATCACCCAATACAGAATCCTTCTCCCACAATACTCCCTCTCATCTTATCCTACTCTATTCTTCCTTATAACACTTACCAGTTACCTAGTATAACTGATTGTTTTATTGTATTGGTGCAATATTTATTAGATCGTATTAGTGGTTGTACTGCATTTGCTTATTACTTATCTCCCTCAGTAGACTCGAAAGTCCAAGAGAGCAGAAACTTTTTTGACTCTAATGTCTGGAATAGTGCCAGACACATGGCAGAGATACTCAAAATTTGTTGATGGAATGAACAAGCATACAATGAGCAAACAACTACCACTAGTAAAGGTGCTAAGAAAATGGAACTCTTCTAAATGGGGATATGTGGATTTACAATAGCATTTTTGAATTTATGTATAATTATGCACATCTATGACAACATCCCTTTTAACCCAGCAATGGGTTACCATCCCCATAATCTAAATAAAGCTCCAAAATATAAGGACATATGCTTAAGAAGAATGTCTGGAATGGTACTACTTGTAGAGGAAAAAAACAAGAATGAATGCTCGGGACTTCCCTGGTGGCACAATGGTTAAGAATCTGCCTGCCAATGCAGGGGACATTGGTTCGAGCCCTGGTCTGGGAAGATCCCACATGCTGTGGAGCAACTAAGCCCGTGTGCCACAACTACTGAAGCCTGCGTGCTTAGAGCCCGTGCTCCACAACAAGAGAAGCCACCAAAATGAGAAGCTAGCGCACCACAACAAAGAGTAGCCCTCGCTCGCCACAACTAGAGAGAGCCCACACAGCAACGAAGACCCAACTCAGCCAAAAATAAATAAATAAATAATAAATAAATAAGAATGAATGCTTATCAAGAAGCATATGTTTGGATAAAACACGGTACATACACAGCACAGATTATGTAAGCTTTAAAATAACTGAAACTAGATCTGTGCCCATTAGGAGGATTTGTACTAACTAGTAAGCAAGAAAAGCAAGATTCAGATAAATGTATATAATGTGAGCCCATTTTATAAAACAATGACTAACCTTTCACTCTATATGTGTGTGCATATATAAGCACGATAAAGCGTGAGGTAACAGATTTTTTAAAAAATTTATTTATATTTTATTTTTGGCTGCGTTGGGACTTCGTTGCTGCGTGCGGGCTTTCTCTAGCTGCTGCGAGCGGGGGCTACTTTTCGTTGCGGTGCGCGGGCTTCTCATTGCAGTGGCTTCTGTTATTGCGGAGCACGGGCTCTAGGCGTGTGGGCTTCAGTAGTTGTAGCACCCGGGCTCAGTAGTTGTGGCTCACGGGCTTAGTTGCTCCACAGCATGTGGGATCTTCCCGGACCAGGGCTCGAACCTGCATCCCCTGCACTGGCAGGTGGGTTCTTAACCACTGCGCCATAAGGAAGTCCTAGATTTTTAATAATGATTATGTGGGGTGTGAGTATGGTAAGGAAAACAAGAATTCTTTTGAAAAAATGTCCACACCAAAATAAACACAAGACATGGCCACTTTACTTACAATGATACATGTGACAGATACTGTTGGCTATCTATCCAACAGCTATTCCCCACCATTCTTTCGTGCTTTCAAAGTCTACCTCTCAATATAGTGGGTTGGCCAAAAAGTTCGTTTTGGTTTTGCCAGCTTATGGGAAAACCTGAACAAACTTTATGGCCAATCCAATAGAAACAGAAAATGCCAGAAGCACTCTTTCCCAGCCTCCCTCACAGTTGAGGCATGGCCATGTCATCTGACCAACGGAAAGTAAAAATCTGCTAGGGTCTCCTAGGAAAGATTTCTTTGCTCCTTGAAAAGACAGACACAAGGAGAAGCAGCTTATTTCCTTATTTCCTATTTTTGAACAGAGTTATCTGAGGAAATTATGGCTAGAGCTGTGAGAGCCATCTTGTGACTATGAGAGGAAAGCCAAGAAAATCAAAAGAAGCCAATCCAAAGTTCTGACTTTGGTAAGCCGCTATAAATTCTGTAACTGTCAACCTCTAGCTTTAGTATTATATGTTATATATTTAATTAATAAACCTCTATTGTTGATATTAATTTTAGCAATATATCTGGGTCAATTATAGCCCAATATCTTAAACAGCCCTGTGTTTATGTGGGTATTATGAATGTATTAAAATGTGACCAACAAAATATTAACAATAGCTCTCATACTTTTATAAATTGTTCAAATTGTTTGAATTTTTACTGAACAACTGTCATTTATATAGTCAGATCAAAATAATGAAGCTGGGCTTCCCTGGTGGTGCAGTGGTTGAGAGTCCGCCTGCCGATGTAGGGAACACGGGTTCGTGCCCTGGTCCGGGAAGATCCCACACGCCACGGAGCGGCTGGGCCCGTGAGCCATGGCTGCGTCCGGAGCCTGTGCTCCACAATGGGAGAGGCCACAACAGTGAGAGGCCCACGTACCGCAAAAAACACCAAAAAACAAACAAAATAAAAAACAACAACAAAAAAATAATGAAACTGATTTCATTAATTTTAAAAGTGATGACCTTAGGATCAAAGATAAATATTAAATACTGAAAATGTGATTATAAAACAGTGTAAATTGTCAAAATTACTACTCACTGAGAAAACTGACAGTGTAAAAAAAGTAATAAAAATAATCTATCCTCTGAAAAAGACTTAAAACTGTAAAAGTTTAAGCATTTTCTTAAAAAAGGGCTAAAGATATTACCTGTGATGTAATAGTTAACATTGACAAAGAACACAAGTTAAAGAATTCTTTGAAAACTTTAACCACTGCAAGAATCAAATATAAAATACACATTTTAGAAAGACAAAAGCAAAGAAAATAGTTTAAAGCAAAACACTGAAAAAAGAAGTAGCAATCAAGCATTTAAAAACAAATAAAAAGATGACTATCACCAAAGCTATCAATTATAACAATAAATTAATCTTCTGTAGACAGATGATCTCAGAAAGGGTTAAAAATGACCAAAATCTGGTTTCAAATTGAAGATAACAGACTGAGGGTAAATTTATCTCCCTTCCTTCCCCAAATCATAATGAAATAACAATGAAGAGGAATAACAACTTCTGATGTGAAATAGCTGATCGAATCAAAATCAACATCTTTCCCTTTCTCCTCCTGGATACTCAACAAAAACAACAAGAATATAGGAGGAGGGAAACTGTGACTTTCCTCAATGAAACATAGGAAAAGTGTAATCCACAGACACCAAAACATAGATAAGTACTGCCAAAAGCACATACAGTTGTGCAGAAGTGAATAGAGATGGCACAGTGACGGCAGATCTCAGAGAGCACCAGGAAATATACACTTGTGTCATAAGATGCATTTCCTTCTTTAGAACAACCAGTGCAAGAAGTGAGGTTGTCACAGGCAAAGGGGAATGGAAAGCTTAGATGCTATCAATAAGGCCCAGTAACAGAAAATATAAGAAATGCCAGAAAAGTACTCTTAAATTGCAATTCACTAACATTTTTAAATGATCACATCAAAAATACTGTCAGAACTAAAGTGAAAAAAGAGCAAAACTAACCATCAGATGAAGAATACTCCTCCAGAGAATACGAAAAATTATAGTAAAAAAGAATTAAATGGTTATTTTCTTTAGGCTATTCTGATAGCAAGTTAAATCTGACTAACTTAAAAAGGGGTGGCAGATTTATTTGCTCACACAATGCAGAAATTATCAAATAAAAAGTAGAAAGAGTAGAGAAATAGATGGGTTTCAGTAACAACTGGAATCAGAAACCCCAAAAAACCAGTTCTCAAGACTCTCCATATTGATTCTGGGGCATGCACATGTGCACACGTGCGCGCGCGCGCACACACACACACACACACACACACATATCTTGGGAAAGAACTACAAATGTGGCCAAAGTAGAGAAGTTTTATAAGAACAGAGCAGCAATTTTCAATCCTGGCTGCACACTTAATTACCTGGTGACTACCTGAGGAGCTATCAAAAATGCCAGAATGGAAAAACTTGGTAATAAAAGGGGCAGAAGATATGAACAACTTTAAACATACACACAGCCTGTAAAATATATTCAACATCACTCAAAATAACATTAAAACTATACCATTTCTCCTGTTACCACTGACAAATATTAAAGTATTTTTAAAAATTTATTTATTTTGGCTGCACCAGGTCTTAGTTGCAGCTCATGGGCTCTTTGTTACAGCATGGGGACTCCTTAGTTGTGGCATTCAGACACTTAGTTGCGGCATGCAGACTCTTAGTTGCGGCATGCATGCGGGGTCTAGTTCCCAGACCAAGGATCGAACCCAGTCCCCCTGCACTGGGAGCATGGAGTCTTACCCACTGGACCACTAGGGAAGTCCCAAACACTAAAGTATTAATAACATAGTCTGTTGGTGAGGCCGTGGAGAAACAGGCACCCTCATACACTGCAGGTATCAATGCACATTGATGAAAACCTTAAGGAAGGGACTAGTATAACTACATACACACTTAGCTTTTAACCAAACAATCCCATTTCTAGGAGTTTAATCTGAAGATACATGAAAATTTAACTACAAGATTATTCATTGCAGCATTGTTTGTAATTACATATACTGAAAAGCATATGGTCATATATAGGAGAATGGTTGAATAAACTATGGGACAGACAATGGAGTAGTACACTGTAGCTGTAAATAAGATCTCTGTGGATTGATGTAGAACAATTTCCAGCACACACTGTCAGGTGAAATAAGCAAAGTGCAAAAGATACCTTCAATATGTTACTCATTGTATAAGAAAGGAGAAATAAGAATATACACATGCATCTACTCCTTTGTGCCAAAGAAATAAAGATACCCCAGAGATGCATGAATTTGGTTTACAGGAGGAAGGGCGGAATGGGGTAGAAAGGACAGAAGGAATTAGGGGGGAGGGAAGGATGTAATTTTTGTGAGTTTAACTTTATAAACTATTCTGACTTTTGGAACCATGTTACTGTTTTATACATGCAAGGAAGAAGAAAGGGAAGAAGGGGGAGGGGGAAAGAGAGAAAGGAGGAGTAAAGGGAGGGAGGAAAAAAGGGAAAGGGAAAAGGAAAGGAGGTAAGGAAAAAGAGAAGAAAAAAGGAAATGAAAAAGAAAGAAGGGAGAAGGGAGGAGAAGAGAGAAATAAGAAATGATGGGGACAGGAGGTCCTAAAATGGAATACAAACAGAAATGAATGAATGAAATATTTTGAAAGGTAACATAGCTACACCAAAGGAAGGGAAGGGTGGGAGGGAAAACGGAAGATCTGAACAGTGTTTGAACTAAATGCCCTAAATCTAAAGATAAAAATGAACTCTAAACATACCTTGAATTCTTAGGTTTCCTTTTTGCAAAGGAATAGGCTAGCAATTATGAAATTATTTTCTGTTGTTTCTAGCGCTACACAAATAAATATATTGGGGATGATATCCTGCTTCCTCATTGTACACAGAAAATAATAACATATATGGAAAGAGAGAATAAGACTCCTATGATATTGGGTTGGAATGAGATATCGGTGTGAACTCATGGATTTAAGGGGTGTGTGTGTGTGTGTGTGTGTGTGTGTGTGTGTGTGTGTGTGTATTAACATGATTATAGAAAAAAAAAAGTATTTGTGGGTATGTATACAAACAAATTTCTATTTCCTAGCCCTGCTGTGAGAACTTACAAGCAATGTCACCCTGGTAGTAATGAGTATACCAACTGCCCAGATCTTGGTTACTAAATTCCATTCTCTACTAAAAGAATCAGGGCTCCATGGAGACATCATCAATTTCAGGGCTGAAGTAGAGAAAGTACAAGATGAGTCAAGATAAGCCTGAGACATCCTTTTGCACCCAAAACAATGATGTGAGCATGTCAAAGCATAAAGAGGCAGCTTGAAGGGGTTCCCACTGGCCGAATCTGGGACAATATGAACATCAAAATAATGACAGTAAAGGATTATCAACTGAATAAAACAGAAACCTCAGTCTACACTGAAATTAATTAAACAAGGGAAAGCTATTTCTTACAATAGGAAGCCAACTGGAAGTAGAAAAATCACCATTTGCTGATCATAACTGAAAGTGAGACCATCAATAGGTACTAAAACTCTGTGGGTAATAGTTATGGAGAAACAGGAGGTTGTGCTATATGATACTTAACTACTATAAAGTAAAAATCAGCAAGTTTATAATGGAGACACCCACAGAGATCACCTTAATCAAGTGATCAAAGTTAACATCACCAGTAATGGAAGAAATTTGTATCATGTATTCCCTGGTATAATGCCCTGAGAAACACACATGACTTCTGTTGTATACTTGTCGTAAGTTCATAACCTGATTCTAATCATGTGGAAACATTATTCAAACCCAAACTGAGAAATATTCTACAAGATAACTGGCATGTACTCTTCAAAAATGTTATGTCCAGGGCTTCCCTGGTGGCGCAGTGGTTGAGAGACCGCCTGCTGATGCAGGGGACACGGGTTTGTGCCCCGGTCTGGGAAGATCCCACATGCTGCGGAGCGGCTGGGCCCGTGAGCCATGGCCGCTGAGCCTGCGCATCTGGAGCCTGTGCTCCACAACGGGAGAGGCCACAACAGTGAGAGGCTCGCGTACTGAAAAAAAAAAAAAAATTTATGTCCATAAACACAGAAGACTGAGGACTTTTTCCAAATTAGAGACTAAAGGGATAGGACAGCTGAAAGCAAGTTATAAATGTAGGCTTTCATTTACTATCAAGGAAACTGTCCAGTAAAATAATGATGGTAAAATCTGAATAAAATTTATTGATTATATTACTGTACTAAGGCTAATTTCCTGATTTGATCATTGTATGCCCTTGCTTTTAGAAAATATACACCAAGAATTTTAGGAAACACACTGAAGTGTTTAGGTCAGAGGGGGAACGTTGGCCTATTCTCAGGTACTTTAAAACAAATGGCAGGAATTCCATGGCAGTTAACACTGCACACTTCCACTGCAGGGGGCACGGGTTTGCTCCCTGGTTGGGGAACTAAGATACCACATGTCGCACAGTGCGGCCAAAAAAACAAAATAAAAATAAAATGGGTAAAATGTTAACATATGATGAATCTGGGTGAAGGGTATATGGAAATTCTTTGTATTATTCTTACAAATTTTCTGTAACTTTGAAATTATGTCAAAATTAAAAGTTTAAAAATGCCTATCTGGAGTTCACACATAGATAACTCCTACTGGTCTGAAATGAAACCTATTCATTTAAGAGTCAGACCCAAAGCCACATGGACCTCAGGGAGTAGAAAGAGGCAATAGTTCCTAGAAGCAAAGTGTTCAGGGCAGGTAACACCAGTGATGTCTACTGCAAAGGAAAATTAGCCATTTCTCTATGTGATAAAGCATTCAATTAACAGTGTAAACTGTCATCTTGTAGCATCAAATAACATTGAATTGTATACAGCAAAAGCTGTTAGAAATACATGGAGAAAACGAACTTATCTACAAATCAATGGGAGCAAAAGCTTCATTAGGTGATTTTCTGTTCTGCTTTATTAGTGTAAACTAGCCTGGCACATAGGAACCATTTAATAAGTGTATTTTCACACACTTACATTACATAAACTCACAGATTATAAACACGATTAGTGTGGAATCATGTCTATTTTGTTCTCCTCGCTCTATACAACACTTAGCAATGGCTGGCACATAATAGGTACTCAATGAATATTTGTTTAACGACTAATAACTGAATCTACACTTTAATACTTGTGGGAGATTGAGTAAAAAGAAACATCTTTAATAGATTAGAATTACAGATCACAACTAGCTGCAGGACAATCATCGACAGGAAGATACTGGAACTCACAAAAAAAGATACCCCACATCCAAAGACAAAGGAGAAGTCACAATGAGATGGTAGGAGGGGCCCAATCACAGTAAAATCAAATCCCATAACTGCTGGGTGGGTGACTCACAGACTGGAGAACACTTAGACCACAGAAGCCCACCCACTGGAGTGAAGGTTCTGAGCCCCATGTCAGGCTTCCCAACCTGAGGGTCCGCCAACGGGAGGAGGAAATCCTAGAGAATCAGACTTTGAAGGCTAGGGGATTTGATTGCAGGACTTCCAACAGGACTGGGGGAAACAGAGACTCCATTCTTGGAGGGCACACACAAAGTAGTGTGCGCATCAGGACCCAGGGGAAGGAGCAGTGACCCCAGGGGAGACTGAACCAGACCTACCTGCTAGTGTTGGAAGGTCTCTTGCAGAGGCGGGGGGGGGGGGCGGGTGCTGTGTCTCACCGTGGGGACAAGGACACTGGCAGCAGAAGTTCTGGGAAATACTCCTTGGCGGGAGCCCTCCCAGAGTCTGTCATTGGCCCCATCAAAGAGCCCAGGTAGGCTCCAGTGTTGGGTTGCCTCAGGACAAACAACCAACAGGGAGGGAACCCAGCTGCTGCCATCAGCAGTCAAGGGGAATAAAGTTTTACTCAGCTCTGCCCACCAGAGCAACAGTCAGCTCTACCCACCACCAGTCCCTCGCATCAAGCCTCTTAAGATAGCCTCATCCACCAGAGGGCAGACAGCAGGAGCAAGAAGAACTACAATCCTGCAGCCTGTGGAACAAAAACCACATTCACAGAAAGATAGACAAGATGAAAAGGCAGACGGCTATGTACCAGATGAAGGAACAAGATAAAACCCCAGAAAAACAACTAAATGAAGTGGAGATAGGCAACCTTCCAGAAAAAGATTTCAGAATAATGATAGAGAAGATGATCCAGGACCTCGGAAAAAGAATGGAGGCAAAGACCAAGAAGATGCAAGAAATGTTTAACAAACACCTAGAAGAATTAAAGAACAAACAAACAGATATGAACAATACAATAACTGAAATGAAAACTAAACTAGAAGGAATCAATAGGAGAATAACTGAGGCAGAAGAACGGATAAGTGACCTGGAAGACAGAATGCTGGAATTCACTGCTAAGGAACAGCATAAAGAAAAAAGAATGAAAAGAAATGAACACAGCCTAAGAGACCTCTGGGACAACATTAAACGCAACAACATTCGCATTATAGGGGTCCCAGAAGGAGAAGAGAGAGAGAGAAAGGACCAGAGGAAATATGTGAAGCGATTATAGTCGAACACTTCCCTAACGTGAGAAAGGAAACAGCCACACAAGTCCAGGAAGCGCAGAGAGTCCCATACGGGATAAACCCAAGGAGAAACACGCTGAGACACATAGTAATCAAATTGGCAAAAATTTAAGACAAAGAAAAATTATTGAAAGTAGCAAGGGAAAAAAGAAAAATAACATACAAGGGAACTCCCATAAGGTTAACAGCTGATTTCTCAGCAGAAACTCTACAAGCCAGAAGGGAGTGGCACGATATATTTAAAGTGATGAAAGGGAAGAACCGACAACCAAGATTACTATACCCTACAAGGATCTCATTCAGATTCGATGGAGAAATCAAAAATTTTATAGACAAGCAAAAGCTAAGAGAATTCAGCACCACCAAACCAGCTCTACAAGAAATGCTAAAGGAACTTCTCTAAGTGGGAAACACAAGAGAAGAAAAGGACCTACAAAAACAAACCCAAAACAATTAAGAATATAGTCACAGGAACATACATATCAATAGTTACCTTAAATGTGAATGGATTAAATACTCCAACCAAAAGACACCGGGTTGCTGAATGGATATAAAAACAAGACCCATATATATGCTGTCTACAAGAGACCCACTTCAGACCTAGGGACACGTACAGACTGAAAGTGGAGGGATGGAAAAAGATATTCCATGCAAATGGAAATCAAAAGAAAGCTGGAATAGCTATACTCATATCAGATAAAATAGACTCTAAAATAAAGAATATTACAAGAGACAAGGAAGGACACTACATAATGATCAAGGGATCAATCCAAGAACAAGATATAACAATTATAAATATATATGCGCCCAACATAGGAACACCTCAATACATAAGGCAACTGCTAACAGCTATAAAAGAGGAAATCGACAGCAACACAATAATAGTGGGGGACTTTAACACCTCACTTACACCAATGGACAGATCATCCAAACAGAAAATGAATAAGGAAGGACAAGCTTTAAATGACACAATAGACCAGATAGATTTAATTGATCTTTATAGGACATTCCATCCAAAAACAGCAGGTTACACTTTCTTCTCAAGTGCGCACAGAACATTCTCCAGGATAGATCACATCTTGGGTCACAAATCAAGCCTCAGTAAATTTAAGAAAATTGAAATCATATCAAGCATTTTTCTGACCACTCACTATGAGATTAGAAATGAATTACAGGGAAAAAAACGTAAAAGACACAAATACATGTCACATGGTGACATTCCATTCTGGCACATGTCTTTATCAAGCTCAACTTTCACAAAAAGAATGTGAAACTGCTTCTAAAGCATATGACTGCACACATAACTAGTTCTTCCGACACCAGTCCAAAAGTAAAACTCACTGCTATTTGAAACTCATTAAAAAGCTCATTTGAGAAACTATTTATACAGCACAGCTGTCTACTAGAACTTTCTGCAATGACGGAATGTCCGATATCTGAGCTACTGTTCTGGACACTGCCGATCTAGATCATTATGCCTTAAAGTATGGTCCCTGGGTCACAATAATCATCACAAGATCACAAGAATCACTTAGGATCAGGCACAATGAAATCTGAAAAGGACTGGTTCTCAAGGGACACAGTACCACTGACTATTACCATAACCAGTAGAAATTTATGTGACACTTTGATTATAACAATTATAGGTGAGGCGCATCTGGCATTATTAGGGATGAGCAATACACAGATGTACACACCTAAGAGCTGGTATCCCAAATGACATTCAACTATCCTGCCATGTAAACTTTTTAAAAATCTACTTTTAATACTGAAATTTTGAATCTAACTGTATTACCTAACATCTAACACCAAGCAGTTTTTGCACAATTTTAATATACTCTGAATTTTCCAGAAATACCTTAAGTTAAAAAAATGTATAGGTTTGTCCAGAACTTAGTACTAAGCATTGTTCACTTCAGAGTAACTTAACAACTTGCATTTAGAGTTGTCACATTCACACTGACACTAGGTATGTGTTCAATTACTAGACTACTTTCATTATATAGTTACATTTGGGCTAAAATAGCTGTACTCAAAACTACCTCCCTCTAATTTCCCCTCTGATTATTCTCTTATTATCTATTATTGTCTAGATAGGGAATTTATATTTTAACAAGCGGTAAGCAATTTCACTTCAGGATAATAAGAGCATGCAGTGATACATTTGCTTATACATATGGGGTGCTTTGTCTGACATGTGGGGTGCTGTGTCTGAGAGTGATCCTTAAGAATCACTGGTTTAAGGATTTATGCAGCCGTTACCATCCCCCTAGATCAGAGGCCCTTAATTTGGGAATACAAGGACACTCAGCCTAAGGAATCCACGGAGTGGCTTCAGAACAACAGAAATCCTAAATAATACATACAATTTGATACCTATGTATAGCAACCTTGGGGGGTTAACAATATAACTTTGTTCCATCCCAAACTGTTAGCTTAAGTACCATTACATTACACCCTGAGACTATATATGCTGGGCTGGATTATAAACTTGGATCTCAAAATGTGGTCAAGCCCCACACCCAATTACATTTATGGAACTGCAATTTCGTCACTTCATCAGCCTACACTAGACTATTAATCCTGACAAAGGATTAACCTCCAAAGTTTACAAGCAGCTCATGCAGCTCAATATCAAAAAAACAAACAACCCAATCCAAAAATGGGCAGAAGACCTAAACAGACATTTCTCCAAAGAAGATATACAGACTGCCAACAAACACATGAAAGAATGCTCAACATCACTAATCATTAGAGAAATGCAAATCAAAACTACAATGAGGTATCACCTCACACCAGTCAGAATGGCCATCATCAAAAAATCTACAAACAGTAAATGCTGGAGAGGGTGTGGAGAAAAGGGAACCCTCTTGCACTGTTGGTGGGAATGTAAATTGATACAGACACTGTGGAGAACAGTATGGAGGTTCCTTGAAAAACTAAAAATAGAACTACATATGAACCAGCAATCTCACTACTGGGCATATACCCTGAGAAAACCATAATTCAAAGAGTCATGTACCACAATGTCCACTGCAGCTCTATTTACAATAGCCAGGACGTGAAAACAACCGAAGTGTCCATCGACAGATGAATGGATAAAGATGTGGCACATATATACAATGGAATATTACTCAGCCATAAAGAAATGAATACTGTATGCTAACACATATATATGGAATCTAAAAAAAAAAAAAAGGTTACGAAGAACCTAGGGGCAGGGCAGGAATAAAGATACATACGTAGAGAATGGACTTGAGGACACGAGGAGGGGGAAGGGTAAGCTGGGAAGAAGCGAGAGAGTGGAATTGACATATATACACTACCAAATGTAAAACAGATAGCTAGTGGGAAGCGGCTGCATAGCACAGGGAGATCAGCTCGGTGCTTTGTGACCACCTAAAGGGGTGGGATAGGGAGGGTGGGAGAGAGACGCAGGAGGGAGGAGATATGGGGATATATGTATATGTATAGCTGATTCACTTTGTTATACAGCAGAAACTAACACCATTTTAAAGCAATTATACTCCAATAAAGATGTTAAAAAAAAAAAAAAGCCCAATCCCATAAAAGCTAGAATTACTATAGAATGTCAGCCACTGCATTACATACACTACAGGTTTTTTTTAATGAAGACCCATGGAAGAAGGCTAAAATTCATTACACATTTGCTCTGCACCTGGTACTGCACTATACTTTATACAAACGATGTCGTTTAAGTCTCACCATTGCCCTCTGATATAGGTATCACTCATTGTTTCACAGATGAGAAAACTGGCTTAGAGAGCTCAACTAACTTGACTAGGTTCATACATTGAATAGATGGCAGAACTAGAATTTGAACTGAGGCTCTCTGACACCAAAGCATGTGTGCTTTTCTGGAGCAGGTTGCTATTTATTCTTTAATTTTACTGTGGAGTATGTACTGAATCCCATCTTCCTTTGACATAGCCAGCTGTATACTTAAAACAAAAATTGTGTCCCACAAATGGCAGTCGCCCAAGCATGACATTAGCATCTTTGAATAACTTGCTTCTCCATTTTATTTGGTTACTAGAATGGGCTTTATGGAATGGATTTTGCATGCTAACTTCACTTCTGGCTTAATCTTTTCTCACATCCCCCCCCCCCCTTTTTTTTTTTACTTTCTATAATAAAGCAAGAAACAGAGGCATACCACATGCTGCTTTAGGTAATAGAAAAAATGTATTAAGACTGTCCTGTAGAGTACAAGCTTTGCTTGATGATTTATAAACCACCATGCAATCATTTTTGTAGTTAAAAACACCAACTATCACTTTGAGAATAAGTACATAAGCTCCAGTATTTCCCAGTTAGAAAACTTGATTACCTTGGCTGTTTTCTAAATAGTAGAAGAAATCTTAACATGCAAACAAGGAGCATTTGAGGACATGGGCAAAAAAGCAGGGAGGTAAGCTGGGATGTCTTTTAGCCTAAGAACCCAGATAGTACCAGGGACAATCAGGAGAAACTGCAGTGGACTCAAGGACATTGTCTAAGTAGAGGGGAGAGAAGAAAATGATGATGTAAACCACACTCTGTTGACTGGATTAATGGTAAAGCCATCAGGTAGGAATGGGGTTAGGGGCTTGCTGGAAGTGAAAAGGAAAAGAAAATAGGATAAGACATTTGGCTTTGCTGACACTGTCACTACAAAACATTTAGAGTAAGGATCAGCAAACTTCGTACTACAAAGGCCCAGAGTAATAAGTATCTTACGCTTTACAGGGCTGTCTCAGTCACAACTAGTCAACTCTGCCATTATAGGACACACACACACAAAAATTAGACATGTGAACAAACATGTAAGTCCATGTTTTAATAAAACTTTATTTACAAAACAGAATGCAGGCCAAATATGACCTATGAGCTATAGTTTGCTGACCCCTGACAGAGAAGTCCAATAGGCAGGGAGAAGCATGATCTGAAGCACAAGAAGGTCATGGACAAGGACAGAGATTTGAAAGCCACTGACAGTATGGATAACCTAAGAATAGTAGAGATGGAAGATATGAACATCTAAAGATAGAACCCTTATAAAATAGCAACACTTAAAAAAACATGAAGAGGAGGTAAATAATTGATGGTAAATAATTAATAATTAATGAAAGGAGAAACGTTGCATGAAATAGGAACTTATGATTCCCTTAAATATCATTCTGGCTCAATACAAATCCCGTATGCTTGGAGAAGCACAGAACACTGCAATGATTAACTATGGTTATTATCTAGAAGGCACTGCTAGAACACAGAAAAAGCCCCAAATGTATATGGAATACACCTAATTAACACTTTGACATAACAAGACAACACAAAGCAGGGTCAAGTTGGGACAAAATCTTATGCCTCACATACCTTATAAATTATCTTACACCAGAAACAAAGTGTCAAGCATCATGCACAAACCACTTACCCAAAATTGAGTTAAAGGCTGAAGACAAAACTAAACAAAAAAAGGCCCAAACAAAAAACCCTTAAAAACAAATGTCAAAAGAAACTTGTTACGACAATATAAAGATGTGTTTGGGAAATGCTCTCAGTTCAAAAATTGTGAAGTTAAATTCATTACAAGGCTTGAAAACAAAACTAGGTCCTATATCAGTGTTACCTGATTCAAGCTTTTTTAATATTTACAGGTCTAAAATAGAATTGCTAGCTTAATGCTTGTTTTCTGGAAGAAGTACTATCTAGCAAATAAACTATTTTATTTGTATTTTAAAACAATGTTGGCTCACTAGAAGAAAATAAAACAATTAAAAGTCAATCAGAAAAATACCATGAGGACCAAAACTGCAAAACTTGCAAAGCAGCATTCTGTAGAACACAATTACAAAACTGATGATGATCCTTGCATGTGGATTAGAACGGTCTGGGTGTGGAATGGGTAGAGAATAGGGCCATACAGTACTGCTAAAGAAAAGCAAACTTACACGTATCAAAAAACTACACTATACAGAGATAAGACTATAACTTACATTGGGAGACTGTAAAGGCAAAAATTACAAGGAAAGAAGGAAGACAGGCAGTCCTCCAATAAGGCATACATTCATATAATGGATCACTAGGCAATTAAAAATGTCTTATATGCGTTATGATGTGTAAAACTGTCCAAGATTATTAAATGAGAAAACAATGCTATTGATATTCTCAATAAAATGATTTGTGTCCAAAGAAAAAAGTTACACACATGTGCCCACACATACATCTGGTGTATGCACAGAAAATTCAGACATATACAAGAAATTTGAGTGGTACCTTGAAAAAGAAGAGTAGGATTGAAGGAGGCAGGAAATTGTCACCTTCTACCCTTCTACAGTCAAAACAAAATAGGCATGTGTTATGTTTGTGTTTTATGTCAAACATTAAAGAAAAAAAATCAGTATTTTAGAAGGTGAATAAAGGGAGAACTGCTATGTATAAAACCACACCAATACAGACACAATCATTTAAAATGCTTCAACAAATTCAAAAGTATGTTAAGTACAATCTCATAACCAAAAAAGAGCCACACCCACAAAATTTTACGTGGACAATCACACAGGTTTCAGTAATATAAAGTAGAAATTAAGTCTTGCAAAAGCTGTAATTTACATGTGAGGGTTTGGTCGAGTCCTCCTATATAGTGTGATCTGTTTAGACTCAATGTTATAGCTGGAAGGGTGTTCAGAGCAAACAACTTCATTTTATATTTACCTCTAGACTACTAATACCCAGTAACAGAAACCCTAGGAGTTTCTATTTCAATAACATAAACTATTTGCAGAACCCTGTGGACAGATTTATTTATTCTGAATAGATGTCTGCTTTTAAAATTTTAGAGCAGGGACCAGTCTTTTGTTTTCTGCTGTATTTTCCAGCACCTAGAGCACAGTAAACGGAGGTACTCAATATGTATTTTTTGGAGGAAACGTAGGTATGTAAGTTCTGTGCAAAACTATGAGGAATTTGTAAGTTCTGAAGTAAAAGAAAAAGGGGCAAGATTAAAATGTGGAAACTGTTTCCTCTGAATTGGGAAAGACATAGCACATGTGATCTCATGCCCACAATTTCATTTTTCTTTTGTTTCTAGCAGTGGAAGAAATAATCACAAGACTATTGAAGTCTAAAACTATCCAAGGTATTAGGAATTTCTACTTTGAAATTCACAATAAGCAAGATACCAGAAAGTATTATTGAAAGACACTACAGACTAGGGCTGAAACTCTGACACGAAGTCCATTACTTGTGAGATGAGGAGTGAAGAGATAGTAAGCTGGATGTTTTTAGAGACTGATGGGCAAATGAGCTGGTCTTGGCTACAGAGGAAAACCTAAGAGTAGTGTCTCTCAAATTATATGTGATGAAGGACCACTTTTAAATCCCAAACTGCACTCTTGTCACAAATATATTTTTAAAAATCCGTTAGTAGAGAAATGATCACACACTTTAATGTCACAGCAATATCAAATTTCCATAGAAGTTTCTAGACATTCTTTAATTTCTATACTGGTCCAGAGAGACACCAGATAGCACTGACCTAGGGTTTTGTTTTTTAATGTCAATCTGACCTGAAATTTTGCATTTGCCCAGAAGGTCTAACTCTGAGTGAGAAAATTCAGCTCTTTTTTTCCTCTACTCACTAATGAAGACAATCCATAACAATTAAGAGATAAAAAGTAGCACAGAGACTTGTCATTAACTTGTTTTAATTTTAAAATGTAAAACATCACATTATCACACTGCCTTAGTAAATTAAAATTATACTTTTGAATGCAAACTTCAGCATTTAAGAATCTCAGCTCAACTTGAAAACTCTGCTTTATTTTGCCATTTAGCTTAGAAGATACAGGATATAGACACTTAAAACTGTATACGAAAATATTCACTTAATCTATGCACCTCTAAACTCCTGTACCTTTGTCTCCATGTTCTCAAAAAACCCCAAATGATTAGTTTAGCTGACTGCGAACAGAGTGGCCTCGGGGGACGCTCCATCTATTATACATTTCATTACCAAAGGAAGTAAAATTTAAAATGTCCTGACCTATAAACTTACTACAATCTGGTGCAATTTACTATAGCCCATCAGGTAGGCTCTATATCACTGAGACTGTATAATGTGCTTTACAGGATCTCCAAAACCAAATTTCCAGGATTCAAATCCATACTAAGCGACTTAAATCCTCACTGCTTGTTTCTTCATCTGTAAAAGGGGGATAACAGCACCTACATCAAAGGATTATTGTGCAGGTTAAAGTGCGTGTGAAGTGCTTAGAACACTGCCTGGCACATAAGTACTAAGTAAGGATTTTGACTTTTTGATTCTTACACAGTATGCCTCAAATCCTTCTGCAGAACTGGAATTATTAACAAAATTGGTTAAATGAAATATGGCACATCCCTACAATGAACTACTATTTACCCATTAAAGATTATTTTAATAATCTACTATGAAAATATATTTATTTATAATATCCTGTTAGAGAGGGAAAAGTAACTTAGAAAATCATGTACAATCTAATCTTATATTTAGAAAAGATGCTAATAAAGTTAGGAAATTTGCAAGTCATTGTGGTACTTAAGTGGCATTTGCCAAAAGTGACTCAGAATCATTCCTCCCCACCCATACTGGGAAAAAGACTTAAAACCGCATGTGATTCTCAGATGGTAATAATGAGGACAATCAAATGCTATAAATTAGGATTTTTAAAAATTTAGAACTCTGTACATTTAATGCATTATTCCTCCTCTACCCGCCAAAGCTGGTACTTCTTAAAATGGACTGCATCCTAGAATTAAGGAAATTAAGCATTAATTTCTAATAGATATATTCCTCCAATGCCACCCATTGCCCACACACTACCACCTCCACGGTCACTTTTAAGCAAGCTCTTGAAGTGCTCACAACTACGTATATCAACAAAGACAATAAATCACCTTAAACAATCACCCAACCTTAAACAACAGATATTACTAGGTACAGTATATTCAGATTATAAACACAAAAGACTCAGTTATTTCCAGACTACTGAACAAGGGGTGTTTGTGGTATTGCGAGTACTCAGATGGTAGCTTGTGGTACACTTTAAACTGTTTTAAATTCCTCAATAAAATCAATACTATTAATTTCATGTTTATTTTATATAGGATTTTTGTCAAACTTAGCAGCTTTAAAATGATTCATTCATAATCACCATCTAAAGATGAAATTTCCTCTCAATTAATGGTTCTCATTCTACCTACAGTTCAACTTACCCTTTTGTCTACAATATAACCATATTTCATTTTACGGGATCTGAAATATACAGTAATTATAAACAAACTGTTTTCAAATTTGCTTTCAAATGATGCCTATAAAGAGTAGATCAAGTTTTCAAGTTTACATAAATCTATACTCCACCAATTCATCATTATAAATACAAGCATTCATAACCTGTTTATTCTATTTAGACAGCAACACTAACAAAATTCTTAATGCATACGCCCACCACCTGTAACTCTTTCGCTATGGTGTCATTTGGACACTTGAAAAATAACGTCTCAATTCAGCAACCAAGTTTTACAACTGCTATTCCTACCAATCAAATGGTGATGCACCAAGGTCGCAATTCTCATGAGTTTTAACATATTAAGAGTACATTGTTTACCTAAGACTGAAGGACTGTGCCTCTTACTTTATTAAAAAAAAAAAAAAGATAGCCACGTCAATTTAATTCCATATATGATGCTACCTATTCAATTTATTAAAAATTAAAATAAACGTAATAATCAAACTGATGCTCCAAACTTACGCTATTCACGTGGAAGACACTACAAGAGAAGACACCATAGAGACTGCCTTGCAATAAGAAGTACAAATTCCTTCTATAGAGATGGAGAAATAAAAGGAAGGACAAATCTAGTTGTCTAAAAGACAATTCACTGTACACATTTTATTTACAGTTTTGTACACTGTCTTAATATGAATGGGACCGCTTTTCTACTTGAGCCATTTTTTAACCAAAGCAAAATAACCTAAGTATAACAAAGTGTTAAAATACAGCATAAAGATACAAAAACAGACATACTAATTCTAATTAGGAATGTAATTATGATGTTACATTTTTTATAATCCACAATTATGTTTAGGAAATCACACAAACATAGATCACTGATTTGAATGAAATGCATAAATTTGTAGCAAAGCTTTGTAGTTACAAAAAAACAAAAAAATTACCAAAGAATGCACAAAATTAATGTTTATTCCACCTTTGTGTCATATTCCTGGATCCTTCACCAATGTTACATGAGGAAAAAAACAAAAGCAAAACAAATGAAAAACTGAAATCAGAATCACTAATGTTATCAAGTAGGGAAACAAATAAATTAAAATCTAGCAGCCATCAGCAAGAGTACAGCACAGACAATGCTGTAAAAAGAAACAAAGAAAATTGTTAGAAAACTGTATGCATCCTACTCTTTCAAACCAGCAAAATATGCTCCTGCATACAATGGAACATAAACAGAATCGTTCTCTTGTAAGGTATAGAAATGCAAATTCTTTTCTTTAATATTGTAGATGGGTCAAATGTGTTTGTAATCGTTAATTCTTTTAAGCTATTACAGAGTGGGCCAGGAACACATTTATGGATTCTGGGGACGATGTGTACTGTAATTCTTTGATTGGGATAGTGGACACTCTAGCCAAAATTAAGAAAAAAAAAATATATGAACACAGAAGTACAAGACAAAGGCGAATGAGACTTCTCTTATATCTTAGCAACATTTAGATGGAAATCAAATTTAAATGCAGTCCACTCTGCTTTTGAAGAGGCTTTGGTTCAGCTCCCAAATCTCGATTGCTTGACGCAGTCTCCTATGAGAATACTCAGAAGGTGTCTTCTTAAACAACAAACCTATTTTTAGTGGTGGAGCCGCTCTTAGTAGCTGTGTCTGCATGGGACTGATAACCAATCACTATCTTTGGAGGAAGTCCTAACCTTTCCTTGTATACCCTCCTAGAAGATGAAAAAGAAGAAAAGTAGCCATTAATTTTTATTCAAACATACACCCCAAATCCAGTATTATTACTCTTTACATTAAAAAATAATACCTAGAGAGTGAAATAGGAAATTGCACACCTTTTTCCTTTTAGCAAAATTTACTCTTCATAATCACTTAACCAATATTTGAGAGTCTACTATGTATCAGGTACTGTGATAATTATCAGTAAATTAATAATAAGCAAAGCAAGGACACTCTCTAGGCTCATGGTGTTTATAGTTTAGAGTATTTGATTATTTGCAAACAAATAATCACAAATACATACGGTGGAGCTGTATCACATACATAATTAATGTATTCAAAATCAATTACATGCACATTTTAATTTTCTGATCTAAAATGCTTCAATTATATTTTACATATAAACCTTAGTAAATATTGTATGTTACTGCAGTTACATTTACCTTACCTATTACCGACAAGAATTCACACACAAAAATCAAACACTGTGAAGGCGATTTATGATATTTTAAGGATAATTTAGAACATAACATGATTTCTGCCTTATATATTAACTCTACAACCTAATTTTCAAATAAGATGTGACTGAGTATCAATGAGGGTAAGCACAGGGGTTGTGATATTAGCAAGGAGGATCTAATCTCCTCTTTGAAATCAGAGAACTCTCTCCTTTTAAAAACTCATGAGGTCAAAGTATAATGCTAAGAGAATGAAGCACATCTGAAGGCCAAGGAACAAAAATAAGGCTGTGTGGCTACAGCTCACAAGAAAGGTAAATATGAGAGATAAGGCTGACAAGGTAAAATTGGGGACAGATCATCATATGATCTTACGAGAACATCATAGGTCAAGTTAGGAATCTGGTATCTGAGAAAAAATAGCAAAATTTTAAAAACAGGCACCAAAATGAAACAAAAATAAAGAGATATATATGGCAAACAACAAAAAAAGAGATTTTCATGGAGCTAAATACTCTAGCAGTATGATACCAGGAAATTTTACTCATGGTAAACAAAAAAATACGGTAAACAAAAAATACATGGTAAACAAACAAAAAAAGATAAACAAAAAAGAGATTTTCATGGAGCTAAAAACTCTAGCAGTATGATACCAGGAAATTTTATTCATACTCTACCCTTCAGAAGACTTTACTACCTTCCTTCGAATACAGTATTTAAAAATAATTTTATAACTAAAATTATAACTATTATCAGATTTACATTAGGATATAATGTATTACCTTCAATTATACTTAATCACTAAAAATGCCAGAATGAGCACTGAGCCATGCAACTTAAAAGGGTGAAAAAAAATTTTTCCTTGAAAAAGTGAGGCCAAAAGTTTTACAGAGATTTCAAAAATGTTTAATATTGACACAAATAAAAAACTTTCCGAGGAAAGAAGTTCATACTTAGTTTCTTTAACACATTTTCAAAGAAATAGGAGACCCCCACTGTCAGTAAGTTTTAAGGCTGACAGAAAGATCAGGAATATGGTGACGAATCAACAATCAACCTTCTCTTATAAGAAACCCCGTGGAGAATGAAACCTGGAAAATCCCCACATCTTTTAATCCAGAAAGGAATTATGTTCACAGGAGAATTCATAATGTTTGAAAAATCAACATGCAAAGAGGCAAACTAAACATATTGTGACTTATGACTGGTACTTAATTTTAACACAAAATTTAAAGTCCAATTTTACTAATTTAAACATAGTAAAGAGAAAATCCTAGTTAACATTGACTGACATTTGGGGGGGGGGGGGGAGTGGGGACGACAGGCAACTTTTGCAAATAGTAATATTTGCCAAAACAAAGTTTTAAAATTTATACATGTGGGTTTTAAATATGGACAAAACCAAGCTACTGTCACTTAAACTTCAATGGCAAATGCCAATATTCACCAAATTATTGAGTATTATACATTAGCATTATGGTTTTAAAGTAGGGCAAAAAAGACATATTCTCATATGCTAAATAATAAAATGCTACATGCTAAAATAGTGATTATATACCCCACTGCTAGGAAAAAGAAATTTTACAGAAGTGAAAAAAATACGAATAAGACACTGAATACCAATACACAGCAGTTCAAGATTATAAAAGTGCTCATGAAAAAAAGGAAAATAATGATCTACATAAATACTTTTAATTTAAAAAGTATTTCTGCTTTTAGTTATCTATTTTAAAAGAAGCACACAAAAAGCAAAACTTACCCTATATGTGTAACTGCTTCTCTGTTTTCACATTCAGTAGTCCATATTGCTATTTTATCACCTTTAGCTCTAACATTAACCACAGCTCCACATACATCATCACTGTAGTCATCAAAAGACTCTCCAATAAGGCACAGCAGCTTAAAAGAAAAAACCCAAATCTCAAGTTACATTCAATAGATGATAAACAGCTTATTAAGCTGCAAATGTCTCAAATATTTGTATATATACAAAACTGAAAAACAGTTTTTAAATCAAGAGTCGACTTTCTGAATGCGTAAATTATATTTATATATAGTTTTTTGTCCTGGTCTTTAAAAAATTTGTTAATTTGATTCTTTAATACCAAGAACATGATCAGTTTTGTTAACTTTTTTAGCAAATTGGGCAACTGATGTCAGGGCACATAAAAGGTGAATTATTTTATTAATATTCACTTTGCTCTGCTGCTGCTTATACTTGCCAGCAAACATTAATGGAGTAACTGAAAAAGCTGCTTAATTGCCTCTTGTTCTTATTTTTCATGAACATTTTCTAACTTTTAAAAAAATTGTAGTAAATACATGACATAAAATTTACCATATTAACCATTTTTAAGTGTACGGTTCAGTGGCATTAAGTATATTCACATTGTACCACCAACAATCTCCAGAACTTTTGTCATCCTGCAAAACTGAAATGACTTTTTAATGCAGAATTCTAAAATGGTAATTACTGATAATCTCTCCCAAAAGCAAAATTAAGTTTTTTTTTTTTTAACTTATTTATTTATTTGGTTGCACCAGGTCTTAGTTGCGGCCAGTGGGCTCCTTAGTTGCAGTTCTTGGGCTCCCTCTTTGCAGCTTGCCAGCTCCTTAGTTGCGACATGCGAACTCTTAGTTGCGGCATGCATGTGGGAACTAGTTCCCTGACCAGGTATCGAATCCGGGCCCCCTGCATTGGGAGCCGGGAGTCTTAACCACTGCACTGCCAGGGAATTCCCGCAAAATTAAGTTTCTTCTTTAAAAAGCCATTCACTGAAATATTTATTATTGCTCAACTTAGTAAGGGCTAACTATAAACCAGACACTGTCAAGTGATAGGAATACAAAAGAGACTATAATCCCTGCTTCTAAAAGCTTGGGGTTTGAAAACTTTCACTAGAGAAAATGCCTATTATCTCATATTTAACAAATGTCATATGAAGCCAAAAGTCCCAAGTTACATCACAACATATAAGGTGAATGATATCAAGCTACAATTTCACTGTTTCCTTCACTGATCTAAAAAGTTTAGTATACAGAGCAATACTCTAAGAGGATTGTAAAAAAACTTACATCATACAAAATGTGAGAGGTTACATAATTTTGAACTTAATGAGATGACCAGGATGACCTTATTCTGGAAGGTGAGTCAACTGCCGATCACTTTCTGGATGTGTAATATGTGGTAGGGAGTTTCACTGTATTAGTATGTAAGAAGTATACAAGATTCACAGGACAGAACAAAATTAAGTGCTGGCTTAGCTATTGTGGGAATCCTTATCTCATCTTGAATTAAGTAACCAATATAAAATGTAACATAAGTGAAGTTTTAGTATTCCAAAACAGCTTTATAATTTTAAAACCTTACTGTCTCTAGCCAAAAGCGATCGAGGTCACTTCGTCTCTGCTGTTTGTTCAATGTAATGAGCCATCGTCCTCCTCGTTTGTTTTTCTCATCTTCCCACATAGGCTCAATACCATCCTACAAGGTTAGGGAGACAACAATATGAGACAATATTGTTACTTTAACTTGAGATCACCACTAGAAACAGCAAGCAACAACCCTATTAACTATTTACTTTATATCCATAAAAACTGTTAATTGATGTAGTGGGGAAAAAAGCACATAAGACTTAAAGCAAAATTAGAGTACTGACTTGGGCACTTATTAACTATCAAACCTTGGGTTTCACTTAATTTGGAGGCTCTAAAACATTCTGAGTAACAGATACCTTTGAGAAGCTGTATACATTTCTATACCTAGAAAATATATTAAAAACTTACACAATTTCAGAGAGCTAATGACTGTCCCACCCACTACCAGCTGACAAAACTCATAAATATCTCAAGGACCCACACACTACAGGTTAAGAATTCCTGACGAACTCTGGACTTCAGTCTACTCAAATATATAAAGAAGAAACGGATTGGATGACCCATTTGGATTATCAAAGCTCTCCTCAAAATCAATCACAGTATGTGCCCATACAGTCTGACTCACTTAATTTCAATAACTGGGTTCGCCAAAAGGTTCGTTTGGTTTTTTCCCTAAGGTGCATCTAGTAGCGCTCAGTTGTCTTTAACTTCATTCAAAACAATTTCGTTAGATTGTATGTGACAGCTGTCATATCAGCGTGCATTTAAAAAAAGACTTATCAGAATTGGTGAATTTTCATGTAGCCATTTTAATATTGAAGATGGAAGAAAAAAAGCAACATTTTCGGCTTTATTATTTCAAGAAAGGTAAAAATGCAACTGAAATGCAAAAAAAAGAATTGTGCAGTGTATGGAGAAGGTGCTGTGACTGACTGAATGTGTCTAAAGTGGTTTGCAAAGTTTTGTGCTGGAGATTTCTCGCTGGACGATGCTCCACGGTCAGGCAGACCAGTTGAAGTCGATAGCAATCAAATCGAGACATTAGCTGAGAACAATCAACGTAATACCACACAGGAGAGAGCCAACATACTCAAAATTAAGTGCTGACAATCATTTGCACCAGCTTGGTTATGTGAATCGCTTTGATGTTTAGGTTCCACATAAGTGAAAAAAACCTTCTTGAACATATTCAAGCATGCAATTCTCTACTTAAACATAATGAAAACGTTCCGTTTTTAGAACAAATTGTGACAGGTGATGAAAAGTGGATACTGTACAATAATGTAGAACGGGAGAGATCCTGGGCAAGCTAAATGAACCACCACCAACCACACCAAAGGCTGAATACGTTGTTCAATAAAGTTCTTGGAGAAAATGAAAAATATGCCTTGAATAAATACAATTAGAGAAGAAAAACAAAAACAATTAGAGAAGAAAAACACTAGACGTTTTGAGGAAGGGCAAAACAGAACAATGCTAATTTAACTAGACAACTAGACCTATGAATTATGGGGCTTCAAATGTAGTTCTATTACTTTAAAACATGGTTTAACTAAATTAAATGTGTATTTTATTTTTACTTAAAAAAATGTCTTTTATTTCTACCAAAAAGGCACTTTTTGGCCAACCCAATGTTTATACTAAAATAGGGCAAAATATATTTATGCTAAAACCTGGTAAAGCTAATTTAATTATTCTCCAAGCACCACAACATTAACTATTCCTAAGTTTATGGCAAGATTTTTTAATGAATATCTGAATGGTCCAGTCTTATAATAAATATATGAAGTCACCAATTAAACATACCTTAAAAAGTGAGTAGTCACAGCCAGGCATTAAATTACTAGACAACTGGATATGGTTGTACAGACTAGATAAAAGAAAAGAACAATTACAAACATAGCATATGTAATGCAAAGTTTAGGTGCGTACATATACATTCAGAGAATATGATAAAAATAAGATAAAAACTCATGTTTACTTCCCGCCCCCATGAAGTCAATTTCTGAAATGGACCAAACAGATCTCAGTAACAGTCAGCTTCAAGAATCAACATCTGATGATTTTCAAGAAAATATTTTTAATAATTTTATTCTGACAAGTTTGATGTATTAGTTAACTTAATACATACATATGTATATACAAGAAACTGAAAAGAGAGGTATGAGGTGGCTTTAAGTAGATGAAAGAATCCGTGAGGCTAATGAGCAGTTTTAAACACACAAAAAGACAAATCAAGAGAAAGCAAGACAAACTCCCTGACCATCAGGATTGCATGACTAAAGTAAGTCAACATTATTATCCTTGAAAGTATCCAAGAGTGGGACAGATCAATGGTTCCCAAACACCACACACCATTACTAGTTTAAGTCAGCATAATAATCTTTTGGGGAGCTTTTAAAAACAAAACAGGACTTCCCTGGTGGCGCAGTGGTTAAGAATCCACCTGCCAATGCAGGGGACACAGGTTCGAGCACTGGTCTGGCAAGATCCCACATGTCATGGAGCAATTAAGCCCGTGCGCCACAACTACTGAGCCCGTGTGCCACAATTACTGAAGCCCGCCTGTCTAGAGCCCGTGCTCCACAACAAGAGAAGCCTCTGCAATGAGAAGCCCACGTACCGCAACTAAGAGTAGGCCCCGCTCACCGCAATTAGAGAAAGCCCACGCACAGCAAGACCCAACGCAGCCAAAAATGAATTTATTAAAATAGCAACCAAAAAAAATAAAAATAAAAAAACAGTTCCTTACCCTACTTCCTGAGATTTTAATTCCTTAAGTATAGGATGGAACCATAGAATCTGTACTTTTAAATTACTTCCCAAATAGTAATATCTAACTAAGGATAATAACACCATCCATGGTCACTAGTCATATAGCTAAGATCATCACTTCTGTATAAAATATTGGAGACAGGCAAAACATTCTTACTCTGTTGCCCGTTTTATAACAGTTTTACTGTGATAGACTTCAGGAGATCAAATGATCTAGGCTTCTACCTTCAGGCTAGTGAAATATCTAAATTAAAAATTTTAAAATTTCTTAAAAAATGTTTTCAGGGCTTCCCTGGTGGCGCAGTGGTTGAGAGTCTGCCTGCCGATGCAGGGGACGCGGGTTTGTGCCCCGGTCCGGGAAGATCCCACATGCCGCGGAGCGGCTGGGCCCGTGAGCCATGGCTGCTGAGCCTGTGCGTCCGGAGCCTGTGCTCCGCAACGGGAGAGGCCACAACAGTGAGAGGCCCGTGTACCGCTAAGAAAGAAAAAAAAAAAATGTTTTCAATTAAAAGTGACCACTCAAAGTGGTCTCAATATACAGTTTTCTCTAATTATTCTATGCTTTGTTTTCAGTGATTCAAATGCATACTAAATGCCTAATATGGGCAAAGCACTAGAAATATACAGAAAATTGTTTCTGCCCTGGAGGAAGTATACATTACATGCATAAATTTTCTAATCACAATCTGTTAGTCTGTACGCTACACTCAGGGAGTTAAATTAAACATAAGAATCACATCACTGATATGATCCAAAATACACCAGCTGAACAAATTAGAATACTTAGATAACTGCTAGGTAATTTACAGCTCTTAAAAATGTTTTCAACAAGTTGTATCTTTCATGTTCTCAAGTAGTTTCTCCCCATACATTTTTCAAGCAAATAGACATACTAAATCAACTTTGTTTTTAAAGAATCAATATTCCAAAACTTCCTGAAAAGAACTTTGTCATTTTAAATCATATTTTGAAGTGATGCAAAGATTTAAGACCCCGAAATCTTAACTATTTGCTAAATTGAAACAAAATCTCAAAAATATTTCAACTATTCTTCTTGATGTTGACCACGAAGTATAATGAGATTAATAAACTATCATCAGAGATATTGTCATTCTTTGACAAACCCTGAATTATGAGCAGTTCAGCCTTTGAAATCTTGGAATCTCTATCACAGGAAATCCAGATATTATACTGGAAAGAATCTGCAGAAATAACGGCCTAAGAAAGCTCTGGAATACCTAAGAATAGGGCAAATGTATCTAGGCAACCAAGAAAGGGGACAAGCTCCTAAAAGTTGTTGGAAATTCTAGCAACAATAAAGGATTCTCAACGAAAGAGATCTCAGGACAAAGAATAGAGAATAGGCAGAGCTAAAAGACGACAAGACGGAAGCTTTCTAAAACTGATGAGGAATAATCACCAATTCAAACAGTTGTGAGAAGATGGACATACAAAAAGGTGAATATTAACTGTTCACAACTTACCCTTCATTTTGTGAATGCAACTTAAAATGAAAAATTACACAACAAACATCCTAAAATGAATGGTTACTTACGCCCAAAAGTCTTCAACAGTATCAAACTTAGAGATCAGCCGAAGGTTTGCTTGCCAAGTTTTGCTTTTATCATTTTTAAAAAACCAGAGTGCCCATCTAAAAACAGAAAGTCAGTGTCAAAAAAAAAAAAAAAAAAAAAGACGTAGCTTTACATCCATGTTCAAAGCAGCATTATTCACAACAGCCAAAAGGGGGAAGTGTCTATTGTCAGATGAATGAACAAAATGTAGTGTGGAATATTAAACAGCCTTAAAAAGGAAGGAAAGTGAAAGGAGTCCATCAAAGAAGACAAATACTGTATGATCCACTTGTATGAGGCACCTAGAGTAATAAAGTAGAATGGTGGTTGCCAGGGGCTAAAAGGGAAGGGGAATGGAGAGTTGTTGTTTAATGGGTAGAGAGTTTAAGTTTTTCTGCAAGATAAAGAGAGTTCGGGGTGGGGGGGGGAACTGGTTGCACAACAATGGGGGTGTATTTAACACTACTGAACTGTACATTTTAAAATGGTTGATAGTAAATTTTATATATGTGTTTTACCACAATTAAAAATAAATAAAATAAATAAAAATTTTATTTATAATAGCAAATGAGTAGTTTTCTCTATTTCTTTCATTTAAACAGTATATATTTGGGGAGTTCCCTGGTGGCCTAGTGGTTAGGATTTGGGGAACTGAGATCCTGCAAGCCATGTGGTGTGGCTAAAAAATAAATAGATAAATAAAATGAAAAGTATGTGTTTTGTACCTACTATGTAACAGATTCTCTGCTATACTTAGAGATCCACTGAGGCTCATCCCACAGGGAATTCACAGAAATGTTGTACAGAGACAATTACAATGTCCTGAGTGCTATGATAGAGATAATTAAGCACAGTTATTTAAGAAAAACAGACTAGGAGCACTTAACTGGAAAGGTTAAGTGGGGAATAGGGAAGCTGAATTTACAGAGAAACAAGAGGAGAGAAATGAGAGCACTAGGAATGGGGGCGGGGGGGGGGACTCATACAAACGGGAATATAATACAGGGATTCATTGAATAATGTTACCACAGATATATTCTGAAATAATGCATAGTAGTTTCTATATATCTGTATATACTTTGTCTAAAAAAGTTTTATTCTAATACTTTGAAGACAAACTCATGTCACATAAAAGTTATGCTTAAATATTATCATCCCAATATGATTCATCTTTAGTAAAACTGTATTTTCTGAATTACTATACCACCTCTAAGGAAATTTCACTTACTCATTGATAAAAATGTTGTCTGAAGACAGGTTTCCAAGTGGACATATATTTCATAACTTTATGGTTAATGCTTGATAATCTCAGACATAAAAATGAGATGCATTTCAGCACCTACTTGATAATGTATATTTGCCAACCCACTCTCAAGGAAAAAAATTTTTTTAAAAAAGCAAAGGCAGAAAAACTATTAAACATACACACACAGTGTCAAGTATTATACTCTGGATTTCTAAAATTAATTCAGTCTTTCCTCAAAAATTTAAAAATAGAACTACCACTGGATCCAGCAATTCCACTTCTGGGCATTTATCAGAAGAAAATGAAAATGAAAACACTAACTTGAAAAAGATATGTGCCCCCCCTCCCATGATAAGCAAAGACATGGAAGCAACTTAAGTGTCCATCAAGGCATGAATAAGGAAAATATGGTTTATATATATATACATTTTCAATGGATTATTCCGTCATAAAAATGAAGGAAATCTTGCTGTTTGCAACATGGATGGACCCTGAGGACTTTGTGCTAACTTAAATAAATCAGACACTAGACAGTAAAAACAAATACTGTATGATCTCGCTGATATGTGCAATCTTAAAAAAAACAAACCCCCCAAAAAAACACCCCAAGCTCACTGATACAGAGAACAGATTGGTGGTTCCCAGAGGCACAAGCGTGGGGGAATGCATGAAGGGGGTCAAATGATACACACTTCCAGTTGTAAAATAAATAAGTCATGGGGATGTAAAGTACAACATGGTGATAATACTGCATTGCAAATTTGAAAGTTGCTAAGGGACTAAATGTTAAAAGTTCTCAACACAAGAAAAAAAATTTATAAATATGTATTGTGACAGATGTTGACTTACTGTAATCATTTCACAATACATACAAATATTGAATCATGTTGTACATCTGAAACTGTTACATCTCAATTAAAAATAATAAAATAAATAATAAAATTTAATTCCATCTTTAAAAAAAAATTGCATTCAGCCATTAAACATATAAAGATATATCCTAAGAAAATAACTGGATAACTAAGCAAAAATGTTTGTACAGGAATGTTCTTAATTTTGGAAAATTTTGGAAACATCTTAAGTGCCTACCAACAGTTCTCAAAATGTGGTTTACAGGCCCCTACGGGATCCTAAGGCCCTTTCAAGGAGTGCTGATGAGTAAAAGCTATTTCATAAAAATGCTAAGACATTTTATTTTTCACTGTGTTGATATCTGCACTGATGATGCAAAAGCAACAGTTGGTAAACCTACTGGTGCCGTACACAGCAAGAATGATACAGTGGCACCAATTTGTACTAGCAGTCACTGTATCCTTTATTATCACCAACTCGCACAGTAATAATGTCAGTTTCAGTTAAGAATGCCACTGAATGGAAACCAGCAGTAAAAACTACTGGTTTCATTAAATTTCAATCTGTGTACATGTCTTTTTCTGCACAAAAAATATTTCTGCATACCAAATATCAATACGATGCTTAGGCAATTGAGTTGTGAGGTGAACTAGTTACTTTTTTCAAAGAACACCACTTTTACTTGGAAGAAGATTGGCTGATCAACCATGATTATTTCTTGAAAAATGAACAGACTGAGCCAGCTGCTAAAATTTGAGCTTTCAGGAGAAAATCAGAATTTTGGAAAGCATGTGTCACTGTGCACTTAACAATTTAATGACACTTGACGATATTTCTGATGAGTTTAGGTAGTGATAATAATTAATGTTATTGTTTTGATATCATATAATGAAAAGTGCCAATATTTGGAAGATCTGCAAACTCACTGAACCAATATTATCCAAATGACCAGAGGTGTGCATGGGTGAAGGATACATTCCAAATGCAAGATAGACCAATGGATTTTAATGTAACAGAGTAGAAAAAGTTCTTGGATATGGTTTCAGATTCTACAATTCAACTAACATATAAGAAACCTAACATCAAAGGAAGGAGATAGTCATAATTATTTTAAAAGGCTATTAAAATTTCTCCTCCCTTTTCCAACCATGTACCTGTCTGAGGCCGTATTTTATTCTCATACTTTCTCTGGAACAACTTATCTCCAAAGACAATGCAACTATGAAGCAACTATGAAAATCCAGCTGACTTCTATTAAGTCAGGCACTTAAAAAGATTTACAGAAATACTTCCCACTATGTATTTTTTATGTATTCTTCCACTACGTATTTTTTATTTTGAATAAATTTTTTTCATAAAAATTATTTACATCAACATGCAATGGGTTAAGTACATATATAATTTTACATTTTTAAACATTTATTTTCTAATATAGCAAATGAAAATAGATAAAAATCTACATAACCAAAGCACTGTGGAATCCTCAATAATTTTTAAGAATGTAAAGGGGTCATGAGCCCAAAGAAGTTAAGATTTAAATAAAATATAAATAATATAATACATGCAAGAGACTGCTAGGCAGCTATTAAATAGGATAATTGTGTGAGTAAAATTCTCCTAAGACTGACATGAAACCCAGAAACCATGGAAGCAAGCTGGTATTTGATTACATGAAAATCAAAAACCTCTAAAATAACATAACTCCTTAGACAATGTTGAAAGACAAATGATTTGGAAATGCATTTTCAACCTAATTCCCCCCCTTGAATGGGTGAACATCCCTAATACACAATGCTTGGAAATAAACTTGGGAAGATAACCCAAAAGAAAATAATAGACAAAAGAACTGAACAGACTGATCACAGGTAAAAAAAACAAATAAGCGATTGTTTTCAACAAAAATGTCTTGAAATTTCAATAAAAGAAATGCAAATTTAAAACAATAAGACACTGTTTTCACAAATCAATCTAGAACCAATCTGACAGGCAATTAAATTCAAGATTGATGGTGTTGCCAAGGATGTAGAAACCAGTAACCCTTAAACTGTTAAGAGTCTAATAAGCTGATAAAGGAGGATAATTTGGCAATCTCTACAAAGGTAGTTAAAAGGTAGTCTTTAACCTAAGAACTCTGAAATTTTACCCTAGATATATTCACACAACTGCAAAAAAATATATAAGGACGTATACTTTATAGCACTGTTTGTAAATAGAAAAAAATTCTATATACACATTAATGTAAGCCTGATAAAATACGTGACTATATATTCATTTAATACAAGGCAGTGGTTTAAAATAATGAGTCAAAACCTGCATATACAAACAAAAAAACTCAACAGTATGACCATCTATATAAAAAAAGTATATATATGCATATTGAAAGGTTTTGGAAAAATACAAACCAAATTTTTAACACTGACTATTCTGGGGAATGGAGAAAAGCAAAATGGGGAAGAAGGTATCAGAAAAAAGCGGAGAACTTTTACTTTATATACTTTGTACCCCAATAATTTAATCTTTCTTATAATAATATAGTTTTTTTTAAAAGAAAACATAATTCTGCAATATTTACAAGAAGTAAATAATGAAGAAACTACCAAAATTGGAACCAAAAATGTCTTAGTTTTCCATATGATACTATTTTACAC
This sequence comes from Aethalodelphis obliquidens, assembly GCF_003676395.1. Taxonomy (NCBI): domain Eukaryota; kingdom Metazoa; phylum Chordata; class Mammalia; order Artiodactyla; family Delphinidae; genus Aethalodelphis; species Aethalodelphis obliquidens. The sequence goes on from NW_020837961.1 coordinate 16,509,938, forward strand.
AAGAAATAGAATTGATAAGAGAAATTGAAATCCTCACAAACTTCATTTTAGGATTTAATCAGTTTGTTCACTGATAGGACAGGAATCTCTTCTCAGATTTCACTTAAGCTATGAGGGATACATGCCTTGATTACTTCTCCCCACAAAACAGCAACACTAAGAACTGTGTTCACAGTCAAGGAGACAGAGCTAGCTTTTTATATACGACTGAAAAGATGAAAAAACATACTTTAAAAGTTTGGGTACTGCTGCTAGGTTAGCTAAATGAAATTGCCACTTATCAACATTCAACTATTACCTTTGGCACAACGCTTTCCTGAGGAAGAATTTTTACCCTTTATGGACTATTTGACCTTTGACATCTCACTCACATTGTCTAGAGAACTGCTGAACCACAGGTCTCCTATGAAAAAACTACTGAATGTGTTTGGACTATTATTTCAATAGGTCTACCATGATAACGAAGAAATGATAAAAAATAAAGGGACATAAACGGACAACACATTTTTCAGATAAATGAAACTAAATTATAGACAATCTCATGGGATCTTTAAGGTAAAGAGAGTAAAAGGCCTGGGAGTGGGGGGAATGAAAGGAACTGAAGATCCTCATAAGTTAATTCCTTTAATGAAAGGAATTAAAGATCCTCAAAAGTTAACTCCAATTTACTTTCCTCCAGATTCTTACAATGTTTCTGAGTTGCCATTTTCTTCCCACCATCAGTTCTCAGGGAATGTGTTAATTTTCATCATGTAAGCCAGAAAGACAATCAAGTAAAAAACATAAAACATACTGGGAAGTGGTAGGGTAGAGATAGGAAAAACCATATACTGAACTATTAAACTACTACACAGTAACTATGAAAACTTAACTCATCCTAAACTCTCCTCTTTTCCTCACCTAACTTCTCTTAAATACAACCAACCAATCTCCAGCCTCCACAACCCCTAGCTCTCTTTTCTCCTTCACAGACCAACTTCAAATTGCCTATTCCTGCTCTATACATTTGTATACTTTCTATTCACTCTTCAAACTATGCCAATCTTCTTCCATCACCTGCTCTACTAAACTTTCTCCAATGTTAGCAAGGACTTATTGTTCAATCCAATGAACATTTGGCCTTTCTGTGGCAAATATGCTTATCTTGTCCTAAAATAAACCATCTGCTTGGTTTCCATGACCAAGCACTCTTTCCTAGTTTATACAGTTTATATGTCTATACCCTTCAAAGGCATTCTTTTTTTAAAAATTTTACTGAAGTACAGTTGATTTACAATGTTATGTTAATGTCAGCTATACAGCAAAGTGACTCAGTTATACATATACATATATTCTTTTTCATATTCTTTTCCATTATGGTTTATCACAGGATACTGAACGTAGTTCCCTGTGCTATACAGTAGGACCTTGCTGTTTATCCATTCTAGATGCACCAGTTTGCATCTGCTAATCCCAAACTCCCAGCCCATCCCTCCCCCACACCCCTCCCACTTTGCAACCACAAGACTGTTCTCTTCATAGGCACTCTTACTCAAAACTATCACCTATGGGCTTCCCTGCTGGCGCAGTGGTTGAGAGTCCGCCTGCCGATGCAGGGGACGCGGGTTCGTACCCCGGTCTGGGAAGATCCCACATGCCACGGAGCAGCTGAGCCCGTGAGCCATGGCCGCTGAGCCTGCGCGTCCGGAGACTGTGCTCCGCAGCGGGAGAGGCCACAGCAGTGAGAGGCCCGCGTACGCAAAAAAAGAAAAAAAAAAAAATCACCTATGTGCTAATATTCCAAGCCTCTGTTGTGAGAACTCATTTACTACTGTGCTTTCAATTATCATCAATTACCAATGAATTTCAAACCACTCTTTCAAAGTTCTACTATCTGAGTTCAAGATTCACACATAAAACTGCTGCTAGACATGGGTCATCCAAATGAAAATGGAATCCTTCACCTATCTAAAACTAGTCTCATCTAACTTTTCCCTCCAAACCTGTCCCATTCACCATTTACCTTGCGGCCTAAGTCAGAACACTTATGTGTCAGAAAGCTTACCTGTTCTGTAAAGGATGTTTAATATAGTGCTCTGGGTTAGCAACCTCCTGATTAGATTCTGTTTTCTCTTCTTCTGTAGGTGGGGGATTAGGAGTAGGGGTGGTTTCCTAGTGGAGAATAATTAAACATTATGAACTTCTTAACATGAAGAAATAACATTAAGAAATTTCTTTATTTTAAAATTTTTATTGAAATATAGTTAATTCACAATGCTGTGAAAAATTAATTCCTACGACAGCAATACGCTAAATAAATCTGAACCAATATTGTCCATATTTTTTTTAAGGAGAATGAATTAACAGCAGAAGCACTGGATAAAATAGACCACAGATCAAACTCTAAGCACCAGACTCTTCATTCTAGCATCTCTTCATTATGAGCAAAAGGTTTCTCAAATTTAAAAACATAATAATAATAATTTTGTATATTGTTACCTTCCACTTACACATTTTAATATAAGATTGTTAGAGACCATGGAAAAAAGTTGGGAAAATCAAGTACCTTTCTTAACATACTAAACACGGTGCATAGTGGGAGTGGGGGAGATACAATTAAAGTTTGGAGAGTATATTAACTATATCACAATGACACAAACACAAAAATCTTTATAAAGTGATCAAGGCAATACTACACAGGTCCTTGCTTTCATGTTACACTGTTATTATATATGGTGACAAAGTTCAGCAACTTGTCATTTTCAATTGGCCCTAAGCAAAAAAGCTGGACATTGGCTTGAACTTAAATTCTTCTAGGCTAGACATAATTGTCATCTAAAAATGTCAGGGAAAAAGGGAGGCTGGGAATAATAAGTGTTCTCCACATTAATCCATGTAACTCTTCACCCTACTGTAAATTGGTATCAACAGATAGCTAAGAAAAGGGACCAGACGCTGAAACAAAAGCTGATACAAAAAAGGAGGGCACTGAAACAAGGGTTTGGATATCAGATTTAAATCCAACTAGCAAACCAATACAGATATATGTTCACATTAACAACATTCTGTAAATCAGAGATGTATGATCTAAAAAAAAGACTTCAGGGACAGGTGATACACATTTTACAAAATAAAATACATTTTTCTTATCAACAAGACACCTCCAGTAAGTACTTTTTACTAGCCTATGAAGTCACTCATAGCAAGGGCTTTATCTTGACTTTGCTCACAACTGTAATGCCAATGATCACAACGCTACACCAATAAGAACTTACTGGCTTGATTACTTAACTGAATAAATTTAAATGTTTACACAGAGTAGTTAAGGCCATAAAATTTACACAGAGTAGCCAATGCCTTAATAGCACCAGAGCACCAATCATTTTTACCAGCATTTCCTCATCACAATCAATTTACATCTTCAAATAGATGATCATTACCAAATGCCATTCCTTACTCTACTAGCTTAAAATTAATGATGGTCTCCAGACAGAGGTAGTCTGAGTGAACAGAGAAAATAGCCAACAGTTAGGGACTGATAAGACAGGGGGTTTGGGGAACAGGGTACCAGAGAAAAGTTAGCTGCAGAGGAGTGAGCCTCAAAAATGTATGTAAAAATCCCTGAAGTCCTTGGCTGTGACTCCTAAACTGAGATGTTCGGAATGCCAACTCCAGGTAGTCTAGCAGGGAACAGCTGAGCCAAGACTTCAGAGCCTGAACAGCATCAGGAAGACTAATTCAGACCCAGCCAGAGTGGATGGTTGAAAATCCTCAACTTTCAGATGAAATCCTAGAAAGGTCATGTCCTAGGTATCAAGTGAAATACATATGCCTAACAAATCCTAAAACTAATCCGTGACAGGATCAAGGTAATCTACTGATAAATAAATTAACTGCCCCCAAGAACCAGACTCTATACTCTGGAGGAAAATAACAGAAGTGTGAGCCTCTATGAATATTATCTACGATACCTAGCAAACCATCAAACATTATTAGACATGCAAAGAAAATTTTTTATAGCAACTAATGATCAAGATATTAAACTGTCCATAGAAAGACATCCAGATAACAGATACATGATCCAGATAACTGAGTTAGCAGACAAAGTCTTAATAACTATGACTACTATGGTAAAATAGAAGATGGAGGGAATTCCCTGATGGTCCAGTGGTTAAGACTTGGTGCTTTCACTGCCAGGGCTGGGTCCATTCCCTGGTCAGGGAACTAAGATCCCACAAGCCGCATGGTATGGCCAAAAATATAAACAAATGAACAAACAAACAAATAAATAAATAAAATAGAAGATGTGGAAAAAGGATAGAAGAAACAGGAGTATTTGAAAAGGGAATTGAAATCAATTTTTAAAAAGAATCAAATAGACACTAATGAACTGCCAACTACAATGTCTGAAATTGAGAGCTTATTGAATAACAAGAAACTCGACTCAGCAGAATGTACGACTGGTGAACTTCAAAGACAGGTCAGTAGAAAATATTCAAATAATCACAGAGGAGGGGAAAACAGATAGTAAGAAATGTCAAGATGGTTAAAAAGTTCAAGGACAAGATAAGAGAGAATGGGACAGAAGGAATACAGAAAGAAAGAATACCAAAATTTACCAAATTACATGAGGGACTCAAGTCAGATTAAAAAACTGAGGCAACTCCAAGCAGTATAAATACAAACAAAACTACACCTGGGGGATTTCCCTGGCGGTCCAGTGGTTAGGACTTCGCCTTCCAACGTAGGGGGTGCGGGTTCAATCCCTGGTCAGGGAGCTAAGATCCCACATGCCTCACAGCCAAGAAACCAAAACATAAAAAAAAAGAAGCAGTATTGTAACAAATTCAATAAAGACTTGAAAAATGGTCCACTGCAAAAAAAAAACAAAACAAACAAAAAACAAAAACAAAAACTACACCTGGGCACATTAGACTCAAACTACTGAAAACTAAAGGAGGCAATATTAAAAGCAGTTAGGAAGAAAAATTTTAAAAAGACACATACACATTACTTTCAAAGAACAATAAGAATAACTGCTAACTTCTCAAAAGAAATTATGGAAACCATCAGACAACAGAATAACATCCTTGTGCTTAAGGGAAAAAACTGTCAACACTGACTGAATTCAGTGCCTAGGAGGGGACTTCCCTGGTGGTCCAGTGGCTAAGACTCTGCACTCCCAATGCAAGGGTCCCAGGTTCAATCTGGGGTCAGGGAACTAGATCCCACATGACACAGCTAAGAGATTAGAAATGAATGACACGGAAAAAACCATAAAAAACATAAACACATGGAGACTAAACAATACATTACTAAATAACCAAGAGATCACTGAAAAAATCAAAGAGGAAATAAAAAAATACCTAGAGACAAATTGCAACGAAAACACGACCATCCAAAACCTATGGGATGCAGCAAAAGCAGTTCTAAGTGGGAAGTTTATAGCTATACAAGCCTACCTCAAGAAATAAGAAAAATCTCAAATAAATAATCTAACCTTACACCTAAAGGAATTAGAAAAAGAAGAACAATCAAAACCCAAAGTTAGCAGAAGGAAAGACATCATGAAGATCAGAGAAGAAATAAATGAAATAGAAACAAAGAAAACAATAGCAAAGATCAATAAAACTAAAAGCTGGTTCTTTGAGAAGATACACAAAATTGATAAACCATTAGCCAGACTCATCAAGAAAAAGAGGGAGATGACTCAAATCAATAAAATTAGAAATGAAAAAGGAGAAGTGACAACAGACACCGCGGAAATACAAAGCATCCTAAGAGACTAGTACAAGCAACTCTATGCCAATAAAATGGACAACCTGGAAGAAATGGACAAATGCTTAGAAAGGTATAACCTTCCAAGACTGAACCAGGAAGAAAGAGAAAATATGAACAGACCAATCACAAGTAATGAAATTGAAACTGTGATTCAAAATACTCCAACAAACAAAAGTCCAGGACCAGATGGCTTCACAGGTGAATTCTATCAAATATTTAGAGAAGACCTAACACCCATCCTTCTCAAACTCTTCCAAAATATTGCAGAGGAAGGAACACTCCCAAACTCATTCTATGAGGCCACCATCACCCTGATACCAAAACCAGACAAAGACACTATAAAAGAAGAAAATTACAGACCAATATCACTGATGAATACAGATGTAAAAATCCTCAACAAAATTCTAGCAAAGAGAATCCAACACCACATTAAAAGGATCATACACCATGATCAAGTGGGATTTATCCCAGGGATGCAAGGATTCTTCAATATATGCAAATCAACAATGTGATACACCATTAACAAACTGAAGAATGAAACCCATATCATCTCAATAGATGCAGAAAAACCTTTCTTTCAACACCCATTTATGATAAAATCTCTCCAGAAAGTGGGCATAGAGGGAACCTGTCTCAACATAATAAAGGCCATATACAACAAACCCATAGCAAACATCATTCTCTATGGTGAAAAACTGAAAGCATTTCCTCTAAGATCAGGAACGAGACAAGGATGTCCACTCTCACCACTATTATTCAACAGTTTTGGAAGTCCTAGCCTCGGCAAACAGAGAAGAAAAAGAAATAAAAGGAATACAAATTGGAAAAGAAGAAGTAAAACTGTCACTGTTTGCAGATGACGTGATACTATACATAGAGAACCCTAAAGATGCCACCAGAAAACTACTAGAGCTAATCAATGCATTTGGTAAAGATGCAGGATACAAAATTAATGCACAGAAATCTCTTGCATTCCTATATACTAATGATGAAAAATCTGAAAGAGAAATTAAGGAAACACTCCCATTTACTATTGCAACAAAAAGAATAAAATACCTAGGAATAATCCTACCTAGGGAGACGAAAGACCTGTATGCATAGAACTATAAGACACTGATGAAAGAAATTAAAGTTGATACGAAGAGACAGGGAGATATAGCATGTTCTTGGATTGCAAGAATCAATATTGTGAAAATGACTATACTACCCAAAGCAACCTACAGATTCAACGCAATCCCTATCAAATTACCAATGGCATTTTTTACGGAACTAGAACAAAAAATCTTAAAATTTGTATGGAGACACAAAAGACCCTGAATAGCCAAAGCAGTCTTGAGAGAAAAAAACGGAGCTGGAGGAATCAAGACTCCCTGACTTCAGACTATACTAAAAAGCTACAGTAATCAAGACAATATGGTACTGGCACAAAAGCAGAAACACAGATCAGTGGAACAAGATAGAAGCCCAGAGGTAAGCCCACGCACCTATGGTCAACTAACCTATGACAAAGGAGGCAAGGATATACAACGGAGAAGAAACAGTCTCTTCAATAAGTGATGCTGGGAAAACGGGACAGCTACGTGTAAAAGAATGAAATTAGAACACTCCCTAACACCATGCACAAGAATAAACTCAAAATGGATTCGAGACTTAAATGGAAGACTGGACATTATAAAACTCTTAGAGGAAAACATAGGAAGAACACTCTTTGACATAAATTACAGCAAGATCTTTTTTGATCCACCTCCTAGAGTAATGGAAATAAAAACAAAAAGAAACAAATGGGACCTAATGAAACTTCAAAGCTTTTGCACAGCAAAGGAAACCATAAACAAAATGAAAAGACAACCCTCAGAATGGGAGAAAATATTTGCAAACGAATCAACGGACAAAGGATTAATCTCCAAAATATATAAACAGCTCACGCAGCTCAATATTAAAAAAACAAACAACCCAATCCAAAAATGGGCAGAAGACCTAAATAGACATTTCTCCAAAGAAGACATACAGAGGGCCAAGAAGCACATGAAAAGCTGCTCAACATCACTAATTATTAGAGAAATGTAAAATCAAAACTACAATGAGGTATCACCTCACACCAGTTAGAATGGGCATCATCAGAAAATCTACAAACAACAAACGCTAGAGAGGGTGTGGAGAAAAGGGAACCCTCTTGCACTGTTGGTGGGAATGTAAACTGATACAGCCACTATGGACAACAGTATGGAGGTTCCTTAAAAAACTAAAAATAGAATTACCATAAGATCCAGCAATCCCATTACTGGGCATATACTCAAAGAAAACCACAATTCAAAAACACACATGAACCCCAATGTTCACTGCAGCACTATTTACAATAGCCAGGTCATGGAAGCAACTTAAATGCCCATCGACAGACAAATGGATAAAGGAAATGTGGTATATATACAATGGAATATTATTCAGCCGTAAAAAGGAACGAAACTGGGTCATTTGTTGAGATGTGGATGAATCTAGAGACTTTCATAAAAAGTAAAGTAAGTCAGAAAGAGAAAAACAAATATCATATATTAACACATATATGTGGAACCTAGAAAAATCGTACAGATGAACCAGTTTTCAGGGCAGAAATTGAGACCAGATGTAGAGAACAAATGTATGGACAGCAAGGGGGGAAAGCTGCGGGGGGGTGGGGTGGGGGGTGTGTGATGAATTGGGGGATTGGGATTGACATGTATGTATACACTGATGTGTATAAAATCGATGACTAATAAGAACCTGCTCTTTAAAAAAAAAGTGATCAAACGTGTATCATTGGAAAGAAGCAAAAATAGATCATGTTTACTGTCTAAAAATATATATTTGATTTTTGAAAAAAAAATAAAAATCAACAGAAATTAAAAACTCACCTTTGACCTTACTGAAACCTAGGATCCCTCTCCTGATTTAACTACTGTTTTATTATGTAGCTTTTAAAGACCTTTTCTAATGCAATCATATGCTTCTGAATGTTTGAAAATATTAAATATTATTTTGTTTTATTGAGGTGGATCTTTTCATATGTATGGATACTATATGTATTTCTGGAAATTGTTGCACACAGTTTTACTCTGTCTCAAACTGTATTTTAATCAATGCAAAAAGTTGAAATATTATAAAGAACAATGCTTGGAATACCATATATTTTTTCTTTGATATTTTTAATGGAATTTTTAATATGTAAAAGTCACTTAAACATGTTAGGGCCAGTTTGTACCAGCTTTCTAGCAGACAACTGGGTAATTGGAAGCATTGATGTCCAGACTCTGTAATTCTCAAAATCCTTGTTGCTTTGGGAATGTTTGGACTTTATTAAGTTGATGACAAGATAAACTGTTATTCACTGCATATTATTACACAGACATATTACTGACTTTATTACTCTATTATTAATAGTAGAATTGGCATTTTTACAATAAATATTATAGGGATTCATGTTAAGTAATAAGAATTTTCTTCTGGAAGCAAGATTTTTGAAGCAAATTATGATGTCATAGAGAGAAATTATGTAAATCATTATATACTATCTTAGAATATTGAGATGCTGAAAGGTGACTATAAATAGTGTCGTAAATAAAACTGTTCACTTTCTCTAAAAAAAAAAGAAAAAAAAGAGTTCGAATGCTGCAACTAAGGATCCCACCCGCCACAACAAAGATCCCACATGCCACAACTAAGACCTGGCACAGCCAAATAAATAAATAAATATTTTAAAAAAGAATTCAGTGCCTAGGAAAAATATCCTTCAGAAATAGAGAAGTCAAGTCAGACTCACACAGACACTACACAAACACACTCTCACACCCAAGGTCCAAAGTAAGAGGAACACCAAAGGAAAGTTTCAGGCTAGAGGGAAAAGTTCCCAGACAAGAGAATGGAAGTGCAAAAAAGAATGAAAAGCACTGGAAAAGGTAAATGTATGGGTAAACATATGAAAAACTATTAACAGTTTAAAGGAATAATAATAATGATGCCTTGTGTAGTTTAACATAATAATGACGGTCCTACCAAAGGACTGGGTATATATGGATTTGTGAGGTTGGATGTGTGAATAAAAGATACTCTTCCTGGGACATCCCTGGCGGTTCAGTGGTTGGGACTCTGAGCTTCCACTGCAGAGGACACGGGTTTGATCCCTGGTCGGGGAACTGGGATCCCACATGCCTCGTGAGGTGCTCAAAAAAGAAAAAAGATACTCTTCCTCCCAAACTTAAGAAATAATGCAAATTCTCTTATTTACCTAAATTAAAAGACAGGGCTTCCCTGGTGGCACAGTGGTTAAGAATCTGTCTGCCAATGCAGGCCACACAGGTTCGAGTCCTGGTCCGGGAAGATCCCACATGCCGCGAAGCAACTAGGCCCGTGTGCCACAACTGCTGAGCCTGAGCTCTAGAGCCTGCGAGCCACAACTACTGAAGCCTGCGCACCTAGAGCCCATGCTCTGCAACAAGAGAAGCCACTGCAGTGAGAAGCCCGTGCACTGCAACGAAGAGTAGTCCCTGCTCACCACAACCAGAAAAAGCCCGCGCGCAGCAACAAAAACCCAACGCAGCCAAAGAGTAAATAAATAAAATTTAAAAGAACTGGCTACCATCTTTAAAAAAGACAAATGATAAGTAAAACATATTCATAAGTTCACAATCCTCATTACAAACCATACTTTCACAGCACATATTTACACCTTTTACCTCAGCAGCATGTAAAAGACAATCACAGTATGAGTAATTACAAGTTTCATAGGGTACAAAATGTCACTTCCTAACTCCTTTAGTACTTTCCTTTCTTTTCTCTTATTCTACTCTTTTCACCATTAGGAGAATGGTGGAAAGCTTAGATAGTATCAAAAGTCTCTAGATATATAAGAACTAAAAGCAGGTAATAACTCAGAAAAAAATATGTTCACTTCCTTAAAAAGTGTTCCTTTGAATTTTACATTCTACATTAGCTGAAATATTAGCCTTTATATTAATAATATATAATTTGGGGGTTTTCCTGTAACTAAAATAAATATAGCTACTCATCTTTAAATGATTGTGTAGATGTATGAGTAAGTATACTAGTTTAAAAACTTACAGTCTTTGCTTTTAATATTATATAAACGTACTAGATTAAGACAAATGCTCTAGAACACTGAAAAAAATGTTTATTAACCATAAACAATCTTTTCAGTATTTGAAACCCTTTTTTAATATAAGTGTAGTATTGATGTTTCTTTTTTAGATTTTTTTTTCCCTTGGCCACACTGTGAGGCATGCGGGATCTTAGTTCCCTAACCAGGAATTGAACCTGTGCCCCCTGCAGTGGCATGCGCAGAGTCCTAACCACTGGACTGCCAGGAATTCCCATCTTTTTTGGCCTTTTAAATTAGTATCTACAGTTTAATAGATGTTTAAATTTTTAAACTTATTTGAATTTAATTCCTCTTAATAAAGCAAAAGTGATTAATAGCCAATTGTTTCCATGACAGAATAAAAAATACTCAAATACTCTACAAAAATACTCATTCACATGGCACAGACCAAATCTAGTAAGATTCAGAATCATTTTCATGATGGAAATTACTTATGAAAACATTAATATTAAAAATCATGTATTTAAAAGGGCATATTTTCTCAACACAAATTTTCTCAGGTCGTACTTTGCTATGGTCATATACTTATCACAACAATCCATTCATAATCAACAGAAATTTTTTTAATGCATGTACTTTTTAATATTTATTTTTTGGCTGCACTGAGTCTTAGTTGCAGCACGCAGGATCTTTCGTTGCACTGTGCGGGCTTCTCTCTAGCTGTGGCATGTGGGCTTAGTTGCCCTGGGGCATGTGGGATTTTAGCTCCCCAACCAGGGATTGAACCCGCACCCCCTGCATTGGGAGGCGAAGTCTTAACCACTGGACTGCTAGAGAAGTCCGCACCCTGTAAACTTTTTTAAAAAAATTATTTATATTTTATTTTTGGCTGTGTTGGGTCTTCGCTGCTGCGCATGGACTTTTCTCTAGTTGCCGTGAGCGGGGGCTACTCTTCATTGCGGTGCGCAGGCTTCTCATTGCAGTGGCTTCTCTTGTTGCAGAGCATGAGCTCTAGGCACATGGGCTTCAGTAGTTGTGGTACATGGGCTCAGCAGTTGTGGCTTGTGGGCTCTAGAGCACAGGCTCAGTAGTTGTGGTGCACGGACCTAGTTGCTCCGCGGCATGTGGGATCTTCCCAAACCAGGGCTCGAACCCATGTTCCCTGCATTGACAGGCAGATTCTTAACCACTGGATTCTTAACCACTGCACAACCTGAGAAGTCTGCCACTCTGTAAACTTCTTGAGTCTGCAATTATGTTGCAAATTACTGCAAAGGAAAACATTATTTTTGTTTGAGACTACTCAGACATGCCTTATTATAAAATCATTTCCTGTCATTTCTTTCAACTTGTTTTATTTTTTTGTTTAAAATCTCTTAACTTTGAAATAATCAGGATGCTTTTTTTCTTATTTTCAACTTAGATAAAGCAAAACAAAAGTAATAGCCATGTAGGATGTTATTTTAAACTTTCAGATTAATTCTATGGGGGTGGTCTATTCTATGGGGAAATTCCAATCCCCTATACCTTTTTTTTTTTTTTTGTGGTACGTGGGCCTCTCGCTGTTGTGGCCTCTCCCGTTGCGGAGCACAGGCTCCAGACGCGCAGGCTCAGCGGTCATGGCTCACGGGCCCAGCCGCTCCGTGGCATGTGGGATCTTCCCGGACCGGGTCATGAACCCGCGTCCCCTGCATCGGCAGGCGGACTCTCAACCACTGCGCCACCAGGGAAGTCCCCCTATACCTTTTGAATCCATGGTAGTATATACAATGAGAAGTAATATCCAGAATGATGGCCGTGCTATATTAAATTATTCGATCAGGGACTTCCCTGGTGGTCCAGTGGATAAGACTCCGTGCTCCCAACGCAGGGGGCCTGGGTTCAATCCCTAGTCAAGGAACTAGATCTCGCATGCCACAACGAAAGATCCCTCACGCCACATCAAAGATCCTGTGTGCCACAACTAAGACCTGGTTTAGCCAAACAAACAATTAAATAAAATTCTTTGATCAAAAATGACTTATAATTATGGACATATGCCAAATAAGAATGATGAAATACATTTTTAAAAGAACCCTAGAAAGGAGAATTCTCTGACAGTCTAGTGGTTAGGACTTGGCACGTTTATTGCTATGGCCTGGGTTCAATCCCTGGTCCGGGAGCTAAAGTCCCGCAAACCGCTCGGTGTGGCAAAAAAACAAAACTTTCAGGTCAATCCCAAGTTAAGCATAAACATCAATTAACTATAATAGATGTTCAAATTATTCATTATTTGTCTTAATTTGCTAAATATTTATTTTTGGCTGCATCGAGTCTTCGTTGCTGCACGCAGGCTTTCTCTAGTTGCGGCGAGCGGGGGCTACTCTTTGTTGCGGCAAGTGGGCTTCTCTTGTTGCGGAGTACGGGCTCTAGGTGTGCGGGCTTCAGTAGTTGTAGCAAACAGGCTCAGTAGTTGTGGCTTGTGGGCTCTAGAGCACAGGCTCAGCAGTTGTGACACATGGGCTTAGTTGCTCCGCAGCACGTGGGATCTTCCCAGACCAGGCTCGAACCAGTGTCCCCTGCACTGACAGGAGGATTCTTAACCACTGTGTCACGAGGGAAGCCCTGCTAAGTACTTTTAATATAAATTGACTTTAAAAATAAAATTAAAGTATTTTGAAATTATATCTCCTCTTAAAATTCTTTGTAAGGCTATTAACTAGTTAGGTATCTAAGACTTAGGATCACCAAAAAACAGGTCGGAAGAGGAGTACTATGGGATACTTGTAGCACCAACTTCACAAAATTCTCCCTAAAAACCCTTAACAGGTGTTTTCACGGGATATGTTTAAAATGGATTTAATTAGATATTTTTTAATTATATGAGATCATCAAAGAAGCAATAAACAAGGTTATCACATTACATGGGAACTTTTTACAAACTTGTCATTTTTATGGTTGCTTCCTACAGAGCAGACAGTAAAATAGTTTTAAATTTACACTCAGTTTTTTGTTTTTTGTTTTGGCCACGCCAGGCGACTTGCGGGATTTCAGTCCCCGACCAGGGATTGAACCACTGCCCTCCACAGTGAAATCGCAGAGTCCTAACCACTGGACCGCCAGGGAATTCCCTACATCCAGTTTAAAAACAAAATTCTCTACTGGAAAGTCCCACAACATCCCTCTACCTACTCTCTCAGCTTGGTGGTCTCCCCCATAAGCAATTTTCTTTGGAAATTACTTTTTAAATATCCATGTTTTATCAATACTTCTAGGTTCGAAAATTACCCAAACCAGGAAATGCTACTTTAAAAGACTATGGCTACTCTCAAGCCACCAAAAGGAGAAGCCCGCACACCGCAACAAAGAATAGGCCCCCGCTTGCCACAACTAGAGAAAGCCTGCGCACAGCAATGAAGACCCAACGCAGCCAAAAATAAACAAATAAATATATTTTTTGAAAAAGTGAATTGAGAAAAATATTAATTAAAAAAAAAGACTATGACTACTTTCAAAGTAATCAAATACAATTTTAACCTAAGAAACAATCTGCAAGTGAAAAACCACTGTTTTTCAAGGGGGTAGAATGGCGAGTAAAGCCATGAGATGGTACAGTGTTTACCAAGAAGACAGTAATGAACCAGGGAGTCTGAAAGTGAGGGTTCATGAAACCAAAGATACAGCTAGAATGGTAGGCTGGAGCAAGACTGTAAAAGGCCTCAAAGGTCAGGCTAAAACTGTATCTTTCCACATGTAAGCAATGGAAGCCACTAATTAACAGGTCAAAGTGATTAAATACAAATAACAAGTAAGGGAATAGAAGAGACAACCAGTTTAAGTACAAGTTATTAAACCTGGTTTTGGATTTGCTGAGTTTATGAGATTCAAATAAAATTGTATGGAGGGGGACAATAAATTAAGAGCTTGCGATTAGCAAATACACACTACTAGACATAAAACAGATAAACAACAAGGTCCTACTGTATAGCACAGGGAACTATATTTAATATCTTGTAATAATCTATAATGGAAGAGTATGGAGAAGTACATACATACATATATTAAACTGAATCACTGTGCTGTACACCAGAATCTAACACAACGCTGTAAATAAACTGAATCTCAATTAAAAAAAATTTTTAATGTACAGTATAATTTCGTGGTCCCAGGGCTAAGGAGCTGTCACACCAATAGAAGAAAGTAAAGTTGAAGGGGAAGAAATAAAGTCGAGCAAGGGTGGGACAAATCTAACAATTAGCTGCAAAAAATTTCAAGCAGTTTTACTGCATTCTGCAAAAATCAGCAAATGTGTCAGTCACAATTATTAACCATGTGGTACAATCTTAAGAGTATAAAGCTAGATATTTCCCGGACGTAGCATCAGTTCTGTGGGGTTTTCTCTAATCTGACTACAAAATTTAGATTCCTTCTAGCCATGTTCAAATCTACACTGCTTAAATTCCAAAACCAAGGTGCACTTTTTCCATGGCTATGAACATTCAACATTTCTTAGCAACCCTTGGCCCTAACACACAAACTATCTCTTGTAGAAATATAAGGAGCCTTCCCCTCATGACAACCAATCACCTAAGGCTTCATTTGAAATGCACAAATACTGGGAGCTCCCTGGTGGCCTAGTGGTTAAGATTCTGGGCTTTCACTGCCTTGACCCGGGTTCAATCCCTGGTTGGGGAACTGAGATCTGGCAAGCTGCACGGCACAGCCAAAAACAAAAAAGTACACAAATATCAATAGTTCCCTGGCACTAAAAATGGTTTAAAGCACTCAAAATCAGACCTTCTGCAGGTTCTAGTCTACAACCAAGTTAAGTATAGAAATGGAAAGTAAACATTTAGAAATTTTATGGTAATTTGACAGTATATTTATGTCTGTTCAAACTAATAATATAAAATTCAGGCTTACATTTTGTATGCCTTTTTTCATCTCTTTATCCTATTGTTATCATTTTACAAAACATTAGATTGGAAATTGTTTAAAAACAAAACAAACTAGTTTTCTACCAAAGTATGAGAGACACTGGTTTAGATTACACACTCTGGAGCCATGTTACCCAGGTTGTAATCCCAACTCTGCCATTCACAGATATATGGTTTGGTGGGGCAAAACACCATAGTACCAAATAACAGATAACAATATTATTGGTAACCCATCTCCAGTAGCACTTCCTTATATTTCCCCTTCCTTGCTTCACTATTTTTTAGCTGAATGGCAAAGACCATTTGTGGCTTTAATAAAAATGTAAATGCTATTATGGCCAAGGCAGCTACAATTATCTCTACCAGTTACTAACCCAACATTTCAGTAAACTGAAGGCATTAAATGAAGATATGAAATAATGAACAGAAGGGTGAGCAAAGTAAGAACAGGAAAAGATGGTAGTGTTTTATGATTTTTAAAGTGGTTAACACCAATCCTCACACTTCTACCAAACTATGAGTTTTTACTTGATAGGTAACATTTACTAAGCAGTTACTAACAAGCAACGGGCTGCATATTTTTATATATGTTATTCAGTGTATTCAATCTTCACAATACTGTGAAACTACTACTCTCTCCACTCTTCAAATTTAAGCCCTGGGAAGTTAACAAGTCTTATCTATATTCTACATTTTATTGCAGGACTGTCAAGATTCATAGCTAGGGATACTATGTGTCCAAATTTTACCTGTTTGTCGTTTCAGCATAATTATTATTACTAAAACCTGGTTCACTCTCACAAGTGCCCAAAATTGGATAATAAATTGTATATTGTTACCAAGGTACTCTTTCCAGGCAGCATAACCCTACAGTATGTACTATGCTTTGTACCACAGCCTCAGGCTCAACACTTTCACTATCTTCCAAGTGCATGCCATTGCCAATAAATTAGAAGAAAGGCATGAATGGTACACTTCACTCTTCAAACACACACACACACACACACACACACACAATCCCACTACTAGGGGAAAAAGCAAGTAAACACCAATGATTGATTATACTGATTTTATATTATGCAAGACAGTGTACTAAATGCCTATGTGATCAAAATATCTTAGAAATACAGGTAAGCATATATAAAAGCTACCTTTTATGGATACAAATAATTAACTCTAAGAAGATTATTTTTTAATACAACATATGTAAATAGACTTCAGGATACTTTACTCTTCCTTTTAGTATCCAAACATTCAGTTCCCAGGTCTCTTTTTAGTAAAGATACATTTTCCCCAGCACTCTCCCATATGTAAATTAGTATAATTAATTAACTAGTACACAAAAACAAATAAAGCCTCACCACCTGCCTTGTAAGGAATGAAAAAAAATCTGGTGTAAACAGTGAAAATTATCACAAATAATTAAACCAACTGTTTTCAGTGTCAGTTTTCAAATATACCTATAGTAAAGGAATACCAGCTAATCTGGCATCACTCATCAGGAAAAGTGCAGCTGTGGATTTTGCAGGTCTTCTTCCTTGTCTGTAATAAAGGATCAAATTGGTGACCTTTGTGCCATAAACTAAAAAGTCGAAGTAGATAAACAACATATGTAGATTCAGCAAAATACAAACCTTTTAAGTTTAGAATACTGCTCAAATGGAGAATTTATTTTTCATGTAAAGGACTGTGAGATCCCATATATCAATTCTGATTCAAGACAGTACTTTTTAACATTCCTTTTTACTAATATAATATGACACCTAAACAATAATATTGAAAGCTGAGGTACAGAGGGAAGAGCTTTGACCATCTGCACAAATTGTGTTGTGTCTAAAAATTACGACAAAATTTAATAGCTGTTCAATTAATTATTTAAGTAATAATAATGTAATTATCTGACTAAAACTGATGACTAGCCCTAGACTTTTAAGTGAACAGAGTTAAATTTGCTATGCTACAGCTAAAAGTTTGTATTTCTGGATAGTCAGCAAATTACACTTAACCACATTCTACTAATAAAAAAATTCCTATAGCTCACATTTGAATTTCTTATCTTCTAGAATATAATTTTAAAACTAGAAAGACTTGTAGGCATCTTGTTACATTTAAAATAAACTAATTCCTAAAGGAACACTAATATCTGTCAACCAAATTACTCTGCACATCTTAATGTAGCTTAGGGCAAGACTACAAATTCAGGAAGTGTGACAGAGACATAAGAAATAACAAACATGTATGATCAAGAATGATGAGATTAACAATAAAATTTAAATGTCAATACTACTTAAACCAAAGGCTACCAGAAGATTCACATTTTTTAAATAACTAAGGAGAAATTTATATAAGTTGAACATTATACAAAAGTAAAAATTAGTGCTTCAAAATAAATTAAAATGATGTTAGGACAAACATTTACATTGCACAAAATTATATTGGTTCCCGTAACATGATGATTTCTATTTCATTCATTCTTTAAAGATTTATAATTACAATTTGAAAGGCAAACATTTTAAAGAATTTAACTGCTGCTTCTTTTAAAGTTTATTCCTTTTAAAACTTTGAAAAGCATAACTAAAATTTAATGATACTGGTTAAATATTTGTTTAAAAAAATCAATTTTAGGGACTTCCCTGGTGGCACAGTGGTTAAGACTCCACGCTCCCAATGCAGGGGGCCCAGGTTCAATCCCTGGTCAGGGAACTAGATCCCACATGCATGCTGCAACTAAGAGTTCGCATGCCACAACTAAGGAGCCCGCCTGCCACAACTAAGACCCGGCGCAATCAATTAAAAAAATAAATATTTTTTAAAGTCAATTTTAACATGTCAGCTAAACAAATAAGCAGTTTAATTCTTTTTAAATTCCATGTGTTAGTTTTTTTAAAGTTCTGTAATGTTAAAAGTTAAAATTTCAATGTAAACTATGGTTTAATAAGAAAATTAGATTTATTCTTTTATTCTCCAAGTATTTAAACCATTTTTCAAAAGAAATCAACTGGGCTTCCCTGGTGGCGCAGTGGTTGAGAGTCCGCCTGCCGATGCTGGGGACATGGGTTCGTGCCCCGGTTCGGGAAGATCCCACATGCCGCAGAGCGGCTGGGCCCGTAAGCCATGGCCGCTAAGCCCGCGCGTCCGTGAGCCTGTGCTCCGCCATGGGAGAGACCACAACAGTGAGAGGCCCACGTACCGCAAAAAAAAAAAAAAAAAAAAGAAATCCACCAATATTTCTTTAAAAATTAGAAAACCAGGTACTACACTGTTTCAAATGTCCCCAGGTTTATAGAGTATGACTATATCCTTTCACTTAAGTTAATGAACCATCCAAACTTCCAAATATAAAAACTTCTATATTCTTTAACCCAGTTATACTTTTAAGAGATTTCTTCAAAGGAACTGTCAGGACAATAAAAGCTTTATATATTTTATATCAGGAAGGAAAACTAGAGGCAATATATATATTAAAAAATACGACCAAAAGGTAACAGATAAATCATGGTGTTTATAATATAGGCACTAGAAGTGATGTTTGGAAAATCATTTTAAAATGTTAACATAAAAGTAGAAAAAAGATGTCAGGACTGAATAATGAGAACTTTACTTTTGTGGGGGAGGGCACTTTATTTTTAATTTAACCAGTCCCAAATAAACGTGGTACATCCAGACAATGCAATATTATTCTGCACTAAGAAATAAGCTAACAAGCTGTGAAAAGACATGGAGGAATCTTAAATGCATATTACTAAATGAAAGGAGGCTTAAGAGACTATCTACTGGGTTTCCCTGGTGGCGCAGCGGTTAA
The DNA here is from genome assembly GCF_003676395.1 of Aethalodelphis obliquidens. NCBI lineage: Eukaryota > Metazoa > Chordata > Mammalia > Artiodactyla > Delphinidae > Aethalodelphis > Aethalodelphis obliquidens. The sequence goes on from NW_020837961.1 coordinate 16,529,505, forward strand.
GAATCCACCTGCTAACGCAGGGGACACAGGTTTGAGCCCTGCTCCGGGAAGATCCCACATGCCACAGAGCAACTAAGCCTGTGCACCACAACTACTGAGCCTGCGCTCTAGAGCCTGTGAACCACAACTACTGAGTCCACGTGCCACAACTACTGAAGCCCGCGTGCCTAGAGCCCGTGCTCTGCAACAAGGGAAGCCAACACAATGAGAGGCCCGCGCACCACAACGAAGAGTAGCCCCCGCTCGCCACAACTAGAGAAAGCCCGCAGGCAGCAACGAAGACCCAACACAGCCAAAGAAATATATAGAAAAATAAAATAAATATATAAAAAATAAAATATTAAAAAAAAACTATAGACTGTATGATAACTGTATGATAAGAACTATATTTCTGGAAAAGACAAAACTACAGGGACAGCAAAAAGATTAGTGCTTGCTGGGGGTTAGGGAGGAAGAGGGATGAACAGACAGAAGATTTTTAGGCAGTGAAAGTACTCTGTATGAAACCTATAATGCTAACTGTGTTATTCCACATGTGTCCAAACCTACAGAATATACAACACCAAGAGTGAGTCGTGATGTAATGTACAGACTTCGGGTGATAATGACATGTCAATGTAGGTTCATCCAGTGTAACAAATGTACCCCTCTGGTGTGGAATGTTGATTGTGGGGGACACTGTGGATGTTGGGGCAGGAGGTATGTACCCTCCTTTCTATTTTGTAGTGAACCTAAAATGGCTCTAAAAAAGTCAAAGGAAAAGAAATAGACACAAAGAGAGACATGGTGAGAAAAAAGAATCCACAAACAAGTAAAGCAAAATATTAACCAGAGAACATGTTGTTGGGATTGCAGATTATTTTTTCTTCATACAGAGCTAAATGTTCCAAATTTATTGTAACAAAATTATACTGAAGCCCAAAGATACAGAGACTCTACTCCTGGACTGTTCAGTCTGTTCCAAAGATGTCAGTCCCCACTTGCACCAATATCACATTTTTATAAGTTACCTTTGTTGAATAATGTTTTTTTCTCCATGTGGGGCAAATTCTCCATTCCCCTTTTCTCCTCCAAAAATTTACTGCTAATTCTCATTTGTTTATTCTTTCAAATAAACTTGCAAACTTTTTCTCTAAAGGGCCAGAGAGTAAATATTTTAGGCTGGTAAACTTTTATCACTTATTCATTGTTTTGTTTTACTTTTTGAAATAAAAACCATTCTTGGGACATCCCTGGTGGCACAGTGGTTAAGAATCCACCTGCCAATGCAGGGACACTGGTTCGATCCCTGGTCCGGGAAGATCCCAAATGCCGTGGTGCAACTAAGCCTGTGCACCACAACTACTAAGACTGCGCTCTAGAGCCCGCGAACCACAACTACTGAACCTGCGTGCCACAATGACTGAAGCCCACGCGCCTAGAGCCTGTGCTCCGAAACAAGAGAAGCCACTACAATGAGAAGTGTGTGCACCGCAACGAAGAGTAGCCCCCACCTGGCGCAACTAGAGGAAGCCCATGACCCAGTGCAACCAAAATAAATTAAAAAAAAAAATCTTAGCTAGCAGGCCACACAAAAGCAGCCCTAAGGCCAGCTTGAGAACCCCAGCATAAAGTGTAGCTTCCCAATAAGAACCTGCTGTATAAAAAAATAAATTAAATTTAAAAATTCAAAAGAATAAAAATAAAGTGTAGCTTCCCACCCCACTGGCAAAGATTTTGGCATTTTGACTCAGTTTATACTGAATTTACACATAAAATTCAGGAAAAATTAACATCTTTCCAACATTAACTCTTTCAAAAGCAAATTATGTGATTAAGTGATTCTTCACTTATTGAAGTCCTCCACTGTAGTTCTCAGAGCTGTACCGCTTTTATTTATGAATCCTGCAAACTAACTGTTAGGGTTTATAATTCCTGGGCACTTGAAGGCTCTGGCATTTGGGTATATGAATGCTGCAAAGAACTTGCTAGGTTTATTATTCCTGGCGTTTTTTGCCTAAAGAAAAACTAAAAAAACTACCACTAGAATGCAACAAAAAGTTACTTTTAAAATGTGGTAATAAGTGTTAGTTCTTTATTTCTTTTATATTCAGTAATCCAGTAACTCTTAGGTTAAGAGAGAGGTGGGTTAATCACTCAAGAGTGCATGGCACATGATAGACACTCAAATGTTTCAATAAATAAATGGTTCTAATTCTGTTCCCTCTCAAAACCCCACTAAAACCATAGTAATTTACCAAAAAAAAAAAAAAAAAAAAAAAAAAGCCCACAACCATGGGAAGAGCAGAGAAAAAAGAACTGGAATGTAGATGGAAAGGGCTAAGTAATCAATATACACCTTAAAGTCTCCTGGCAGCACCTTTCAGAACTGGGAGTGAAGGAAGGGAGTAAATTAAAAAGAATCCAGGGAAAGTTGTTCGGGAAATAACTAGATCCCTCCATCCCCTCCCCCTACTCCAAGTCCCTAGGCTTGCTGCCATGAGTTCAAAAATAAAAAGAAAAGAAGCAATTTGGAGGTAACAGACAGGCAGGGAATAGAAAATGCCTTTAAAAATATGTACCTATATATATCCTCAAAAGGATGTTAAGATTTTGCATGCACACAATTACAGGAAGCTATAAAAATGAACATTCAGAAGACCAGAGAGAGAGAACATCTGGAAATTAAAATTATGAGGCAGAAAAGGTTGGAAAATAAATTTCCCAGAAAACCAAACAAAAAGAGATGGAAAATGAGAGCAAAATTTAAATGAGAGAGTGCATCAGAGCTCGAAGACACTAACGAACCACTGCAGTAGATTCAATATCTGAATAACTGTTTCAAAGAGAAACGGGAGAGGAAAATCACCAATAAATCTCTCAGAAGTGATGGATAGGAGTTGCTATATTAAAGTCCAATAAGTACCCAGCACAATAGATGACAACACTCATACTAGAGCATGTCATTGTGAAATGGGGACAAGGAAAGACTCTAAATTTCTGGTGAGTAGAAGGAACTGGTCACATTAAAAAAAAAAAAAAAGAGTCATCAGAATAATTCCTGAGTTATCAACAGTTACAAGAGAAGATGACCATGGAACTTCAAAATTCTGAAGAAAAGAATTCTACACCCAGCCAAACTACAGATATGATATTGTTCAATAGGCATAGTCTCAAAAATCTTTAATAACCCTCATGTACCTTTTCTCAAAAAAGTTCTGCAAGATGTGATCCACCAAAGTGAAACAAGTAACCAAATAAGAGGAAAACAAGAGATACAGCAAACAGAGGAGTGCAACACAGAAGTCATATGAGAGCAAATAAGGAACATAGTCAAAAGAGATCCAAAAAAGACAGGTGTGCACCAGATATAGAGAGCCAACGGTCTGGACTGCAGCAATGTGATTCAGGCTACATTCATGTGCTGTTATGACCAAGAGGCTTACTATTGTACCTTTTATTAAAAAACGACCGCCATGTGTCTGGCCTGGACATTTTTTTTTTTGGTATTTTTTAAATTGTAAATTTATTATTTTTAAAAATTTATTTACCTATGGTTGCATTGAGTCTTCGTTGTGGTGCACGGGCTCCTCATTGCGGTGCTTCTCTTGTTGCGGAGCATGGGCTCTAGGCACACGGGCCTCAGTAGCTGTGGCTCACGGGGCTCTAGAGCACAGGTTCAGTAGTTGTGGCGCACAGGCTTAGTTGCTCCGCAGCATATGGGATCTTCCCAGACCAGGGCTCAAACCTGTGTCCCCTGCACTGGCAGGCGGATTCTTAACTACTGCACTACCAAGGAAGTCCCTGGCCTGAACATTTATGTACCCGTAACTCAGCTTAAAAATATGTTAACATGGACTTCCCTGGTGGCGCAGTGGTTGAGAGTCCGCCTGCCGATGCAGGGGACGTGGGTTCGTGCCCCGGTCCGGGAAGATCCCACATGCCGTGGAGCGGCTGGGCCCGTGAGCCGTGGCCACTGAGCCTGCGCGTCCGGAGCCTGTGCTCCGCAACGGGAGAAGCCACAACAGTGAGAGGCCCATGTACCGCAAAAAAAAAAAAACAAAAAAAATAAATAAATAAAATATATATATATATATATATATGTATATATAGTTAACAAAGCTCCTTTTTCCTCTTCTGTGCCCTGCTCCCTGGAACAGCTCAGAATTTCACACCAGAATTAACCTATTCTTAAACAAGATACAGAGCAGCTCACTCGAAGAGACCACTCTCCTAACTGAAGGCTCTGCCTGGCCCATACCACAGCCCCAGCAGATAACTGTAGAGTCCTTTGTTTCCCAGAACATGTTCATGATCTTGCCCACTCGTTTTCCCAAGATGGGCTCTAGTAAAAATTCCAGGAAGCTGAAGCCAAACTATAACCCAGAAATGGTGTTTAGCTTATCTTAGGAACCTACCTGTAACAGTAGCAATACCGTGCTTTCCCTACACATCATCTAAGTTTTTAGTTTTTCAAAACTAAAATACTTAGCTGAAAGATATACACACTGGAGATTAAACTCTAAAGATAATTATACTGTAAAAAAAAAAAAATTCAAGGGAATGACTAACATGAAAGTCAGAACAGTGAGTAGGTAAGGAGGCAAAGAAATGAAAATGTGATCAGAGTGTAAGATTGAGGTCCTGGGGCTTCCCTGGTGGCGCAGTGGTTAAGAATCTGCCTGCCAACGCAGGGGATACGGGATCGAGCCCTGGTCCGGGAAGATCCCACATGCCGCAGAGCAACTAAGCCCGTGAGCCACAACTACTGAGCCTGCACTCTAGAGCCCATGCTCCGCAACAAGAGAAGCCACCGCAATGAGAAGCCCATGCACTGCAACAAAGAGTAGCCCCTGCTCCCCGCAACTAGAGAAAGCCCGTGCACAGCAACAAAGACCCAACACAGCCAAAAATAAATAAAAATTAAGAAAAAAAAATTGAGGTACTGATGTTGTCTTATGTGATGGGTACATGGGTCTTCAGGTTATTACTCTAAAACTTACGTACAAATGTATTTCACATTTTTTCTACATAAAAGCATCTTGCTATTAGAAAAGAGAGGATCTCTAACAACATCAACAAAAAACAATTGTAGCATGATGGACAACAAGAGTCACAGAAGTGTTTTATTTGACCAGTAGTTTTTTAATTTTCAATTTGTTGCCAAAACATTCACCTTACAGATATACTACCCCATGTGTAGAATGACACAGGTAAAGGGTTATTCATCACAGTACTGGAATAGCAAATGGTTCCAAAGCAAGTTACATGGCTAAGCCCAGTGGGGATGGGGGGGCTGTAGACTACTCAAAGTTATGGATACAGGGAAGTATGATTCTTTAGGGGGCATAGCTAACAATCTTCCATACCTGTAAATTTTCTATTGCCTTTCTCAAATAATAATAGTAGTTACCAATCTTTCTAATTGTTCAATTTATCACCTAGTCCTTGGCTCACCTGGTATGGATCACATAGCCACACCAATAAACACAAACGGTACTATAATTTATCCCCAAATTAACGATCACATTCCCTTTTACAATCTATACAGGATTATAAACTCGAATATACTTATATGCCTTAATTGAACCCTAGCAAATGTTCATCAGTATAGAAATAAAAATGTTTTAAGGGCTTCCCTGGTGGCGCAGTGGTTGAGAGTCTGCCTGCCGATGCAGGGGACACAGGTTCGTGCCCCGGTCCGGGAAGATCCCACATGCCGCGGAGCGGCTGGGCCCGTAAGCCATGGCCGCTGAGCCTGCGCGTCCGGAGCCTGTGCTCCACAACGGGAGAGGCCACAGTGAGAGGCCCGCGTACCGCCAAAAAAAAAAAAAAAAAAAAAAAAAAAATTAAAAAAAAAAAAAGTTTTAAGACCAAACCATGTAATACATACCATCAGAAAAAAAGTGAAAGCTTTGTGTTTACATGTAATGCTCTAAAAAATATATTACTAACTGAAAAACACAATGTGCCAGAATAGTGTACAGAGTTGGCTACCATTTATTTTTTTGAAAGAATATACAGCTGACCCATGAACAACGTAGGGGTTAGGAGCACTGACCCTCTACACAGTCTTAAATCCACACATAACTTTACAGCCAGCCCTCCTCATCCAAGGTCCCACATTTGCAGATTCAAACAACCGCAGATCACATAGTACTTTAGTACGTATTAAGTGAAAAATATCCGTGTATGTATAAGTGGAGCCATGCAGTTCAAACCCAAGTTGTTCAAGAGTCAACTGCAAATCATATTTGCTTGTATATATAGTTGTCCCTCGACATCTGTGGGGGACTGATTCTAGGATCCTCTCAGATACCAAAATCTATAGATGTTCAAGTCCCTTATATAACATGGTATAGTACAGACAGCTCTCCAAAATTTGATCCACAGCTGGTTGAATCCTCAGACGGAAATCCATGGATGGGGGGCCAAATGAACACAAATCTCTACAGAAAGATATGAACTGACCATGGTGGTTGCCCCTAGAAGTGATCCACCTGGATGGGATCAGCTTGAGAAGATTTCACTGTATACTCTTTTGTACAAAATTTGAGTTGTGGACAATGCATACAATGGGCTACTCACCCACACATTTTCTTAAACAGCAAAACAAGGTCATAGGACAATTGTAATTTTAGGACAATTTTAATTGTCCATACAAAAGCAAATAATTATCTTTGGAAGTTTAAAATACAGAGAGAAAAAAATTAAAAACTAAAATACAGAGAAACATTTTCTAGAATAAAATTAAAAAATAACTTGCCCAACCAAACTGGTCTTTGTCATATTCAGTTGTACCTTACAAAGTTATAATACAACATGTGTTTGTATACAGCAGGATATGTCTAGATTCTACAGCCACATTGTCCAATTTGGTATCCCCTAGCTACATATGGAATTAAATTTCAATTAATTAAAAAATACAATTAATACAAGTTTAAAATTCATCTCCTGGGTTGGATTAGTCTTATTTCAAGTGCTCAATAGTGCCGCTAGTGGCTACCGTATTGGTCAGCACAAATATAGAACACTTCTATCATCACAGAAAGTTCTCTTGGACAGCCTTTTTTAAGAAGAATCCTCAAAAAAACTGGTTAATACTGGATGCTCTGGAGAGGAGAACTAGGTGACTGGAGAAAATAGACAGGAGATAGGTTTTTCACACCAGTAAGACAGGACTTTGCCTGTGCCAGGCAGCACCCTTAATGTTTCATGTTAACTCACTTAATCCTTACTGTACTTCAACTTCAATATAATTAGTTTCCTTTGTAATCCTATGTATTTTATTTAATTTAAAAACATTATTCTGAAAATGAGGTCACAGGCTCCAGCTGTTTACAGCTAAAAGGATCCATCTGAATTTTGGAACATGAGCATTTATTACTCATCTTCAAGAAAAAAGCTATTAAAAAAAGCTAAAATACCATTATCTATAAACCAAAACCCAAAAGAGATTTTACTAAATATTATTTTAAAATACGTCACACCAGTTTAAAAGAAAAAATAAAATGTATCGCTCCTAATCTCATCATGCCACCACCCATAAACCATCTGATACATCCTTTCAGATATGATTTTATGTTTATTTGTGTATAATGATGACCTATGCATCAATTTTATCCATAAGGTAAGAGTTTTGCTGAAGGCAAAGAGTTGGACATTTTAGTTTTGGTTGAATTTTAGTTTTTTTTTTTAAGTATAGTAATAAAGCTTGAAGATAGGACCTGGGTTGGAGTTCTACCTCTCTCACTTAGAAACTATGTGACCTTGGTAGAAACTTTTTAATTTAATTTTAAAAAGCTTTAAATCAAAAAAAAATCACTTGAAATATGAATTTCTCACCTATAAAAAGTATTTATCCCACAATATTAAGATTTACAAAAAATTACGATATTTTATCTTTCTATTAAAATATTGACCTTAGTTAATACTTTATGTTATTAGACTGTGGTTACATAAGCTGTTGCCCTAAGATGACCCATGTAAAACCCCGAATTTTTTATAGCAATACTAATATCAGTTCACATAAATACTAAAACTTATTGACTGTCACTGTAATAAGCAGAGCACAGAAAAATTTCTGTAATTTCTAATTTCTGTATAGCATTTTGTATGAACACATTTAAAATATGTAACTGAAGACATTTTAGCTTTAAAGATTACTGCAGGGCTTCCCTGGTGGTGCAGTGGTTAAGAATCCGCCTGCCAATGCAGGGGACACAGGTTCAAGCCCTGGTCCTGGAAGATCCCACACGCAGAGCAACTTAGCTTATGCGCCACAACTACTGAACCTGCGTTCTAGAGCCCGCGAGCCACGACTACTGAGCCTGCGCACCTAGAGCCTGTGCTCTGCAAGAGAAGCCACCGCAATGAGAAGTCTGCACACCACAAGGAAGAGTAGCCCCACTCGCTGCAACTAGAGAAAAACTGCGCGCAGCAACGAAGACCCAATGCAGCCAAAAATAAATAAATTTATAAAAATAAATAAAAGTAAAGATTACTGCAAAGACATGAGTTTCAGAGAAATCTTATGGTCTTATTACTTCTACATTCCCCAAATAATTTAGCTTTTAAGACTAGCAACATACTACAACTGAAACTTTTTCAAAACTGCTTGACTCTTTGCCAGACCTTTCACCAAAATTACTAAAAGTACAAAGGTAGATGAGAGTAAATTCCACGTTTGCAAATTTTTTTTCAATTTCACTACACTGTTTTCACTAGCAAAATATTTTAACTGGCAAAACGTATGAATTGACAGGTCCAGAAACCAAATGTAAAGGGGGAGAAGAAGAGTGACCATTCACTTTCTTTAGAAATCAACGCACAAAGTTCTGGACCAGTATGGCCAGTATAACTACTTGTTTAGTCCTCACATTTAGACACCAAGGTGATATTTTCTTCTTGGTGATATTTTCTTAAGATTCTATACTTTGGATATCAGTTAGCCAACACTGTAGTACAACAGAAACTAAAAATAAATGTCCACATACTTTTAGAACTGTAGCAAAGTATCTATTAAGTTTATCAAATTAATCTTTCCAAGTCACACAAGGAACACACGTTAAATGCCTATGGGAAAGACAGTGTCATGGTTAAGAACACACACTCTGGAACATGGCTGCTTTAGTTTGAACTCCACCCCACCACTTATTAGCTCTGTGATCTTGGGCAAGTTAGTCACACAAAGTTACTTAATCTCTCCGTGCCTTGGTTTCCTCAACTGTGAAATAAGAATAATACCTACCTCATCGATTTGCTGTTAAAAATTAAATGAATAAATATATGTAAAGCACTTAGTAAGGTGCCTGACATACAGTAAGTGCTTTGTGTTAGCTATTATTAAGATATAAAAATCACCTACATTAAAAATCACTGTTACAGATTGTGTTTAAAATATCATTTTTATTCAGTTGCTTAGAACTCTAAATCTATAGCCCTGGAAATTCAATGCTGGGTCCTAATTTGTCATAATTCCGTAGAAACTTACTGAACACAGTAAGCCAAAACTACAGCTTCCTATTGTTTCTATGGAAGATGTATCAAAAGTTCCAACTGGGAAAAACAATCTTATTTTTCTGACCACATTCTCAGGTTCTAGAAGGGACTACTTAGTACTTAAGAGACAAAAGCCATCCTTTCTTTTTTCTCCAGGCATGTACAGGAACTTTTAAAGAAACACTAGTGATTTTTACAGTAAGGAGCAGGAAGACTATCTGTGGGTTATGGGTCATAAGCCTTGTATTTCTTAATAATGGCAAAGAAATGATAAAGTCAGCTATGTAAATCTCCTAGCAAAGAGAGGAAAAAGTGAGTACAACTTTGCATGGATACACCTACATGCAGCACACCTATGGAATATTAACTTTATCTAGTTCTTTTTTTAAAAATAAATTTATTTATTTTTGGCTGTGTTGGGTCTTCACTGCTGTGAGCGGGGCTACTCTTCATTGTGGTGCACTGGCTTCTCATTGAGGCGGCTTCTCTTGTTGCAGAGCATGGTCTCTAGGTGCACGGCCTTCAGTAGTCGTGGCACGCGGGCTTCAGTAGTCGTGGCATGTGGGCTTCAGTAGTTGTGGCTCACAGGCTCTAGAGTGCAGGCTCAGCAGTTGTGGCGCACAGGCTTAGTTCCTCCGCGGCATGTGGAATCTTTCCAGACCAGGGCTCGAACCCATGTCCCCTGCATTGGCAGGCGGATTCTTAACCACTGCGCCACCAGGGAAGTCCTCTATCTAGTTCTTCATAACTGATAAATTTTCATCCCTGAATAGTGCATTTGAAAATCAAAATCACTATATCTTATTCCCATTTTTCAGCCAGACTTAGAAATTTCCATCTTCAAGGTCACACAGATATTAAAATTAGACTATAATTCTGGCTCGTTTCCACTTCTCAAAAAACTCTCTATGACAAAAATGGAGCAACTCAGAGGTACCAGAGGAGCAAGGAAGTTTCTAATAGTAGCAGAGAAGTAATAGAAGAAATTACCATTGCTAGAACAAGTACTTCACAGGTTGCTTGTTACATCCAGGACTGCTGGTACTTCTCCTATATTCTTAACCTTATATAAATTAAATAGAATACTTTAAAAAAAATTTTGCATAGAATTTTCTGTCCAAATTGGATTAAGGTTACATAATTCATTAAACATTTTATTCTCTGCAACTTTGGTGTGTAAAACTATGTCTATTTCTAAACTGGACTTCTCTAAGTCAAATAATTAGGCATAATTTTAATTCAGAGTAAAAAACAAAGTGAAATCTAAAATATAAACACCAGAACTAAATTTGTTTGGTTTATGAATGAACTTTGATATACTGGGTTCTTTCTTTTTTTTTTGCACTACGTGGGCCTCTCACTTTTGTGGCCTCTCCCGCTGCGGAGCACAGGCTCTGGAAGCTCAGGCCCACCGGCCATGGCTCACGGGCCCAGCCGCTCCGTGGCATGTGGGATCCTCCCAGACCGGGGCACGAACCTGCGTCCCCTGCATCGGCAGGCGGACTCTCAACCACTGCACCACCGGGGAAGCCCCTGGGTTCTTTCTTAAAGCAAAAATATGCATATTAATTTGCAAGGTCTGCTTGTTAATCAATAGTCTTTGGTTAGCAAAAATACATGGCATTATATAACAACATATTTGTCAACACGTATTTAAGACTTATTTACTTTTAATAAACTCTTTGCAATACAAAACGTGTTTCTAAAGGATAAAAAAAGGAAACATTAGATCAGCTGATTGTCCAAGTTGATTCCATTTATGAAACTAATGTACAGTTTAAAAAATTCAAGAGATACAATGTAAAAACAAGTAAAATTATATACCTTCAGTTTAACTAAATAAACCAAAATCTCTTACCTTTAAAAGAACTACAAGTCAATAAAACCCCAATAATGAAGAATGAAGAATGAAGATAAAAGCTGCCAAAACCCACGACCCACTGGAGGTAAGATGGCCTGCCACCTTCGCCAACTGGTATTAAGTCTAACTTTGATCTACCCACAAAGTCTAATTTTGACCTAACCACAATTTAAATGCCAACAGAATAGGAGAGTATTGTTTATCCCAATGTTCAAAACTTTGCCATATTACCTGTTAAGAGGTAAAATGCTGCCTTTAATATACCTATCAAGCTCGTCAACAAGTTTAATATTTGTAAGCCACTTCTTTTATGTGTCTGTGTGTATTTTGTTGTGGGGTTTTTTGTTTTTTTTGGAAGTATAGTTGATTTACAATGTTGTGTTAGTTTCAGGTGTATTAGCAAAGTAATTCAGTTATATATATATATATATACACACACACACACGTGTGTATATATGTACATATATATTTTTTCAGATTCTTTTCCATTATAGGTTATTATAAGATACTTAATATAGCTCCCTGTGCTCTATAGTAGGTCCCTGTTGTTTATCTATTTTATACAGTGTGTATCTGTTAATCCCAAACTCCTAATTTATCCCTTCCTCCTCCCTTTCCCCTTTGGTAACCATAAATTTGTTTTCTATGTCTGTGAATCTATTCCTGTTTTGTAAATAAGTTCACTTGTATAATTTTTTTAGATTCCATGTAAGCCATTTCTTAATCTAAATGATCTTATACACACACACTTGAGAAGCGCACAATATCAAACTGAAAATGACTGATATTTTACTTAATTTCCATAAATAAAAATTCCCTGAATGCCTTCAAAGGTGGGACAAGCAGAAAAAACCCATGACTCTAGGTGCTTCTGATTATGCTCAGCAAAAAATAAGGAAACTCACAAGCTAGCTGAAATAGCAATGAACAAATATGCTTTTTGTAGGCTTTTACATGGATACCTCAATTGCAGCAAATACTAATCAGCTGCTTAAAAAATATATATATACCACTATTTAAAATTGTCAAAAAGAATTCTAAATGACTAACCTGTGGACAAAGGTGCATTAAAAGTACTTTAAACTTGCATTTTTCACTAAAAATAAACACAAGATTATTTTACATGCATCCTCACTCTATTATAGCTTCAATCTGGCTTTTGACTTTCACACACTAAGTTTTTACGTTCCCTACTCCCCAAATTTAAATGCAGCATTGAAATCTCCCTGGGGTCAGCACTAGAAGGAATGCTATACTGCATCATTGACCAGATCACTGGAAATTAAGTTCCTAAAATTTACACTGAACAAGGTATAGAATCACATTTTGTATAACTCTGTATCCTAAAGAACACTTGGTACAAGGTCCTAAATGTATCAGGAGCTATAAATATTTACTGACTCAAAACAGTCCTTCAACACTTTTTAGTTTTGTTCCATGTTGTCGAAACAAAACAGCATAGCCTGCAAAACCCAAAGGCCCTAAATGTTACTGAAACTTCACAGACTACATTGTTTTATTGTTTAGAGGTTTTAGCCTTGCCCTTATTACCAGCTGTAATGCTTTTACTGACGCTGGTACGGTCGGTAGGAGTTGATCCAGTCAGAAGTAGTATCAGAGCCCATAAAAGGGTTTTAAGTTCAAGTTTTACATATTTATCTTTTATCTATTTAACATTAATGTTCTAAAAATCATTTAACTGTATCAGCAACTTAATAAAGTTCTGTAGTCAACCTAATTTCCAGGAATGTAAATAAACACTGGTACCAATAAAAGAATAAGTAACCAAGCAGGAAATGTGCCTTAAGTTCTGGCAACAAGGTAAGGATAGTGTTTAAGTCAATGTAATGAAAAATAAGCATTTTTGTATTCTATAGACCTTTTCATAACTAATTTTTTAATAGTTATAAAAGTCTTTAAAAAGTCAAAGCAAATTGGGAAGCCATTATCAAAATCACAAACTACCATTAAAGATATATGAAAATATCCGGCAACCAAGGTCCAGAACTGGTTCCAGGGTATCAAAGGTTTTCTGGTTAATGTATTATGCCTCTAAAATATCACTTAGATGCAACATTCCTGAAACGGCAACACAGACCTAGAAGTTTCAGTGAGCCACTGCCGGCAAACCCAAACTATGACAAAGATACTCCCTCCTTTGGACGGTTATCAATCAACTTGGTGCTCTGGGATCAGCTTGCTTGAAAGAAGTTTAAGATGGTGCCCAAACTGGGAGAGAAACCAGTAGAACGGATAAAGAGAAAATCAAATGGAAAAGTAACTTTAAAAGTTAAGTTCCTATTTCCAATAATCTGTGCCTGAGGAACCTTCCAGACGAAAAAGACAGACTCGGAAGAACAGACGGATCTACACCCACTCGCATTCTCTGAGGCGTGAGCACTGCGCGGAAACGATGAATGAATGGGAGACGGGCGCGTGTGAAATGCAGCAGGTCCGGCCGGCAACCAGACCAGCAGCAGCTATCCGTAGGCCTCGCTCCTCCCCCTTCCCCCTCCTCCATGACAGCCCAGCCTCCAGCATGGAGGGGCGAGGACAATGTGATCCCCCGGCTAACCACCACCACCACCCTTCATCCTACTCGCAGAGCTTTACCCTGTGACACGGGGTTCTCCTTCCCACTCCAAACCCTTCTCGCCTCCCCTGCAGCCCACCCCGGCGACTCTTGGACGCGCCGGCGTAACATGCGCTGGCCGCTCTCGGCTCCCCTAGGCGAGGTCGAAGCTTCTCCGCGCACGCCGCGGCACCACTCCCGCGGCACCACTCCCGCCCAACTCACCCTAGGGCAACGCGCGCCCACCGGCTCCCTGGCCCACCAGTCTAAGGAGTTCCGGCGCGCGCTCCGCACCCGAGCCCCTGGGCTAAAGCGAGGGAGGGAGACACGGAAAGGCTGCCCCAAGGCTCCCTCCATCTCATTCCAGGCCGGTTCGCCGCCCACCCTCCCTGCGGATCCGGGCGCCAGCTCGGAGACGACCCAGCGCCCTCCTATCCCGAAGACACAATTCCCACACACCTAGCCCAGGGCCCAGGTCGCCCTCCACCCTCGAACCCCCTCGCGGCTCCGCCTGAGGCGCCGCCCCTCCCCCACACCTCTCCGCGAGCTCTCGGGCCCCCACCAGAACGTGGGCTCTACACGCCGTCGCGGCCAACCTCCGGGGCGCCCCCAGTTGTCCGCGGGGAGGTCAGGCCCACGAAGAGGGGGAGGGGGCGGCAAGGGGTAGCGTGCGCACCGGGAACGCGGTCCCGCGGGGTCCCCGAGTCCGAAGGGAGATGGAGCGTGCGGGCCTGTGGGGGTGGGGGCCAAAAGCAATACTCACCGGTTCCACAGTCGCCATCTTAGATCGATCTGATCGCACAACCGCTCCTGAAGGGGGGGGTGAGAGGAAAAAAATGAGATTCAAACCGCATTGGCCGGCTTCTGTTCACGTGACGGACGTGTCCGTTTGGCCCTGGCGGCGCCTGCGCAAGACTGCGGCGGCGTGTTTAACGAGAGGCTTCTGGGAAGTGGAGTCTTTCTCCTGTCTTTCTCTCTCGTTTTCGTTTTTTTTTTTCTTTTAGGCAAAGAAGTTTAAAAAAAAAAAGGACTGGTCACGTGGTCGATGGGTACCGTGCGCGGTTCTCGGCGCGGCGGACACACGCGTGCTGGAGGGTGGTTTTCAGTCCTCTGCTCTTCCGCCTGGATAGCTGCTGTCGCACTTACTGCCAGGCATGCCTGCTGTACCCTTTGTCGCCCTGTCCTCCCATCTTTCCCGAAAGGTTGGGAACCGTAGGTTCAGCACGCACAATAAGGCTTCGTTTGCTTAGTTGAGGTCCTAGAACAAGTTGCCTGTGTGTTCATTTAATTTTCTTTTGACTGCACACCATTTTCTCTTAGTTTCAAAAAGAGGCGGCGATGGAGAATCGTTTAAGCAGGCAACCCTCCCCGGTCCCCCGGCTCCGCTAACGCTGGTGGTCACTCATGGCCATCACTGCCAAAAGGGGTGGCGGGGCTGCCCACAGTACCCACTTGCCACAGGTTGGGGGAGGGGGAGTGCACCCGACAGCGTTTCCTGTTCCAACTCCTGAGATTAAGACCTCAAGGCTAAGGCTTGCGTGGAAGTAAAAATCATTTGCAAGTTGGGTCCTCTCGCTTCCACTGTTCTGCTTTAACGTGATCGGAACTAGCCCAAGTCCGGGTGCCAGCCAGGGAAGCCACTCCGGCCCCCGCTGACTAAGCCCTGGATTGACCGTCAGGAGTCGTTAGGCCGGGTCAACTATGACTCGACGTTGACTCATTCTCCTTGGGCGAGTGACTTAATCATTCAGTGCCCTAGCTTTTTCATTTATGAACCACAGATGATAATACACTTCCCTCACAAGGGTGTGCTATGCTAATGATTGTAACCAGCTTTGAAAATGAATCGGACTCCCTAAATGCTTCAGAATAGTCAACCTCGTGCCTTCCTAAGGATCAGCGGCTTCCCGTTTTTTTTTTTTAAACAATGTTTAATTTTTTTCTTTTGTGCTTTCTTACATTATCATGTACACCAATGCAATTTTAAAGTTTCAAGACAATTTTTTTTTTTGAACTGTACCTACCCTCCATGGAGACTTTAATGTTCAGGAAAATAGTGTTATATTCACAATAATCACTGGTAATTAGAAATTTATCCCTACAGTGGCATCCTATATTTCCTTTCCCTGTAAGATGCTGTGCTGTCATTTCTCAAGACAGTGTTATTCTGCATGGTTATTAATACAAAAAACAGAGGTAAAGAAATCTAGTAGAGTGCTACTGTAAGGTTTTAATGAGGAAGACATACGATTACTGTTTTCCATGCTGCTTAAGAATGTTAACACCAGAAAAATCAGTATAAGCAGGTTGCCTGTGCCTGCCTGCTTACAGTGTTGCTGATGTCCAGAGCTGTGTCATACCTATTACTGACTACATAATGGTCGCTTGAGTTGGCTAACACATAATTGAGGCTGTAATAACTCAAAACCATTGCCTGATCATAGGCTTTGGTTTACCTGGATGTCAGACACGATTAATAAAAACTTTTGACCAACTTAGCTCTAGTAGGTTTAAAGTAGAAAGAATTCTGAAAACATAAAATAAATGGATAAATGAGTTTCTATTTAGACTATCTACTCTTAGTTAACCTATCCAAAGTAATTATAGTCGACCTCAGTGATACTTTCTGTTGTTTAAAAGTAGTATCCTGTTATCTTCTTTGAAGAGATAGTATATATGTATTATTTTCCCAATGCTGCTAGATAATAGAACAAAAGAGATTTAAAGAGATTTCAGTGGGACTGAATACCAGTGATGTTCTTAAAACTTCCTTTTAATAATAGCTTCCATTATTTTAACTTTTCTCTTGATCAAAACACACCTCACTTTTGTCAATCATCCTAGTACTTCTACTATACATGTATAGTAGAAGTATATATATATATACTCCTCTTTGGAGCTTAATTTCTCTCCATTTTCTATGAGCTTTGTTGCATGTGTTTTATGACACATTCATGTGTCTTTTCCTAATGTTACCATTAGACTCTACCATGTCAAAGACTTGGTGATTAGGTTTTTATCTATGTGTGTATATGGTTGTTTTGCTTTTGCCAATCTGAAATATTTTATTCTTTTTTTTTTTTTTTTTTTTTTTGCGGTACGCAGGCCTCTGACTGCTGTAGCCTCTCCCGTAGTGGAGCACAGGCTCTGGACGCGCAGGCTCAGCGGCCATGGCTCATGGGCGAAATATTTTATTCTTTATTAATCTATTAATGCACAAAAAAGTACATTTGTTACATTACTACCATATTTGTGCTTGTACTTAAAGGAAGAGTAATAAAAAAGATATTTGAAATGGGATATGGTATTGAAACACTATTCTACTTGTTGGAGTTATCTAGTTAATACATAATTAATGGCCCAGCATAGTATCATGGTAACTATTATTTAAAATCCTGGAAAATAAATAAATAAATAAATGCCTGGAATGATTGGTTATCATTTAGCATCTGTAAATAGTCATGATCTTTTCTCTACCTAATATAATCCTGAAGCTGGTATATCACTAGTCTTTATAGATCTAACTCATGGTAAAGAGACTTTAAATAATTTAATAGAACACATCATAATAAAAACAGCACATCATTTTTATCATGTATTTTGTCATTGGAATTTTATTTAGGTTTTCTAGATAATCAAAATCATTGTTTTGCTGGGCATTGTTCAACTGTGGTTCAAACTGATCACATCTGCTATAAAAATATTACTACTACACTGTCTAGGATTTAAAAAAAAAAACAGGCCTTGGAATTTTAGACATTCTGTTTAAATTAGTTGCCTTCCTTAGACTTGGATTAGTACTAAGCAACTGTTTTTTCTTAAAATGAATAGGTTTTGAGACTGAAATCGCATAATAAAGTAAATGATCCTTAATATTTTCATTTTGGGTATTAACTTTAGATATAATCTAAACCAACCTCTAGTTAACACTTTTTTTAAAACCTTTTTCACTCTCTTTTTAAACTTGGTTATACTTTATACTCTATTTTTTAAATTGTTATTGTCACTTTCTACAGTGATGTTACTTTAGGAAAGACCTAAAATGATGGCTTCAAACAGGATAAATAATCCTTTAAATTACAATTATATAGTTTAGTATGTGAGAGCATGAGCTCCAATGTCAAATTTTCTTGGTTCATAATCCCAATTCTCCCCTTTACTGTGACCACATGCAGATTATTTAGTCTCTTTGTGCTTCATTTTGTCATCAGTTAGACAGGCACAATAACAGTACATATCTTGCATGGTTAGTGTGAGAAATGAGTTAATCCATGTAACTTATTTAGAATAGTTCTTAGAATATAGTAAGCACTCAATGTAACTATAATTACCATGATGTAATATTATATTAACATAAATTTATTATTTCTACTTTTTGTATAGTGTAATATGCTTAAGAATTCTTCTGTGCAGAGAACCAACCCCGCCCATTATCTTTAAGGATATTCCAAGCTTTCAGAGTCAACTATTGATTTCTTATAACATATCACATATTTTTCACATCAATTAATTCATTTGACCTTTATAACAAATATGTGAATTAAAAATTATCACCCCCATCTTATAGATAAAGAAACAGACTCAGTAAACTAGGGGACACAGGCAAGTCCACACAGCCAATGGGTGAGCTGGAATTCAAACCCAGTTCTCTTGACTCCAAGATTCTTTCTTCCATACCAGAGCTGCTTTCCTCTGATAGGGTCTTCCAAAATGCCTGTATCTCTTTGAAGGACTTCTAATACTAAGTTCATTTACAAAACTGACAATTCAAGAAGTACTAAGTTAGTAATGGGAAATGTGTAATATTTGAAGGATATTTAAAGGACATGGGAAGCCCAGGCACTTCCTTTCTGGATTGTTCTGTTTGGCATCCTAAGTCATAGATATATAAATAGTTCACTACCCATATAAAGAAGTGTGACTAAGAACAGAAAGGGTGCAGCTAACAAGCCAGAACAAGCACTCATTCACCCGACGATTGAGACAGTCACTTCGTTTCTTCCCTTGTTTCATTCAGATCTCTGTTCCAATGCCATCTCCTGAGGGAAGGCTTCCTTGACCACCCTATCTAAATTACCATGCTCATTACTCTTTATCTCCTTACGCTGCTTTATTTTTCTTCAGGCCACTTTATAACTCTAGCTCTAAACCCAGTATTATATTAAATATTATTTAATTAATCATTGGTTGCCTCCACTAGCAAAATGTTAGGTCCTTGATGATTTGTAGGTAGAATGCCAACAAATATTTGGGAAAAACCAAAATTTTTAAAACTTCACAGAATTCTAGCCTTAAGACTAACAATGTAATAGGAAAATTACTATATACCAGGTATCATGTTAAGCAGTTTATGTGCATTGATAATACCTCATTTTATCTTCAAAACAACATTCTGAGATAGATAAGGAAACTGAGGTTAAATAACTTTCCCAAGAACACAGTTCTGTCTTCAGGGCTCTTAACACTATATAATATTGACTAGATTGTAATTGCACTGCCTAATAAGAAAGATAATTGTCTGAAATACTGAGAAATAATCTGCAAAGAGTATGTGAAAAATTCATATAAGGAGTATGCTGGGTCAACAATAAGATACTATAAATAAATGTAATTTACCTTTTAAAATTGAAATTAGAAAAAAATTTAAATGTAGTGGGATGAGATCAGTAGCTTTTAGAAATAACCCACAAGATTGTAAACACCCAAAATTCAGAGATTTGGGTGGAACTTCAGGGAAGCATGATTGGATTTTCATTGTTACATACATGAGTAAGTGCTTATATTGAACTTGTCTAAAGAAATATGTTAATGGGTGGGAGCTGGTCTGCTTACCATCTATAAAAGAGGAATTCAGAATGACAATATTTGACCACCTAGTTTTGTTCTGGGGACAGAGTGCCCTGGTGCAAAAATATGGATCTCTGGTCCATTTGGCCCTCATTGGGAATGGTTTCTTGAGGACACCAGAACTAATTCTCCTTGTTTGGTTCCAGGTTTACCAAGCGACCATATGATGAACATATCGTCTGGTATTGATTTGTATATATGTAGGGCTGATATGGATACATGAATGTCTAGACTAGTTATATTGCTCAGAGTCCATCTTAACTGGCACTAAATTTTTAGTTTGTTTTACTTACGCTCTATGAGCTTGGCTAAAAGAAAACTACCCCTGTGGACTGGATTTTCTCTGTGTCCTCAGATTGTGATGATTCTCGGAGGAAACACCAATCTACAGGAATGGTCTGGTTGGCTACCTTCCCCAGGACTTGCCATGTGCCTTTCTACTCCAACAGCATCTTTGGAGACCTGTGAATTAGAAATTTTTGATTCACCTGCCTCTAAACTCTTATTTTAAGTTCAGAGTTTGAGAGATACCAATCCTCATTCAGGACATTGCTCAGAAACATGGGATGTACTAAAAATTCTCAGATATCACCTTATGTGTTTCAAGTAGCTAATGGAAAACCGTGATTATTGTTTTGTTAAAAATAAATAATAAAATAATGGTAATAATACTCGCAAGAGAGCCATTTATATCTTTTTAAAAAATGACAAATCACTATTAAAGACTTACTATTTGGGGAGAGCTTTTGTCAGGTCTGTGGATGCATTTAGTACAAACTGACCAACAGCATTCACAGCTCTGAAATGGAAAGTTAAGAAACGGGTCTATACTTTTATCATATCAGTGCCTGAGATTATCAGGTTTTAAGAAGGGGAAAAGGGTTTGATCTAGATATGCGTATTAGCAGACTGGATGTACTTAGCTTATAAAAAGTGACTTCTGGAAAATGAAAAAAAATTACTATGCTGGGCAGATTTATGAAACAAACTGTTAGTTTAATTGCCAGGCAATTTATGGAAACAGAACCTTAAAAAAAAAAATCTGACCTTGCTTAAAAGTTTTTCCATATAGGCTTATATGCTTTTCCTCCCTGAAAGGTAAGAGAATAGGTTCACATGAGAGTTAAATACCTATTTTATTTTACAGTAAAATAAGATGGCAAGATAAGTAAACACGATCCTATCCCTTTATTAGAGCTTAATTTTTACATTCTGAAAGAGATTTGGGCAATATATAGGAAAATGTCAGCAGTCATTGTTGAAATTTTAAAACTAAGGGGAAATTATTGTTTTGTTAGTTACAAAAAGGATTAGCTAAATGTAATTAATACTTGAAGAGCAGAGCGATACTTGACTGAAAATATTTAAGTGAAAATATTTAAATATTTTAACTTATTAACTTTTGTTTATTTTTTTGTCTTAAAAAGGAATGTTGGGCTTCCCTGGTGGCGCAGGGGTTGAGAATCCACCTGCCAATGCAGGGGACACGGGTTCGAGCCCTGGTCCGGGAAGATCCCACATGCTGAGGAGCAAGTAAGCCCGTGCGCCACAACTACTGAGCCTGCGCTCTAGAGCCCGCGAGCCACAACTACAGAAGCCTGTGCGCCTAGAGCCCGTGCTCTGCAACTAGAGAAGCCACCGCAATGAGAAGACTGCGCAACGCAAGGAAGTAGCCCCCGCTCACTGCAACTAGAGAAAGCCCGCGTGCAGCAACAAAGACCCAACGCAGCCAAAAAAAAAAAAAGGAATGCTACATTGTATGTCAACTGTACCACAATAAAACTTTTTTTTCAAAGAGCCGAAAAAAGGTAATGTTACATATAGGAAATTCATGCTATTTTCTGAAACTGCCTAGGGGGTAAAAGTATTTAAAGTACTCATAAAGAAACTTGGAACTATGTTCTTATTTTGGGAGATTAAACCAGATATCTGATAGAAGATAATGTTACTTAAAAGCCTTGTGTTCAGCTCCATCAAAAGAAAAAAAAAAGAAATCACACCCATACCAAGAGAGGAATTTGTTATTTATTTGCTCTTTAACTTGGAGCTGGACTTTAGCAAAACCTTTCATGTTAGGGGATGGGACAACAGCTTAAACTGGTTTGGATCTATAAATTAAACTTTCGTTTTTCAAAATGTAAGGAGGGAATTCCCTGGCGTTCCAGTGGTTAGGACTCTACACTTTCACTGCCAGGGGCCTGGGTTGGATCCCTGGTTGGGGAACTAAGATCCTGCAAACCGCGTGGCCAAAAAAAAAAAGAACAAACAAACAAACAAACAAAACATGTTTAAGGAACCCTGGAGTAGAACTGGAATTTTAAAAATTATTCTATTATTCTTATTGTTTTTAGACTGTTCTTCCCCTTGGTGATTTTTTTCTTTTCTTTTGTTTTTGTTTTTTAGCCCCTTGGTGATTTTTTAAATGCATTTAATCTTATATAATGGTTTCATTTTAAACACAATATAACAAACATCATTAAAGAAATTTTTTTTAAAAAAAGGAAAATCTTCCCTACTACCCTAAAACATCAATATGCCAACATTTTATGCTCTTACAATTATAGGTCACATACAGTTTTGAACTGTATTTTTCACGTGATCTCTTATTGAGAATATTTTGGACAGTTTGTAGACTAGATAATACTTTTTAAACATTTTATTTTGAAAAATTATCAAACTTACAGAATAGTTGCAATAGTAACTTCCACAAACCCTTCTAAACTAAACCATCGTTAACATGTTGCCTTGTCTCTCAATCTTTCATTATTTCTGAGCCATTTGAGAGCAAGTTGCAGACATAATGAGCTCTAAATACTTCAACATGTTCCTCCTAAGTATGAAAATATTTTCTTACAGAGCCATAACACAATTAAATCAGGAAATGTAATATTCAACACTTTTATCTAAAATTTAATCATCGAATCAATATTCAAATTTTGCCAATTGTTCGAATAATTAGTTTTATAAATTTTTTTTTCCAATCTAGGATCATGCATTGCATTAGTTGTCATGTCTCTTCAGCTTAATCTGAAACAGTTCCTCAGCTTGTCTTTTGAGACACTGACACTCAAAAGTAAAGGACAGTTGTTTTGAAGAATATCCCTTAATTTAGTTTATCTGATTGTTTCCTACGATGCTGTTAGGATTATTGTGGACTTGTTATGTTGATACAACACTTTTAAACTTGTACATTTTTGGCAGAAATTCTATGTAATATTGTGCCCTTCCTAGAGCATCACATCAACATTGGTAGCATTAGCGGCCTCAGAATATTTCACTAAGTAGATATATTACAATACCTAATTCTCCATGGCTACATATTCAGGTTATTTCCAGTTTTCTCCTATTATGAATAATGCTCTAATGCATACATTCAAGAGAAATTTATTTTCATATTTTAGATAATTACTTCAGGATAAATTTTCAGCAATGGAATTAAATGGTTTATAGAATACAACACAACTTTCACTTTTTATACATATTGGAATTCATATTGCTCTCCAAAAATGTTGTATCAACCTAACAGGTTACAACAAGCATCAGCATTTGGCCTTAAAGGAATTAAAATTTATTTATTTATTTATTTTTAACATCTTTATTGGGATATAATTGCTTTACAATGGTGTGTTAGTTTCTGCTTTATAACAAAGTGAATCAGTCATACATAAACATATGTTCCCATATGTCTTCCCTCTTGTGTCTCCCTCCCTCCCACCCTCCCTATCCCACCCCTCCAGGCTGTCACAAAGCACCGAGCCAATATCCCTGTGCCATGCGGCTGCTTCCCACTAGCTATCTACCTTACTACGTTTGTTAGTGTGTATATGTCCATGACTCTCTCGCCCTGTCACAGCTCACCCTTCCCCCTCCCCATAACCTCAAGTCCGTTCTCTAGGAGGTCTGCGTCTTTATTTCTGCCTTACCCCTAGGTTCTTCATGACATTTTTTTTTCTTAAATTCCATATATATGTGTTAGCATACGGTATTTGTCTTTTTCTTTCTGACTTACTTCACTCTGTATGACAGACTCTAGGTCTATCCACCTCATTACAAATAGCTCAATTTCATTTCTTTTTATGGCTGAGTAATATTTCATTGTATATATGTGCCACATCTTCTTTATCCATTCATCCGATGATGGGCACTTAGGTTGTTAGCCCATCTCTGGGCTATTGTAAATAGAGCTGCAATGAACATTTTGGTACATGACTCTCTTTGAATTTTGGTTTTCTCAGGGTATATGCCCAGTAGTGGGATTGCTGGGTCATATGGTAGTTCTATTTGTAGATTTTTAAGGAACCTCCATACTGTTCTCCATAGTGGCTGAACCAATTCACATTCCCACCAGCAGTGCAAGAGTGTTCCCTTTTCTCCACACCCTCTCCAGCATTTATTGTTTCTAGATTTTTTGATGATGGCCATTCTGACTGGTGTAAGATGATATCTCATTGTAGTTTTGATTTGCATTTCTCTAATGATTAATGATGTTGAGCATTCTTTCATGTGTTTGTTGGCAGTCTGTATATCTTCTTTGGAGAAATGTCTATTTAGGTCTTCTGCCCATTTTTGGATTGGGTTGGTTTTTTTGTTATTGAGCTGCATGAGCTGCTTGTAAATTTTGGAGATTAATCCTTTGTCGGTTGCTTCATTTGCAAATATTTTCTCCTATTCTGAGGGTTGTCTTTTGGTCTTGTTTATGGTTTCCTTTGCTGTGCAAAAGCTTTGAAGTTTCATTAGGTCCCATTTGTTTATTTTTGTTTTTATTTCCATTACTCTAGGAGGTGGGTCAGAAAGGATCTTGCTGTGATTTATGTCATAGAGTGTTCTGCCTATGTTTTCCTCTAAGAGTTTGATAGTTTCTGGCCTTACATTTAGGTCTTTAATCCATTTTGACTTATTTTTGTGTATGGTGTTAGGGAGTGATCTAATCTCATACTTTTACATGTACCTGTCCAGTTTTCCCAGCACCACTTATTGAAGAGGCTGTCCTTTCTCCACTGTACATTCCTGCCACCTTTATCAAAGATAAGGTGTCCATATGTGCGTGGGTTTATCTCTGGGCTTTCTATCCTGTTCCATTGATCTATCTTTCTGTTTTTGTGCCAGTACCATACCGTCTTGATAACTGTAGCTTTGTAGTATAGTCTGAAGTCAGGGAGCCTGATTCCTCCAGTTCCTTTTTTCATTCTCAAGATTGCTTTGGCTATTCGGGGTCTTTTGTGTTTCCATACAAATTGCAAAATTTTTTGTTCTAGTTCTGTGAAAAATGTCAGTGGTAGTTTGATAGGGATTGCATTGAATCTATAGATTGCTTTGGGTAGTAGAGTCATTTTCACAATGTTGATTCTTCCAATCCAAGAACATGGTATATCTCTCCATCTATTTGTATCATCTTTAATTTCTTTCATCAGTGTCTTATAATTTTCTGCATACAGGTCTTTTGTCTCCTTAGGTAGGTTTATTCCTAGATATTTTATTCTTTTTGTTGCAGTGGTAAATGGGAGTGTTTTCTTGATTTCACTTTCAGATTTTTCATCATTAGTATATAGGAATGCCAGAGATTTCTGTGCATTAATTTTGTATCCTGACACTTTGCCAAATTCATTGATTAGCTCTAGTAGTTTTCTGGTAGCATCTTTAGGATTCTCTATGTATAGGATCATGTCATCTGCAAACAGTGACAGCTTTACTTCTTCTTTTCCGATTTGGATTCCTTTTATTTCCTTTTCTTCTCTGATTGCTGTGGCTAAAACTTCCAAAACTATGTTGAGTAAGAGTGGTGAGAGTGGGCAACCTTGTCTTGTTCCTGATCTTAGTGGAAATGCTTTCAGTTTTTCACCATTGAGGATGATGTTTGCTGTGGGCTTGTCATATATGGCCTTTATTATGTTGAGGAAAGTTCCCTCTATGCCTACTTTCTGCAGGGTTTTTATCATAAATGGGTGTTGAATTTTGTCAAAAGCTTTCTCTGCATCTATTGAGATGATCATATGGTTTTTCTCCTTCAATTTGTTAATATGGTTTATCACATTGATAGATTTGCATATATTGAAGAATCCTTGCATTCCTGGAATAAACCCCACTTGATCATGGTGTATGATCCTTTTAATGTGCTGTTGGATTCTGTGTGCTAGTATTTTGTTGAGGATTTTTGCATCTATGTTCATCAGTGATATTGGCCTGTAGTTTTCTTTCTTTGTGACATCCTTGTCTGGTTTTGGTATCAAGGTGATGGTGGCCTCGTAGAATGAGTTTGGGAGTGTTCCTCCCTCTGCTATATTTTGGAAGAGTTTGAGAAGGAAAGGTGTTAGCTCTTCTCTAAATGTTTGATAGAATTCACCTGTGAAGCCATCTGGTCCTGGGCTTTTCTTTGTTGGAAGATTTTTTTTTTTTTTTTTTTATTTATTTTTTTTGTTGGAAGATTTTTAATCACAGTTTCAATTTCAGTGCTTGTGATTGCTCTGTTCATATTTTCTATTTCTTCCTGATTCAGTCTTGGCAGGTTGTACATTTCTAAGAATTTGTCCATTTCTTCCAGGTTGTCCATTTTATTGGCATAGAGTTGCTTGTAGTAATCTCTCATGATCTCTTTTATTTCTGCAGTGTCAGTTGTTACCTCTCCTTTTTCATTTCTAATTCTATTGATTTGAGTCTTCTCCCTTTTTTTCTTGATGAGTCTGGCTAATGGTTTATCTATTTTGTTTATCTTCTCAAAGAACCAGCTTTTAGTTTTATTGATCTTTGCTATAGTTTCCTTCATTACTTTTTTATTTATTTCTGATCTAATCTTTATGATTTCTTTCCTTCTGCTAACTTTGGGTTTTTTTTGTTCTTCTTTCTCTAATTGCTTTAGGTGCAAGGTTAGGTTGTTTATTTGAGATGTTTCCTGTTTCTTAAGGTAGGATTGTATTGCTATAAACTTCCCTCTTAGAACTGCTTTTGCTGCATCCCATAGGTTTTGGGTCGTTGTGTCTCCATTGTCATTTGTTTCTAGGTATTTTTTTATTTCCTCTTTGATTTCTTCAGTGATCACTTCGCAATTAAGTGGTGTATTGTTTAGCCTCCACTTTTTTGTATTTTTTACAGATTTTTTTCCTGTAATTGATATCTAGTCTCATAGTGTTGTGGTCGGAAAAGATACTTGATACGATTTCAATTTTCTTAAATTTACCAAGGTTAGATTTGTGACCCAAGATATGATCTATCCTGGAGATTGTTCCATGAGCACTTGAGAAAAATGTGTATTCTGTTGTTTTTGGATGGAATGTCCTATAAATATCAATTAAGTCCATCTTGTTTAATGTATCATTTAAAGCTTGTGTTTCCTTATTTATTTTCATTTTGGATGATCTGTCCATTGGTGAAAGTGGATGTTAATGTCTCCTAATATGATTGTGTTACTGTTGATTTCCCCTTTTATGGCTGTTAATATTTGCCTTATGTATTGAGGTGCTCCTATGTTGTGTGCATAGATATTTACAATTGTTATATCTTCTTCTTGGATCGATCCCTTGATCATTATGTAGTGTCCTTCTTTGTCTCTTGTAATTTTCTTTATTTTAAAGTCTATGTTGTCTGATATGAGAATTGCTACTGCAACTTTCTTTTGATTTCCATTTGCATGGAATATCTCTTTCTATTCCATCACTTTAAGTTTATGTGTCCCTAGGTCTGAGGTGGGTCTCTTGTAGACAGCATATATACGGGTCTTGTTTTTGTATTCATTCAGCCAGTCTATGTCTTTTGGTTGGAGCATGTAATCCATTTACATTTAAGGTAAGTATCGATATGTATGTTCCTATTCCCATTTTCTTAATTGTTTGGGTTTGTTATTGTAGATCTTTTCCTTCTTTTGTGTTTCTTGCCTAGAGAAGTTCCTTTAGCAGTTGTTGTAAAGCTGGTTTGGTGGTGCTGAACTCTCTCAGCTTTTGCTTGTCTGTAAAGGTTTTAATTTCTCCATCAAATCGGAATGAGATCATTGCTGGGTAGAGTAATCTTGGTTGTAGGTTTTTCTCCTTCATCACTTGAAATATGTCCTGCCAGTCCCTTCTGGCTTGCAGAGTTTCTGCTGAAAGATCAGCTGTTAACCTTATTGGGATTCCCTTGTGTGTTATTTGTTGTCTTTCCCTTGCTGCTTTTAATATGTTTTCTTTGTATTTAATTTTTGATAGTTTGATTAATATGTGTCTTGGCATGTTTCTCCTTTTTATTTATCCTGTATGGGACTCTCTGTACTTCCTGGACTTGATTAACTATTTCATTTTCCATATTAGGGAAGTTTTCAACTATAATCTCTTGAAATATTTTCTCAGTCCTTTCCTTTTTGTCTTCTTCTTCTGGGACCCCTATAATTCGAATGTTGTTGCGTGTAATATTGTCCCAGAGGTCTCTGAGACTGTCCTCAGTTCTTTTCATTGTTTTTTCTTTATTCTGCTCTGCAGTAGTTATTTCCACTATTTTATCTTCCAGGTTACTTATCCGTTCTTCTGCCTCAGTTATTCTGCTATTGATCCCTTCTAGAGTATTTTTATTTTCATTCATTGTGTTGTTCATCATTGCTTGTTTCCTCTTTAGTTCTTCTAGGTCCTTGTTTAATGTTTCTTGCATTTTCTCTATTGGAAATAGAATAGAGAAAATGCAAGTGAAATTTCTTCTTGATCTTGTAAGGGGTCACGATGACCATCACTTTGTACTTGCAGATCCAGATTGTGTAAACTGTCAATCATACATCATCTAATGTACAGCTTTTTTGTCTCAAAAACCTTGTAAAACTGTATTTTGGCTTCTAGTGGGTGGAACAGTTCTCAGAGCTTTCTGATATGCTCTTCCCAGGTTACAACCCTCAAATTGGCTTGGATGAAATTTTCCATTCTTTTTCTTAGATCAACTGATTAATTTTCTGTCAACACTTGCTTTCTGAAGAGTCTAGGAAACATGACTTTCAAAAACTCTAACCCTCACTGACATATTACAGGCTTTGCCACCATAATGGTAATGACTCCCATGATCCTATGTTTATGTAATCCCAGGGAAGGATGAGTTCTAAGTCAGGTGCCCACACCTGGACAAATCAACAAAGTTCAGCAATGGTGGGGTGTTATGATTGGCCTAATTTGTGTTATAAATTCACTCTTCGACTAGTCAACTCTGCCTGGGGGAAGGGGTAGCATTTGTAACAATGTAATGACTCATGTGAGCCAGAGAATTGGAGGAGAGGGAAGAGCAGGTTACAGCAAAGGGGAAGGAGTGATGTGCTACCAAGAAGGGAGTGTTTAGTATAGAAGAAAAACCAAGAAAAGAGCTTAATATCATACAAAGATGAATAATTACCCAGATTGACCAACCTAGATGTTATAAAATGCATAATCTCTAAAAATAGCGTAAAAACTAAAGCATATTTTGAAAGAATGATGATTTGGAAATATTCAGAGGGACACATATCAATATTTTAAGAATGGTTATCTCTGAGTAACGTGAAGGGGGAAGGGATAATGGGGGAGACTTTCACTTTCTACATGTCTACAGTGTTTGAAATGTTTTATATGCCTACATGTGTAGTGTACCAAAGTTTGTGAAGAAATAACAAAGATAGGAGACCCAAGATACCTTTAAAGTCTTTTAAGCAACAGAAATAGGGGAACGTTACATACTTGGAAAATAACAGAGGTATTGTGTGTGATAAAAAAATAAACCAGGGGGCTTCCCTGGTGGCGCAGTTGTTGAGAGCCCGCCTGCCAATGCAGGGAACATGGGTTCGTGTCCCAGTCCGGGAAGATCCCACATGGTGTGGAGCGGCTAGGCCTGTGAGCCATGGCCACGGAGCCTGTACTCCGCAACGGGAGAGGCCACAACAGTGACAGGCCCGTGTACCACAAAAAACAAAACAAAACAAACCAGGACTTCCTTGGTGAAACAGTGTTTAAGAATCTGCCTGACTATGCAGGGGACACGGGTTTGATCTCTGGTCCGGGAAGATCCCACATGCCGCAGAGCAACTAAGCCTGTGCACCACAACTACTGAGCCTGTGATCTAGAGCCCACGAGCCACAACTACTGAGCCCGCGTGCCACAACTACTAACGCCTGCGCGCCTAGAGTCCATGCTCCGCAAGAAAGAGAAGCCACCGCAATGAGAAGCCCGCGCACTGTAACGAAGAGTAGCGCCCGCTCGCTGCAAACAGAGAAATTCTGCATGCAGCAATGAAGACACAACGCAGCCAAAAATTAATTAATTAAAAAAATAAAACCTGATTCTATAGAATGTAACAGAAACTGATTCTGTAGATTTGAAATGAAGAAAGAATAGCTGCTTACTCTCTGGGAGAAGAATGACTGCAAGAGAAATAAAATCCAAGCTGATGAAATTGATAAAATACTAATAGGAGGTCACAAACTGCTTTGGAGTCTAGATAGGTAAGAAAGAAAAATAAATAATTAGAGGAATATGAGGCAAGAGAAAGTTCCTTAGGCCTAATTCAAATATTTCTAAGACCTAGGTAGTTGAGATAGATCTGTAACCAGTAATTTAAAATGTAGTAACAAAATGGGGTAGGGGGTTAATTCAGGTGGTTCAAGGAGCTAAAGGCCAGGAACGATACAACGTGATGTGTACACTTCCCCAGTGAGAATGGAATGAGGAAGAATAATGTGTTGCCTCGTTAGGTAGAACTTGACATTTTTTAAAAACAAATTTAAAAATTGGCCAGCTGCTACTCTACGTGGAGACAGAATTTCCCTTTAGAGCATGTCTTTTTTCTGAGAAGAGCCACTGGAATGGCTGCTCTTAATTATGTAAATGTAAGAACACAGGCACTCCTTACCCTTTATTTTGTGGCTTGACAAAGCCTGCCCTTCCTAATGCCTCTTCATATGAAAATTTTCATAGAAAACAAGGAGCCTCCTGGGTAGAAAGGAACCAAGACCTTGACCTCTTCTCTTTTGATATTCCAATTTATTAAAATCTATTTAATAGATTGAGCCAGTCCCAACTGATGCCCTGGTAGTGAAGGACACCAAAGGCACCAAGAATTAGCCATGAAGAAAGGGGACATCTGGGGATAGGGACCAAGCCCTATATGGCATAGCATGTGGATCACCAGGAAGCTTTCCCCCTCACCACCTCACCTCCTACTTGTCTTGGAATGTGTGTTCCCAAATATAAGTTAAAATGTTATAACTTTGGGGCCTACACTGAGGGTACTTGGCCCCAATTTGGACCAGCAAGAGTATCATTGTTACGTTAGTAGACAAAATCATATCCCTGAACTACAGCTGTTAGTGAACTAGGCCAATTCTTTAATTCTTCTTCAGCAGCTAAGCAGTTTGGAATTAGAACAGGCCTCCTTGGGACGGAGGTGGGGTTGGGAGGGTAGGGGGGTGGGGAAGGGATAAATTAGTAGTTTGGGATGAACATATACACACTACTATATATAAAATAGATAAACAGCACTTCCCTGGTGGTCCAGTGGTTAAGACTCCGAGCTTCCACTGCATAGGGAACGGATTCAATCCCTGGTCAGGGAAGTTCTGCATGCTTCATGGTGCAGCCAAAAACAAGTGTGTAAAACATATAACCAACAAGGACCTATGGTATAGCACAGGGAACTGTACTCAATGTTTTGTAATAACTTATAAGGGAAAAGAATCTGAAAAAGAATATATATGAATATACATATATATATGTAAAAATCTGAATCACTGTGATGTACACCTGAAACTAACATAACATTGTAAATCAACTATACTTCAATAAAAAATAAAGAACAGGCCTCCTTGGACTCAGTAAGTTTCTAGGCTTTTTAATAAGTCAGAGGGAAATGCCAAAACAAAGCCTATCCCCACAATACTGAGTAGAAATTACCAAAATCAATAAAGATGACTTAGGTATAATTATAGAGAAGCACAATGGGATTGTGATTTTAACCAATAAACTTAAAACCAAGTGGTTTAATGCACTGTGGTGACCTAAATGGGAAGGAAATCCAAAAAAGAGGGGATATATGTTTATGTAGAGCTGATTCATTTTTCTGTACAGTAGAAACTAACACAACATCATAAAGCAACTATACTCCAATAAAAATTAATTTTAAAAAATGGTTTCTGGTGCATAGTCAAGGCTCTGTAAGTGTTCGCTGTTGTAATTATTATACTTCTGTGATTTAGGAGAAAGAGGAAGAGAACTGAGTCATGGGCAGCTTGAAGACTTTGTGGATCTTAGACTTCTGATTCATAAGTGAACTCAGTCTTGTTCAGAGATTGTGTTTTTTGTTTGTTTGTTTCTTTTTGTTTTTGTTGAAGTACAATTGACTTAAAACACTACGTTAGTTCCAGGTGTACAACATAGTGGTTCAATATTTCTATACAACACAAAATGATCACCACCACAAGTCTAGTTACCATCTGTCACCATACAAAGTTATTACAATATTACTGACTATATTCCCCATGCTGTATATATTATCCCCATGACTCATTTATTTTGTAATTGAAAGTTTGTACCTCTTACTCTCTCTCACCTATTTCACTCATTCCCCCACCCTCTCCCCTTTGGCAACCACCTGTTTTTTCTCTGTATCTATAACTCTGTTTCTGTTTTATGTTGGTTCATTTGTTTTATTTTTTAGATTCCACATATAAGTGAAATCATACAGTATCTGTCTTTTTCTGTTTCACTTAGCATAATACTGTCTAGGTCTGTCCATGTTGCTGCAAATGGCAATATTTCATTTTTAAAAAATATTTATTTATTTGGCTGCGCCGGGTCTTAGTTGTGGCATGTGGGATCTTTGTTGCCGCATGAGGGATCTTTAGTTACAGTATGTGGGCTCTTAGTTGCAGCATGTGAGATGTAGTTCCTTGATCAGGGATCGAACCTGGGCCCCCTGTGTTGGGAGTGCAGAGTCTTAGCCACTGGACCACCAGGGAAGTCCCAAGATTTCATTATTTTTACGACTGAGTAATATTCCGTTGTAGTTATGTATATCACGTCCTTTCTATCCATTCATCTGTTGATGGATATTTAGGTTGCTTTCCTATCTTGGCTACTGTAAACAATATTGCTATGAATACAGGGGTGCACACATTTTTTTTTTTTTTTTTTTTTGCATTACGCGGGCCTCTCACTGTTGTGGCCTCTCCCGTTGCGGAGCACAGGCTCCGGATGCGCAGGCTCAGCGGCCATGGCTCACGGGCCCAGCCGCTCCGCGGCATGTGGGATCTTCCCAGACCGGGGCACGAACCCGTGTCCCCTGCATCGGCAGGTGGACTCTCAACCACTGCGCCACCAGGGAAGCCCAATGCACACATATTTTTGAATTAGTGTTTTTGTTTTCTTAGGAAAAGTACCCAGAAATGGAATTGTTGGAACTTATGGTAGCTCTATTTTTAATTTTTTGAAGAACCTCAAACAATTTTCCATAGTTGCTGTACCAATTTACATTCCTATCAACAGTGCAGGAATCCCTTTTCAGAGATTGTGTTCTTAACCGCTAATTTTTATGCCTCTCTCTAATTTTTATTCCATTTGGTGCAAATCCTTCTGTATTTGAAAGACATTTTTCATATTAAAAAAAAAGCATTATCGTCAGCCTTTCATATTCATGGGTTCTGCATGTGCAGATTCAACCAACCACTGATTGAAAATATTGGGGAAAAAATTCCAGAAAGTTCCAGAAGTCAAAACTTGAATTTGCTGCATGCCTGAAACTATTTACATCACATTTACATTGTATTAGACATAAGTAATCTAGAGATGATTTAAAGTATACAAGAGGATGTGCATAGATACAGAATATGCAAATTCTATGCCTTTTATATGAAGGACTTGAGCATCTCTGGATTTTGGTATCTGTGTGGGGTCCTGGAAACAACCCTTGTGCATACTGAGGGATGACTGTACTTTAATTGTTTTGCATTTTAATTTTTTAATGTGGAAAATTCCAAACATACACAAAAGTAGTAAGAATAATAACAAATCTTATTTACCCATAACCCAACTTAAACTGTTATCAATTTATGGCTTTCAAAGTTCTTGGTATGAACCTTTCCCTGGTTTCTACACAAATGAGAATATTGTTTTAGCACTTAGGAAAAGGAGGATCCGTGGGTCTGTACCTATCTATTTAGATTTTCTGAAAGTCTTAAATACTTGTGCTATTCTGATTTAACTGCTTTTTCTTACAACTATAACAGCCTTATGAGGCTGTTACATCAGTTCCATTTTCTTTGTTTCTACTCTAATTGCCTTACTTTGGACCATCATCACTTTTCTCCCCTAAATTATTGTAATAACAGCCCAACTGATCTTCCTGTATTCAGACCTCTATATTCAGTCTACCCTCCACACTGTTGAAAGATTATTGTTATATCACAAGCCTAATTATGGCACTCTATTTAGAAGCCCAAGAATTACTCTCAGTTGCCTACAAAATAAAACTCAAATTTTCTTATTTCCACAAGAATCTGAAGTGGGTCTTTTTAGCCTTTCCTGAGAATATCTTTCACTATGTACTACAGTTCTTCCATTCTAAGATACCATTGATTATGATACATCATTGATGTAATAACAGCTTTTAGGTATGAGTCCAAGGGGCATGGTGGACCTTATACATCATGGATAAGATATATCATGATTTCACAATTATTAAAATGTGAAGACATTTAATGATTCCTTAATCATAGATACAGTATCAAGGTAATAGCAAAAAATGGATGGCATACACTTTTTCTTTTATGAATGTGTGGCATACACTTTTACTCAACATAGTTTTGAAAATCCCAGACATAGTAATCACAGAAGAAAAAGAAATAAAAGGAATCTAATTTGGAAAGGAAGTATAACTGTTACTGTTTGCAGATGACACAATACTATAAACAGAAAATCCTAAAGACACCACCAGAAAACTAGTAGAGCTCATCAGTGAATTTGGTAAAGTTGCAGGATACAAAATTAATATACAGAAATCTATTGCATTTCTATACACTAAAAACGAACTGTCAGAAAGACAAATTAAGGAAACAGTGCCATGTACCACTGCATCAAAAAGAATAAAATATCTAGGAATAAACCTACCTAAGTAGGCAAAAGATGTGTACTTGGAAAACTATAAGATACTGGTGAAAGAAACTGAAGACAACCCAGGAAAGATATACCATGTTCTTGGGTTGGAAGAATCAATATTGTTAAAATGACCATACTACCCAAGGCGATCTACAGGTTCAATGCAATCCTTATCAAAATACCAATAGCATTTTTCACAGAACTAGAAAAAATAATTTTAAAATTTGTATGGAAATACAGAAGACTCCAGATAGCCAATACAATCTTGAGAAAGAAGAACAGAGCTGGAGGAATCACGTTCCCTGACTTCAGACTGTAGTACAAAGCTATAGTAAACAGTATGGTACAGGCACAAAAACAGAAATATAGGTCAGTGAAACTGGATAGAGAGCCCAGAAATAAACCCACACCCTTATGCTCAATTAATCTATGACAAAGGAGACAGGAATATACAATGGAGAAAAGATACTCTCTTTAATAAGTGGTGCTGGGAAAACTGGACAGCTAATGGAAAAGAATGAAATTAGAACATTTCTCTAATACCATATACAAAAATAAACTTAAAATGGATTAAAGACCTAATTGTAAGATTGGATACTATAAAACTCCTAGAGGAAAACATAGGCAGAACACTCCTTGACATAAATTGCAGCAATATTTTTGTGGATCCATCTCCTAAAGCAAAAATAAATGCAATCTAATTACACTTAAAAGTTTGTGCGGAGCAAAGGAAACCATCAACAAAATGAAAAGACAACCTACTGAATGGGAGAAAATATTTGAAAATGATATGACTGATAAGTGATTAATATCCATCGTATATAAACAGCTCATACAACTCAACATCAAAAAAACAAACAACCTGATTATATAATGGGCAGAAGAACTGAACAGATATTTTTCCAAAGAGGACATGAAAAATGGCCAACAGACACATGAAAACATACTCAACATCACTAATCGTTAGGGAAATGCAAATCAAAACCACAATGAGATATCACCTCACACTGGTCAGAATGGCTATCATCAAAAAACAAAACAAAACAAAACAAAAAAACACCCCACAAATAACAAATGTTGCCAAGGATGTGGAGAAAAGGGGACTCTTGTACACTGTTGGTGGGAATGTAAATTGGTGTATCCACTGTGGAAAACAGTATGGAGGTTTTTCAAAAAACCAAAAATAGAACTAACATATGACCCAGTAAATCCACTCCTGGGTATATTTCCGAAAATATAGAAACACTAATTTGAAAATATACATGCACCCCAATGTTCATAGCAGCATTATTTACAGTTGCTGAGAAATGGAAACAACTTAAGTGTCTATTAACAGATGAGTGGATATAGAAGATATGGTATACATGTACAATGGAATACTACTCAGCCACAAAACGAATGAAATTTTGCCATTTGAAGCAACATGGATGGACTTGGAGGGCATAATGCTAAGTGAAATAAGTCAGAAAGACAGATACTGTATGATATTAGGTATATGTGGAATTTTAAAAATACAACAAACTAGTGAACATAACAAGAAAGAAGCAGATTCACAGATATAGAGGTATAGAATAAGCTACAAGGATATACTGTACAACACGAGGAATATAGACAATATTTTATAATAACTATAAATGGAGTATAACCTTTAAAAATGGTAAATTACTATATTGTACACCTGTAACTTATATTGTACAGCAACTATACTTCAATTAAAAAAATGGACAGCATATTAAACTGGGTAATTCAAGGAGAGTTGAGTAAGGGAATTATTTACAAGACATGGGCAAAGTTTAGGGAGGCACCGGAACATGGTGCAGTACCCGAAGGATAGCTTTGGGATGGGACCTCTAGGTCTGAAGGAGCAAGGGGAAGGAGCATTACCGGTATCTAGAGAGGGAAGTGAATGGAGCTGCACTCTAAACAAGATCCGTGCCTTCAGTAGAGGGAGCCATGGAAACTTGGCAAGGAAGGGGCCAGGAACGGGTATTCCTACTTCAGTCTTCCCCTACCCTCTTATTTTCAGGTTAGCTGAACCCAGCCGGAAGCCAGAGGAAAAGCAAGTCTACCAATGCAAGTAAACTTCCCAAGGCACAGAGCAGGAGGACTCAAGGTGGAGCACAGTGAAGAGGGGACCCAAAGGAACAAATGCAAGTTATCTGACACACCTTCCATCCCATCTACCTTCCCTCTTAAATCAAAGATTAAATCTCCACACATCTGTAGATCTGCACATTTTGCTGTTATCTAGTCTTCAAGCCCAGCTTAATTTCCACCTTTTCCATGAGGCCTTCTTTGCCTTCTTTAGTCAATTTGTTCTCCTATGTGTGCTCATAAAATTCCATTTAAAAGATTTAACTTTTATACTTCAAGAGGTGTCTATATATTTGTCCTCTCTGATATAAACACTTTGATGGTAAGGAATATTTTACAATCATTTTGTCTTACCCTTTCCCCCTGAAAACGCACAAACCCACCTGTCACACTGTCCTCTACCCAGAATCAAATATTTCAGAGCTGGAAAAAAGTCCTGGAAACAACTAATCCAACTATCTTATTTTATAGGTGAAGAAACTAGATCTCAAATCAATGTTGGTAACAGCCCAATAAATGTCAGTTGAAGTGAAGTTTCATCCTAAAAGGTCAATGGTGTCTTCAAGAGCACTTTGAAAACAAGTGGGAAGAAAATTACCTTTCTGTGGAAAATCTATGGTACCTTGTCACCTGGAAGATGGTTGATGATTTTGGTTTTCACTCCAGGCTCCCTGCCCTTGTAAGAAGATTAAATTAAGTCAATGCATATAGTCTTAGCAGAGAACCTGGCACATGGTAAACTTAAATAAAAGTGGGTATTTGTTCTGGGGACATTCTGGTGGGACAACTTTCAAGAATTTAAAAATAAGGGAAATAAGATTTTCCTCTGATACTTCAAATGTAAAATTAAACACAAATAAATGTGGAACATACATACTGTGCAATAATACATACCTGTTAAAATGATGACATACATTTGTAGTTACTGACATGGAAAAATGTCTACAGCATATTGTTGAGTAAAAAAGTAGGATATAAAAAGTCATGTATGATGTGATACTTTTTTCATTTTAATTGAGGGTGATCTGGAAGGATGTTTACCAAAACGTTAACAGTGGTTTTAACTGGCTAGTGGTTCTCTGGTCAATTTTACATTCTTTATGCTATTCTGGAATATCTGGAATATTTAAATGTTTTATAACGAGCTTGTATTGTTTTTAAAATCAGAAAATAAATGTTATTTTCATGTTAAAAGCAAAACCCAATAACAGGTAAAGTCACCTTAAATAGAGTGGTTCTAGACCAACCAAACTGGACTGTAAAGGTAGAAAGCATTAACATATCTAAAGGAAGAATGTGTGAATGTGTCAGACAGCAGGGGTCTGGTCTGTTATCAAAATGCTGAACGAGAAGAGTCAGGGAAAGAAATTTAGACAGTACCCATCCAAGCACTGTCCAAGAGAGGAAGAATCATGGCCAGTGGAGAGGATTTATTGACAAGACCATTCCTGTTGTTAGATGAGTACCTCAGGCACTCTTAGCCTGATCACACTAAATTATAACGAAAGAGAGAAAAATAAATATACTGTTAGAAACAAGAAAGGGAATGTAACCAAAAATCTGGAAGAGATTTTTAAAAATTACATGAATATGTTATATACAACTTATTGCAAAAAAAAAAAAAAAAAAGAAAAAGAAAAATTAAAGAATTTAGCCCAGAGGAGTCATGGCTAAATACAATAGTAACAACAGAAGAAACTGAGAAGATGTCAAACTGTTAACTCTCCCCAAAACAAAAGGCCCAGATGGTTTAACTGATAAATTACATCAGATTTCAGAGAACTGATACTACATATCGTATTTAGATATTTTGGAACAAATATAAAAAATGGAAATTTATCAGTTCATTTTATGAGGCTAACCTGATTCTGACATAAAATACAAAGAACAAAAATTAAAAATTAAATCTACAGAAATAATCACTTAAAAATAGAGGAAAAAGTGGGGTGGGAAGTGCTGAAATGGGTGAGAGGGGTCAAAGGTACAAAGTTTCAGTTATAAAATAAAACATGGGGATGTAGTACATAGCATGGTGACTACAGTTGAGGCAGGAGATAGATGGGCCCCAAGCTGAACAGTTTCTCCCCTGTGGATAGAAACTCCATAATAGCAGAAACTCCATAAAAGCAGTATGATGGAGGAGACTGGGCCCTACCCAGATAAGATAAAAGACCACATATTCCTCATTCTCGAAATCAAGGAGCCCTTCCCAACTACACATGCGCAGAAAGGCTCCTTGGAGATCAAAAAGGGAGGGGGCGCCACCCCATAGTAAGTGATGTCAACTACCCATCGGCCTCTTTGCTAGACTCCATCTTGGCTAAGAGATGCGCAGGCACAAAGGGGAGGACCCAGAAATATACAAGATACGGACTCAGAAACAGGCAAAGCAAGATGATTGGCCAGAGGAAACCCGGAAGACATGCCCCATAAAAGTGATTCAAACTACCAAGAGGACGCGACTTTCTCTCTGAGCCCACCTCTGTGACTATCCACACATACTGTACTCTTTTTCCTCCTAATAAACACTTCACTCAGTTCTCTACTTTCCGTCTCTATGTGGAAATTCATTTCTACACAGCTGACGGGCCAGGGTGTTGTCACTGGCCACTGGCCCCTGGTGGTCTGGTGGCTAGGATTCAGGGCTCTCACTGCTGCTGCCCAACCTCAGTCTCTGGCAGGGAACAGAAATCCTGCTTCAAGCCGCTGCAGGCTGAGGCTACCCGAGATCATAGTTAATAATACTGTATTGCATATTTGAAAGTTGCTAAGAGAGTAGATCTTAAAAGTTCTCATCATAAGAAAACACATTTTGTAACTATGTATGGTGAGGGATGTTAACTAGACTTATTGTGGTGATCATTTTGCAATATATACAAATATTGAATCATTATATTGTACACCTGAAACTAACACAATGTTACTTGTCAGTTATATCTCAATTTAAAAAAAAAGAGAAAAAATATTTCAAATAAAATATTAGAAAAATATACCAACTGTGTCAATATGAATCATGGCAAAGTAAGATTTATTCCAGCAATGCAAAATAATGCATTTATTAAAAGCCTATCATATGTATGTATGTTGTATACAAAACTGATGACAATAAACAGTTAAAAAGGACTTCCCTGGTGGTCCAGTAGTAAAGAATCCGTCTTCCAATGCAGGGGACGTGGGTTAGATCCCTGGTGGGGGAACTAAGATCCCACATGCCATGGGGCAACTAAGCTGGCGTGCCACAATTACTGAGCTCATGCGCCTCAACAAGAGAGCCTGCATGCTGCAAACTACAGAGCCTACACACCCTAGAGCCCGAGCGCCACAACTAGAGAGAAACACAAGCAGACCATGCGCCATAACGAAAAGATCCCTCATGCCTCAACAAAGATCCCGTGCGCCGCAACTAAGACCCGACCTAGCAAAAAAAAAAAAAAAAAGGAAATATATATATAAAAAGAAATAAACAGTTAAAGGAGAAAGTTTGCAGACTCATCTAGATACATACTAAAAATTTGTTTAAAAAATACTGAAAAAAAATAAAATTTCAGTACTCACCTTAGATTCAAACTAAAATTGCAGTCTACTCTCTTCTTATCATAGTAATTACTTATCTGAAACAAATAACCAATGCCATTCTTAACAATAAAATACTACAGGCATACATCTGAAGCCAGTCCTGGGTATTTCCATTCTTTTTGAAATCTTTACCAAGTTAATAGCTGGTATGACTTTCTATAAGGTTCGACATAAGCAAAGCTTCTGAACATAGCCCACAAACTCATACCTACCAGGGAGGGCAGCTTGCAAAAATGCATGAAACAGCCAGGGTAAAATAAAATACTTTTTGCTGCAAAAAAGAATAATGCTATCTTCTTTTTTTAAGAAATATAAAACCCAGGTTTTATTTTCCTCTGAATTTTACTACAAGAAACACAGCAATGCAAATATAGTGATAAATGTCAAATGACAACAGCATTAAAGTGGGGGAAGCTCTACAGAGTGACAGCAACTATGCGGGTACTTGCCAGCTGAGCAGGTGCCTGCACCTCCAGGCATGATGCTAAAGTAGGAGCAGAAAGACATACACACAAGGTGTGCTGGAGGTGGGACTCTATTAGTTTGAGTCTTAACTTGCATGTAACTGAGAACCCCATCTGTGGAACAAATCAGAGATGGGCATCAGGGATGTGACCATAGGTATCTCTTTACACTGTCCATTTACGAAATGGAATAAATCATTCCATAGGGAAGAAATTTCTCAAAGACTGAGTTGAAATCTTTTAAGATCATGTTCATATGGTGACCAGACCTGTGGTGTGTCTACTGGTAATATTTATTTTGGTTTTCTTGAGTCTCTTTGTGATTTGGGACCTCTCACCTCTGCTTCTGCCTTGCCCATCAGTACTATCTCTTGCCACTAGGATTTTCCCCAAACCTCAGAATTCTCCTACTTCATGGTCACGTCTCCTGAGTATCTGTTTCTCTTCAGCAAGCATGACATTTTCTATCCTGCGGAGTTCTTAAGGTTTAGTCTTCACCTTACCTAAAATAAATTAATTACAGATAGTTTTGAAAGTTCAAAATTCTTTAAAGTTTCTTTTTCTGTTTTACTTAAAATGGAGTATTCATATGTGTTAAAGGAATAATAATGGAAATCACTTATGCTTTATCATGTGTCAGGCAATGTTCTAAGGACTTTATACATGAAATTGCATCTAATCCTCACCACACCCTATGAGACAGGCACTATTATTATTCCCATTTTCAAATGAGGAAACTGAGGCACAGAGATGTTAAGTGCACTGTACAGGTTCACACTGCTGACAGATGCAGAGTCAGAATGTAAACCCAGACTGTCTGGCTCTGGTGTGGGTCCTAGTCACTCTGACACGCTGCTGCAAGAAGGCAAGCCAAAATACTTAAGGGAAATATTCCTTCTCTTATACATGCCAATCAGTCATTTGCTCCTTCATTTATCATACTATTTGGAGTGCATACTATGAAAAAAAATGCTCTTCTGGGAATGGTACAGACATTAAAAACCAACCAAACAAATAACCAACAAGTACTACAGAAATCGAAGAATGTTTAAAATCGGTATGAAATAAAATAGTTCAACCCATTATATTAGTGATTTATAATCAGATTTGCAATTAACTTTCGAGTTCATGGTAAATTGTTCTTGAATCTGTTATGAATGCTTTTGGCATTTCTCAACAAAATTAGCTCAAAACTTCATTTTGTTTTCTTTATTTAATTCTGTTTAATTTAGATAAAAAATTTGCTCTAAGCAAAGCTAAAATAGGCTATCATGACAGATTCGGTTTTTATTTTCTTTGTTTTTCAGTCCCATGAATTACTGACAGCTTTCTTAATTATTCTGAGATTCTGGATTTCAATGATTCATTATTTGTGTAATAATTTCTGCAAAATTGCTGAAAGCTGGCAAGTCTATAATTAATTACATGTATTAGACTAAGTAGTTGGCTATGACATGAACTGGGTTTGTTTTTCTCATCTTTACAGTATTTTCTGTCACTGTGTTAGCACTTGCTAATGTCTATAGGGATGCCTTGGTTTTCTTTTAGTGGTGGAAAGAGCATAAGTATTTATGCACATTACCTGATGATCTCATTTTAATCTGGCAGATAGAACTGGGGAAGAAAAATACACCAAATAGTACTGAAGCATAGCAGGGAGTCCCAAGTTGAAATGAGGTTAAGTTTCAGGTAAGAGCAGGAATGTCTGGCAAACTGGTAAGGTGGGCCCACCAGGAATCATTTAGATGAGGACAAAATTGCCTCTTGGGAGAAATCACCTTGAAGAAAGACCAAGTCAGAGACAATGGACTTGAGTTTGTAAGAGAGCCTTAGTAAAAGAATAGTGACCTTGGCAGCCTGGTGGCTGTCATTAAGCACATTCTCATTTACAAGTCCCCTGAGTGGGTGGCTGGGACCTAGGGAGAAAGAGGGCTCTAAGTAAAAATTGAAAGTGCTGTTTTACTGAAGACTGTAAGATACCGACACTGCTGGTTTGGATTTCCCCTGTGAGAAGTGACAGGGAGAAGCATTTTCCTTTAGTGCCTTTGGGTGGTGCTTGGTCAGAGACACTGCCAGGCAGAGCAGTGTCTGAGACCAGCAAGAATTGCCATGCCTGCTGGAGTAGAGCAGAAGCTGAGAGGCCCTGTGGAACCAGAGCAATGTCTGCAGGGAACTTCGTGCCAGCAGTGGCCATCATGTGATCCAGAAGCCTCCCTGAACATCAGTGGAACCCCGCAGAAATTACCATGCCAGCAGAAACTCGTTGCTGGTGGAAGAGCTCCAGGTTCCAGCGAGCGAATGTGATACCCGGTGGGTGGCTGCTGAATCAGGGTGTGTTTGTGCGCATATGTGAGACACCCACTGAAGATGCCTAAAACACTTCAAGAAAGCGAAGGGGACTGGAGTGCTGCACTATGCAGGGGATGACGTCAGTTGTTCACTAGTTGGTTATTCCGCTTAACATGACCTTATTTGCATCTATAAGCTAGTGGGAGCTGGGCAAATGGGTATATCAAATAATCTAGAGGTCACAAATTATCATCAGAACTATCGGAAATATTTTTTTTTTTTTTTTTTTTTTTTTTTGCGGTACGCGGGCCTCTCACTGTTGTGGCCTCTCCTGTTGCGGAGCAACTGGCTCCGGACGCGCAGGCTCAGCGGCCATGGCTCACAGGCCTAGCCGCTCCGCGGCATGTGGGATCTTCCTGGACCGGGGCACGAACCGGCGTACCCTGCATCAGCAGCCGCACTCTCAATCACTGCGCCACCAGGAAAGCCCTATCGGGGATATTTTAAAGGGGCCACCTGGGAACTTGTATTATAAAAATTTAGAGACAAATAGAAAGTGTAATCCCATTTTGTAGTCACAAGCTACCACATTGTATAAGGTCTTATTTAAGACTAAATAACCCAGACTATGGGAAATATACTAATTTGGACTCTGGTCATTGCCTCATAGAGATCATGGAGCCAAACCATGTCTGCATGTGTCAGGGTGGGGTTTTATCCCCAAAGGGAAAGGATATATTTTCATATTCTGAGAGCAATATTTGCCTTATTTACCCTACCTTTTAATTAATGGTAATACTGAACAAGCTAAGTTTTAGGATAGCTGTCTGCCCACAGCCCCTTCTAAGAGGTTCTTCTCTATAGTCCTCTTCCAGAGTTTATTTCTGCATAGAATTCTCTCCTTGTATGAAAGTACCCCGATACCTTAGCCACAACTGACATGAACAAGGGCAGTTACCAGAGGCAAGAAAAGTCAATAACCCATTTAGTCAATAATAACCTATGAGTTGAGACCCTTTTTCGGAGTTTCCACCTGGGGAAACCGGTTTCCACATGGGTTCCTCAGGCCACCATGCTGGG
Organism: Aethalodelphis obliquidens; assembly: GCF_003676395.1. NCBI lineage: Eukaryota > Metazoa > Chordata > Mammalia > Artiodactyla > Delphinidae > Aethalodelphis > Aethalodelphis obliquidens. The sequence continues at coordinate 16,573,825 of NW_020837961.1, forward strand.
CCCCAAGCTCCGCAAGGACAGACGCTCCTTTGTTTGGGATCTTGCCCTACGTATTTCTTCATCTGGCTGTTGATTAGTATCTTTTAATATCCTTTTATAATAAATTAGTAACCTAGTGAGAAAAAAAAGTATGAGTCGATGTATCACGAAAACTCAATTGGGAATAATTGCAGTTAATTAGTCTGATAAACATCATCTTACTTTGGGAGGTGTTCAAACGGTAGCAAAGGCAAAAACTGAAAGACCAATTGAGAAAAGGTAACTAGTAGAAGTCTTTAAGTAGGAGGAGTCAACAATAAGGAGAAGCTAAAATAAATAAATGCCATTATGTTGAGAGAAAAAAGACGGTCAGTTAATTGGTGGCATCTAGAGCAGGACAATCAGACACAGAGAGTAACTGAGTCTCTGTTATGCTCGAGCAGACAATGGAGGCCATTGGAAGCTTACTGAGTCACTAGAACTGCTGGACATCAGGATGGACCTTGCCATATTCTTCCCAGGCCATATTCTCTCTTCTTGAGTTCTGGTAGCTTGAGTATGTCTCTATTACTGTAACCTGCTAGACTATAGCTACACTCCACACTGCTGCAATGAATTTTATTAGTTTAAAAAAAATCAATATGGGGATTTAAATAGGTAGGTAAATGTATTTGTTTACAAGGTATACCAAATAATAAAATGAGAATGAACAACCAGAAATCAGAATGTAAGAAAAATAAATTAGTAAATATCCTCATTCCAAGGGTCTATAATTGTTACATGTACTAACCATAAAATTTGAACCTGAGCTTCCAGGTATCTATGGCAAAAAGAAATAAAGGAAGAACACAAAATATTTTGAGATATTTAACTTTTACCTCTTTTTTTCCCCCTTCCCTGTCCTCTCAAATAAGTAGGTGGCCAGGTCTGTGCTTTCTTCATCAAGTTGAAGTGTGTGTAGTAAGGATGGAAATGGAAGTCGCCTGGAAAACTTTCTGGCTTTTATTTCAAAAGCCTAAGTCTCTGTAGAAGAAAGAAAGTGCAGGTAGGGACAAAATGGCTTGGAGAAAGTTGAAGTAAAAGAACTTCTCTCTGTTAAGAAAAAAAGATTCTTGGGACCTCCCTGGTGGTCCAGTGGTTAAGACTCTGTGCTCCCAATGCAGGGGGCCCGGGTTCCATCCCTGGTCAGGGAACTAGATCCCACATGCTGCAAGTAAGAGCCTGCATGCTGCAACTAAAAGATCCTGTATGCCACAACGAAGACCCCACGTGCTGCAACTAAGACCCGGTGCAGCCAAATAAATAAATATTTAAAAAATAGAAAAGAAAAAAAAAGGAAAACAGATTCTTTAGGCTCAATAAGGGCCAGAGGACTTGGGTTTTGGACATGGGAATCTGGATCATACTTTCGGGTAGTATTGCTAGGGAGGGAGCAAGACGGACCCTAGAAAGGAAAAACTGCAGGGCACATGAGTCCCCAAGCATGGAATTCTCAGCCTTGGTAAAAATATCCGTGCTGCAAACTTGGAGCAGAAGCAGCTCAGAGCTCCTGGACCTGAAGGGATGATGTGGACAGAGCGTGGTCAAGGGCTGTGAAGAGATGACCAACCTGCTGGATGCCTTGGCACTGCATTAGACACCAGAACTGTGAACAATCCTGGGTAAGCTGGGGTCAAGCTCTAAGAATGAACAAGATTAAGTTTCCACACACCAGTGGAAGGGGGTGGTGGGGCTCAGAATCAGGAAGCACCTTGCTGTAGAACACTTTTTGTACATCTGTATCTGTGAACTGAGATTCACAGCCACTAATACTTGTATTATCAGAAAAGAGTACCAAGATCACTTCTAAGTTTCAAATTAATCACAGTGGCTATACTGACAGGTTTTTTCAAATCCCAAGCCAAAATGACATGCTAGGAAATCTTAAGTGATGGGGCTGTAAAAGAAGGAAGACAAATGTCTGTCTTACAGTCAGACCCTCCTCCCACTGGAATGAATCTGGAAGGTCGTTTGGGATATTAGCAGTTCATGCCATTGTGTTCTCATGAGGCCACGGGTCCCTGTTGCAGTCCTACACCATTCTGGTGACTCAGCTACTCTCTGCAGCCACTATTCCCGCTACTCCATTCTCTCCATTGTCTTTCCTAGCCTTTCCCATTCATGGTGTCTGACAACTCTTGGCTTTTATTGTCTCATGGCTTCTGATCATTGCCTTTTCTCTGGGTGTTTGGTTTTGTTCTTTTCATTTTTTGAATTCCACTCCGGTAATAAATTGCTGACTTACTGTGTGTTAAACACTCAGCCTTTGCAAGAGAGAATATTGGTCCATTCATTCAGTCAGGGCCACCTCTGTTGGCCACCTGGGTCATCTCTGCTGCATTTAGGGCTATGGGTTCCTGAAACTTTCTGAGCCTATCTCACAAGGAGTGTGGTGGGGACAGACATGTAAATAATAATAATAGGTAACATTTATAGAATGCTATGGGCCAGGCATTATTCCAAGTGCTTTACAGTTAGTCAGGTCAAACCTCTGAATAAAATCCCCATTTTACAGATGAGAAAGCTGAGGTGGTTAGAGATGAGCAGTATTTCCAAGGTCACATAGCCAATAAGCAGCAGAGCCAGGATTCTAGCTGGGTAGTCTGGCTTTTAGCCACCACATTTGCAATGCAACTGAATTTTAAGAAACCTACATTGGAGTTGCTGTTCATAGCAGAGGGGGCTAGCTGACAACTAAATGTTCAGATTCTGTGTTCATAGTGGAGAGTTGTTACTGGGAAGCAGCTGTCCAGCCAAAGACTATATTTTCCAGTCTCTCTGAATCTAAGTAGGAGCATATGACTGGTTCTAGCCAATGTGAACAGAAGTGATGTGCTTTCACATTCAGGTCAAGGAAGTAAATATCTGGAGTGCCTTCTGCATGTTCTATTACCCTCCCATGGAAACCTTGGAACCCACCTATTTAAGATGGTAGTGCTATAAGATGGAAAGTGCCCAGTTCTCTGAGTAACCACTTGGAGAAAAATTGCCTAGGAGAGCTGCACAATCAGGAATACCGACTTGACTTTGTATGAAGGAGAAATAAACTTTAATGTGCTGAGATGTGAGGGTTGTTTGTTACAGCAGTTAGCCTATTCTGACAAATACATCATATAGACACCGACTTCTTGGATAAAACTTATAAATTTGTTGATAAATACATGGTTGAGATGTTCTAACCAAACAGATGTTTTGGACACAGATATTAAGTGAGATGATGTAAACAATTTTGACAAAGGTTCTGGGAAGAAAATATTGTAACTGTTTACTGATCTTTATGAAAAATTAAAACATAAAGCAGTAACTGACTCCTCTTCTATTCTGAATGTGTGACCATGTATGCAAATATTGTTGTATGCTGAGGCATCTTCTCCTGGGTCTTCTAGCATTATCATGTGAATAATCAAGATCATACATTGGGAAATACTGTGAACTGCTTCCACATTTCCTGGATCTAGATTCTGACACATCCAGAATAGCATATTTCCTGATGTCATTGGCTGAATTGTGGCCCCTCAAATTCATTTATCGAAATTCTAACCCCCAGCACCTCAGAATGTGACTGTTTGGAGATAGGGCCTTTAAAGAGGTAATTAAGGTAAAATGAGACCATGTGGATAGGCCCTAATCTAGTATGACTGGTATTCTTATATTAGGACAGAGACAACACAGACCAAGGGATGACCACGGGTGGACACAGCAAGAAGGTGGACATGTACAAGCCAGGGAGAGTGGCCTCAGAAGGAAGCAAATGTGTCAACAACTTGATCTCAGGCTTCTAGCCTCCAGAATTGTGAGAAAATAAGCTGTTGTTTAAGCCACCCAGTCCATGGTATTTTGTTATGGTGGCCCTAGCAAACTAATACATCCCAAAAGGCCCTACAGCCTCAGAATCAGCATTCTGCTTCTTGAAATCTCCTAAGCCATCACAAGTGTAATCTTGTACAGCGTGGGCAGGATTCTTTATACATGAGCCAATCTTTAAATTTGTAAAACAAACAGTTTTTACTTTGCTAATTCCGTAGGCAGGAGTTCTCTTCTTGCATCCTGTGAAACCCCTGTATATTAGAAGCTGATCCTTTATTTTCTGAGTTGAGACAAATAATCCAGCTCTTCAGATAAGCAGAAATATCCCCACTAAGCTGATTGCATTTCAATCTTTGAATATCACTAAGTGTTAGATTCTTTCAACAATCTCATGAGTTCATCAAAATCTTTCATCCTAAGTGAAATAGAAGAGAGAGATCTTTTGGTAAAAAAAATATTTATTTAGGCTGCGTCGGGTCTTAGTTGCGCATGTGGGATCTTTAATTGTGGTATGCGGACTTCTTAGTTGTGGCATGCATGCGGGATCTAGTTCCCTGACCAGGGATCGAACCCCGGCCCCCCTGCATTGGCAGCATGGAGTCTTATCCACTGGACCACCAGGGAAGTCCCGAAGAGAGAGATCTTATGGCAAATATGTTTTCCTTCAATATTTGAGACTCTCAGGAACATAACATGATTTAGTTGGGGACCTCTTTTTATTTTAAAAGAGGATGGAAGCCGTAAAAGTGCAGGCTCACTAATATCAGACTTTTCAGAGAACTCTCCAAAAGTATTTTATGGTCATGTCTTATTCAGTTTTTATAAATTATAGAATCAAGTACTTATAGATAATATCAATGCTTTAAATAAGATGAAATGACATAAGGCATTGAAAACATATCCTCTTCATTTTTCTAAAATATATCAGAATACATGGGTAAAACAGTAATGATTATAAAATTACTTGAGATTCCTTAGAGATGTATTACTAATATTCTTGTTGTAAAGACTATTATTATTATTGTTATTCTGTTTGTATAGCCAGGATGGTAAGGCATACTTTCTTTATATTTATTTATTTATTTTATTATTTATTTATTTAGTTGAACTGGGTCTTAGTTGCTGCAGGCAGGCTCCTTAGTTGAGGCTCATGAGCTCCTCAGTTGCAGCTCCAGGGCTCCTTAATTGTGGCTCGTGGGCTTCCTTAGTTGCGGGTCACTGGCTCCTTGGTTGCGGCATGCAGGCTCCTTAACTGTGGCATGTGAACTCTTAGTTGAAGCATGCATGTGGGATCCAGTTCCCTGACCAGGGATGGAACCTGGGCCCCCTGCATTGGGAGCACAGAGTCTTATCCAGTGGACCACCAGGGAAGTCCCTGTAAATACTATTATTGAAACATAAAACTTGCCTAAATGTACCAAGTACTTGAGAAGAAATAATGGTTTAACTGTAAGATAGGGAAAGAGTGAATTGCATCATTCAGTTGCATTATTCATTTTGATGCTGATGACATTGGAATGAAGCAAAGTAGATAGATTATGCAATCCCAGGTTGTACATTGACACTTTTGAATTATCCAGAGATAATTAAGTAGCATCACACAGTTACACTGGTTATTCTCACAACAGCAGCTATACTCACAGCTAGATGAGGTAGCTTTCCCACAAAAACATTCTGACCTTGGTAGCATGTCTGACCTCTCCTTTGAGCCTTTCCTGCTAGCCCCTGTAGATCTCACTTCTTGCACTGCTTTCAGACATGCCCAGAATAGAGCTGAAATGGGAGTCCTGCCATAAATCAAGATCCATGAATGGATGCTATAAATTTCCTAATTTATATGCTACATGGTATGTGTTCCTTTGAGAGTCACAAAGCTATGCAAATAGAGTAACTTGGAAAGCACTGATAGGAAAGGACCATTTTGCTAAGAAAGGAAGCCATAGGAATCAGTAAGCTCATTTCTTGTGAGTGACCACCAAGCAGGGCAAAATGGCAGCTGTAGGGGGCCTCCTAAGAAGCTTGACTGAGCTACCAGGAAAGAAGCTGATAAATCTGTAAAACAAACAGATGCTTGTCTTTCATTTCTAAACTGGTTTGGTGTACTACAGTTGTCTTTCCCGCCATCTATTGGAAAGCAAACAAACCATTCTGTGTAATCTGAGCCCAAAGGGAAAGATATAAAAGAATTGTACTTCACTTTGCTTCTTTCCTGGGGCTCTCTCTTTGCTAAAAGGGGTTGCTGTGAACATAAACAGAATATGAAAGGCTATTTTCCTGTATATAAATGTTATGTTCCTTGGTAATCAAGTTTTCTTCTTTTAGATCTTGCTAGCCTGGGCATTATTTTCACAGTTCACATGAGAAATAAAGTTCAGAATCTGCAATGTGGCTTTGGTGTTAATGTATATGTCAAATGTTCCACAATTTATGGATACTTGCCTAATTCTAATTACTCAAATATTTCACTTCTTTTCAATTTATCATAAGAACTCAAAACAGAAAACCAGAATGGTGCTTATTTTACACCACATCTCTATACCCACTAAAAAAAAAAATTAACTTTTACTTCAACTTGTACGTGTAATCAATCTCAGAACAGTCGTGGAACACATTGTAGAATATTTCAGCAGAGGTAAATTCAAGCAGCTCTTCAATATCTCTTGCTGCCTCGAAAGGGATGATGCCACTTGCCATTTTAATTTGTTAAACAGTATGGAGGGAGATCAGATCATAATGTGGAACACATATCTCAAATTAAACTTTGTAGTGCTTGGTTGATATTTATCTGAGGCACTGCATTTTAAAGCTGTATTAGCACAGAATTTAACTCAATTCATTCTGAGGCTGAACTGTAAATGAAACGTGTTTTCTAGGAAATGGAGAGAAGATGGTCCAGGGGTTTCTTAGGCTTGGGAGTCCAGAATTCTTACTTAAACACTATTTTTAAGAAATTCATGTTGAAAAATCCCCATCTTTATAACTGAACTGAAATCCAGAACTTGTAATGAAGTAAAAAGAAATAGGAGATTTTGGACAAATAATGTGGGTTTCATATTATTATAAATAGCATAGTATGTAAGTTAAAAAAATAATGTTTCTTCATTTAAACATACTGTTTTCCCCATTTTCCTTATTTTCAGAAAGCACACATTCATTAGGCATACTGGGAAAAATATAAAAGTATATAGAAAAAAACCCTATTTGTCATTGTTCCACCATCCTAAGTATTGTCCATATTTGGAAATGTTTCTTCTATACTTTTCTTTTTTTCTGAATTTTGAATTTTATTTTATTTATTTTTTATACAGCAGGTTCTTATTAGTCATCAATTTTACACACATCAGTGTATACATGTTAATCCCAATCGCCCAATTCATCACACCACCCCCCCACCCCCCGCTGCTTTCCCTCCTTGGTATCCATACGTTTGTTCTCTACATCTGTGTCTCTATTTCTGCCCTGCAAACTGGTACATCTGTACCATTTTTCTAGGTTCCACATATATGTGTTAAAATATATTTGTTTTTCTCTTTTGGACTTCACCCTGAATGACAGTCTCTAGATCCACCCACGTCACTACAAATGACCCAGTTTTGTCCCTTTTAATGGCTGGGTAATATTCCATTGTATATATGTACCACATCTTCTTTATACATTTGTCTGACAATGGGCATTTAGGTTGCTTCCAACCTGCCTATTGTAAATAGTGCTGCAATGAACATTGGGGTTCATGTGTCTTTTTGAATTATGGTTTTCTCTGGGTATATGCCGAGTAGTGGGATTGCTGGGTCATTTGGTAGTTCTATTTTTAGATTTTTCAGGAACCTCTATACTGTTCTCCATAGTGGCTGAACCAATTCACATTCCCACCAGCAGTGCAAGAGGGTTCCCTTTTCTCCACACCCTCTCCAGCATTTGTTGTTTGTAGATTTTCCGATGATGCCCATTCTAGCTGGTGTGAGGTGATACCTCATTGTAGTTTTGATTTCATTTCTCTAATAATGTGAAGTTGAGCAGCTTTTCATGTGCTTCTTGGCCCTCTGTATGTCTTCTTTGGAGAAACGTCTCTTTAGATCTTCCACCCAGTTTTTGATTGGGTTGTTTGTTTTTTTAATATTGAGCTGCATGAGTTGTTTATATATTTTGGAGATTAATCCTTTTTCTGTTGATTCATTTGCAAATATTTTCTCCCATTCTGAGGGTTGTCTTTTCATCTTGTTTGTAGTTTCCTTTCCTTTGCAAAAGTTTTAAGTTTCATTAGGTCCCATCTGCTTATTTTTGTGTTTATTTCCATTACTCTAGGAGGTGGATCAAAAAAGATCTTGCTGTGATTTATGTCAAAGAGTGTTCTTCCTATATTTTCCTCTAAGAGTTTTATAGCGTCCAGTCTTACATATAGGTTTCTAATCTATTTTGACTTTATTTTTGTGCATGGTGTTAGGGAGGGTTCTAATTTCATTCTTTTACATGTAGCTGTCCAGTTTTCCCAGTACCACTTATTGAAGAGACTGTCTTTTCTCCATTGTATATCCTTGCCTCCTTTAGATTAGTTGACCATAGATTAGTTGACCATAGGTGCGTGGGTTTATCTCTGGGCTTTCTATCCTGTTACATTGATCTATATTTCTGTTTTTGTGCCAGTACCATGTTGTCTTGATTACTGTAGCTTTCTAATACGTCTGAAGTCAGGGATCTGAGTCCTCCAGCTCCATTTTTTTCCCCTCAAGACTGCTTTGGCTATATGGGGTCTTTTGTGTCTCCATACAAATTTTAAGCTTTTTTTTCCAGTTATGTAAAAAATGCCACTGGTAATTTGATAGGGATTGCATTGAATTGGTAGATTGTTTTGGGTAGTATAGTCATTTTCACAATACTGATTCTTCCAATCCAAGAACATGGTAGATCTCTCCATCTGTTTGTGTCATCTTTGCTTTCTTTCATCAGTGTCTTATAGTATTCTGAGTACAGGTCTTTTACCTCCTTAGGTAGGTTTATTCGTAGGTATTTTATTCTTTTTGTTGCATGGAATTGTTTCCTTAAATGGAATTGTTTCCTTAAATTCTCTTTCTGATCTTTTGTTGTTAGTGTATAGGAATGCAAGAGATTTCTGTGCATTAATTTTGTATCCTGCAACTTTACCAAATACATTGATTAGCTCTAGTAGTTTTCTGGTGGCATCTTTAGGATTCTCTATGTATTATATCATGTCATCTGCAAACAGTGACAGTTTTATTTCTTCTTTTCCAATTTGTATTCCTTTTATTTCTTTTTCTTCTCTGATTGCCATGGCTAGGACTTCCAAAATTATGCTGAATAATAGTGGTGAGAGTGGACATCCTTATCTTGTTCCTGATCTTAGAGGAAATGATTTCAGTTTTTCACCATTGAGAATGATGTTTGCTGTGGGTTTGTCATATATGGCCTTTATTATGTTGAGGTATGTTCCCTCTATGCCCACTTTCTGTAGAGATTTTATCATAAATCGGTGTTGAGTTTTGTCAAAAGCTTTTTCTGAATCTATTCAGATGATCATATGGTTTTTATTCTCCAATTTGTTAATATGGTGTATCACATTGATTGATTTGTATATATTGAAGAATTCTTGCATCCCTGGGATAAATCTCACTTCATCATGGTGTATGATTCTTTTAATGTGTTGTTGGATTCTGTTGAGGATTTTTGCATCTATATTCATCAGTGATATTGGTCTGTAATTTTCTTTTTTTGTAGTACCTTTGTCTGGTTTTGGTATCAGGGTGATGGTGGCCTCATAGAATGAGTTTGGGAGTGTTTCTTCCTCTGAAATTTTTTGGAAGGGTTTGAGAAGGATAGGTGTTAGCTCTTCTCTAAATGTTTGATAGAATTCACCTGTGAAGCCATCTGGTCCTGGGCTTTTGTTTGTTGGAAAATTTTAAATCACAGTTTCAATTTCATTCCTTGTGATTGCTCTGTTCTATTTTCTATTTCTTCCTGGTTCAGTCTTGGAACGTTCTTTTCTAAGAATTTGTCCATTTCTTCCAGGTTGTCCATTTTATTGGCATACAGTTGCTTGTAGTAGTATCTTAGGATGCTTTGTATTTCTGTGGTGTCTGATGTAACTTCTCCTTCTTCATTTCTAATTTTATTGAGTCCTCTTCTTCTTGATGAATCTGGCTAAAGGTTTATCAATTTTGTTTATCTTCTCAAAGAATCAGCTTTTAGTTTTATTGATCTTTGCTATTGTTTTCTTTGTTTCTATTTCATTTATTTCTGCTCTGATCTTTATGAGTTCTTTCATTCTGCTAACTTTGGGTTTTGTTTGTTCTTCTTTCTCTAGTTCCTTTAGGTGTAAGGTTAGATTATTTTTTGAGATTTTTCTTGTTTCTTGAGGTCGGATTGTATTGCTATAAACTTCCCTCTTAGAACTGCTTTTGATGCATCCCATAGGTTTTGGATGGTCGTGTTTTTGTTGCAATTTGTCTCTAGGTATTTTTTGATTTCCTTTTTGATTTCTTCAGTGATCTCTTGGTTATTTAGTAACATATTGTTTAGCCTCCATGTGTTTGTGTTTTTTACGTTTTTTCCCTGTAATTCATTTCTAATCTCACAGCGTTGTGGTCAGAAAAGATGCTTGATATGATTTCAATTTTCTTAAATTTACTGAGGCTCGATTTGTGACCCAAGATGTGATCTATCCTGGAGAATGTTCCGTGAGCACTTGAGAAGAAAGTGTAATCTGCTGTTTTTGGATGGAATGTCCTATAAATACCAACTAAATCTAACTCGTCTATTGTGTCATTTAAAGCTTGTGTTTCTTTGTTAGTTTTCTGTTTGGATGATCTGCCCATTGGTGTAAGTGAGGTGTTAAAGTCCCCCACTGTTATTGTGTTACTGTTGATTTCCTCTTTTATAGCTGTTAGCAGTTGCCTTATGTATTCAGGTGCTCCTATGTTGGGTGTATATATATTTATAATTGTTATATCTTCTCCTTGGATTGATCCCTTGATCATTATGTAGTGTCCTTCCTTGTCTCTTGTAACATTCTTTATTTTAAAGTCTATTTTATCTGATATGAGTATTGCTACTCCAAGCTTTCTTTTGATTTCGACTTGCATGGAATATCTTTTTCCACCCCCTCACTTTCAGTTTGTATGTGTCCCTAGGTCTGAAGTGGGTCTCTTGTAGACAGCATATACATGGGTCTTGTTTTTGTATCCATTCAGCGAGCCTGTGTCTTTTGGTTGGAGCATTTAATCCATTCACGTTTAAGGTAATTATCAATATGTATGTTCCTATTACCATTTTCTTAATTGTTATGGGTTTGTTTTTGTAGGTCCTTTTCTTCTTTTGTGTTTCCCACTTAGAGAAGTTCCTTTAGCATTTGTTGTAGAGCTGGTTTGGTGGTGCTGAATTCTCTTAGCTTTTGCTTGCCTATAAAATTTTTGATTTTTCCATCGAATCTGAATGAGATCCTTGCAGGGTAGAGTAATCTTGGTTGTAGGTTCTTCCCTTTCATCACTTTAAGTATATCGTGCCACTCCCTTCTGGCTTGTAGAGTTTCTGTTGAGAAATCAGCTGTTAACCTTATGGGTGTTCCTTTGTATGTTATTTGTCGTTTTTATCTTGCTGCTTTCAATATTTTTTCTTTGTTTTTAATGTTTGTCAATTTGATTACTATGTGTCTTGGTGTGTTTCTCCTTGGGTTTACTCTGCCTGGGACTGTCTACACTTCCTGGACTTGGGTGGCTATTTCCTTTCCCATGTTAGGGAAGTTTTCGACGATAATCTCTTCAAATATTTTCTCAGGTCCTTTCTCTCTCTCTTCTCCTTCTGGGACCCCTACGATGCGAAAGTTGCTGTTTTTAGTGTTGTCCCAGAGGTGTCTTAGGCTGCCTTCATTTCTTTTCATTCTTTTTTCTTTATTCTGTTTCGTGGCAGTGAATTCCACCATTGTCTTCCAAGTCACTTATCTGTTCTTCTGCCTCAGTTATTCTGCTATTGATTCCTTCTAGTGTAGTTTTCATTACAGTTATTGTATTGTTCATCTCTGTTTGTTTGTTCTTTAATTCTTCTAGGTGTTTGTTCTTTAATTCTTCTGGATCTTTGTCAAATATTTTTTGCATCTTCTCGATATTTGCCTCCATTCTTTTTCCGAGGTCCTGGATCATCTTCACTATCATTATTCTGAATTCTTTTTCTGGAAGGTTACCTATCTCCACTTCATTTAGTTGTTCTTCTGGGGTTTTATCATGTTCCTTCATGTGGTACAAAGTCCTCTGCCTTTATATTTTGTCTATCTTTCTTTGAATGTGGTTTCACTTCTACAGGCTGCAGAATTGTAGTTCTTTTTTAAAAAAATTTATTTGTTTATTTATTTTTGGCTGCTTGGGTCTTCATTGCTGACTGCGGGCTCTCTCTAGTTGCAGTGAGTGGGGGCTACTCTTCGTTGAGGTGCACGGGCTTCTCACTGAGGTGGCTTCTCTTGTTGTGGAGCACTGGCTCTAAGCATGCAGGCTTCCGTAGTTGTGGCACATGGGCTTCAGCAGTTGTGGCTTGCGGGCTCTAGAGTGCAGGCTCAGTAGTTGCAGTGCACGGGCTTAGTTGCTCTGTGGCATGTGGTATCTTCCTGGCCCAGGGCTCGAACCCATGTACCCTGCATTGGTAGGTGGATTCTTAACTACTGTGCCACTAGAGAAGTCCCTATGCTTCTGTTTTGAGTTGTGTTTGTTTCTGTAAAGTTTTAAAAAATTCTGTCCTCTTCAGTTAACATAATGTAATAGCATTTATCTATGTTAACATGTATCTTTACAAACAATTTTAAAGGGCTGTACAATTTTCTATTATATGTAGACTCCATGATTTATTTATCTAGTACCAGATCATTAGATATTTAGGTTAATCTAAATTTTATCTTTCAGTAAGTATGCTACTGTGAACATCCTTCTGCATAGAAAATATTCTTAATTTTGAATTTTAGGTGATTTATTTAGGTTTTCTTCTCAGAAGAGAGATCAGATTTAAAGACCTTTTTAAAAAAGGACACTAGCATTAGAAATCTATTAGAATGCTTTGTTTTATGACACTCTTGCCAGCACTGAATAGTACTGTACATATGACTTCCTGTTTAACGTGGCAGAGTGACCACTTATTTTTTCTTCTACTCAAAGCTTCATAAAGAGGCAGTAAAAGAATAAAATATATATCAAAACCCACAAGATCAAAGAAAATGGGAATGAAAACATGAGATCTGCACAAGAGGAAGCTGTGCCTCCAGGAGCTGACTGGGAGAAAAAAGTGAAAATATGCATATACAGTAGAAAGTAATACAACATTGTAAAGCAATTATACTCCAGTAAAGATGTTAAAAAAAAATTGAAAATATGAAGACTCTTTCCTGGGCATTAAGGCAGTCAGATATACACACCTCTTTGGCAGGAGATAGGAGGACAATTTCTTGAATGATTTAAGATCAGGAGAAAAAACCACCAAATAATAACATTTTGGGTTCCTAGCACAAGGGTTGGCTTGTATTCAGACAGAAAGTTGGAGAAGAGGAAGAATAGAAAATATTAAAAAGAGCGTAAGAATCATATGGGACACTGATAAGAAACTGAATATATGTGTAACTGAAATTTACTTTTAACATATGTGTAATGAGAGATACTGACTAAGAATTTTCAAAATCCGACAAGAGATATCAAGCCGTACAGTCAATAAACTCTAGACCCTAGCAAATAGAAAGAAAATCATGTCCGGCACATCATAGCAAAGCTAATGAACACCAAAGACAAAGAGCGAAATCTTAAAAGCATTCACAGGGAAAAAAAAATCACTTTCAAAAGAACAACGATAAGACTATCACCACTAATTCCAGAACATTTTCATCACCTGAAAAGAAATCCTCAGTCACTCCCCATTCTCTCTTGTCCCTGTCCCCTGGAAACCACTAACTTAATTTCTATCTCTATGGTTTTGCCTATTCTGGACATTTCATGTAAATGAAATCATACAATATGTGGCTTTTTGTGTTTGGCTTCTTTCACTTAGCATAATGCTTTTGAGGCTTACCCATGTTGTAGCATGTACTTCACTCTTTTTATGGCTGAATACTATCCCATTATACAGATACAACACATTAAAAAATTCCTTCAGCAGTAGGTGGACATTTGTGTCGTTTCCAACTTTTTGGAAGATAAATGTATGGGGTTTTTTCTGGACTCTGAATTCTATTCCACTGATTTATACATCTGTCTATAAGCCAGTAACCACACAGTTCTTTATTTTTCTTGAAAGAAGTTATTTATCCTTGATATTTATTTGATTCTTGCTAGAATCTTCAAGAATACAAACTCTGTGTTGTCTGTTGTTTACTGATCTAGCCTGAGATTCTATAATAAGGCTTAGGATATGGTAGGTGCTCAATAAGTACATGATAAAGTTGAATTTGGACTTAGTCTTCTTTTTTAAATAATTTCTAAACATAGACCTAGAAAATCTCTCAGAGGTTTTCTAAATATCCAATTTTGTTTCTTTCAGTTATTCTTTGGCTAATTTTATTACCTTTATTTTTTTACTTTTGTTCTTTAATTTATTTTATTATTATTTTATAATTTTATTTTTGGCTGAGTTGGGTCTTTGTTGCTTCGTGCAGGCTTTTCTCTAGTTGAGGCGAGTGGGGGCTACTCTTCGTTGCGGTGCGTGGGCTTCTCATTGTGGTGGCTTCTCTTGTTGTGGAGCACGGGCTCTAGATGTGTGGGCTTCAGTAGTTGTGGCATGCAGGCTCAGTAGTTGTGGCTCACAGGCTCTAGAGCACAGGCTCAGTAGTTGTGGTACACGGGCTTAGTTGCTCCACGGCATGTGGGATCTTCTTGGACCATGGCTCGAACCCGTGTCCCCTAAATTGGCAGGCAGATTCTTAACCACTGTGCCACCAGGGAAGCCCTTTACTTTTGTTCTTGATTTATCATTAAAAAATTTTGTTTTCCAAATTGCCACCTAATTTTCCTTAGATTATTTAGTCAAACATTCTTCCCCTCTACATTGATTTGTAATACTTTCATCCATCATATGTGAATAAATTCTCTTATGTAAAAGGCAGGCAAGGAGAAACTAACTAGAAAGGGGATTAATCAGAATTTGAACTCAGTTATTCTTATTTTTTGGACTCTATCACTCTGCTTTCTAGACTATTTTATCCCATGGGACTATATTATTATACTGGTACCATATGTTGTTTTATATATGGTAAAATTAGGCTTCCCTTTTAATTTATTATTTCTCTTCCATAATCTTGTGCCTATCCTTGACTATTTTTAAAAAAATTAAAAATAATTTCAATAACTAACAAAACTATAATAACATCTCACTAATTTTAACTGTAATGATAACTAACATATATTAACTTGGGATAAACTGACATTTAAAAAAAAGTTTGTATGCTTGAAACTAACACAAATTGTAAATCAACTATACATCAATTAAAAACAAGTTTGTCTTCCTATATATAAATGTTGTCTTTATATTTATTTATGTCTCTCAATAAAATTTTCTAAATTTCTTCCTGTTGATATTAATACATTTCTCAGTAAGCTACTTGTTGGTAGTTTTAAAACTTGGTTTATAAAAAAAATATTTTTGTTATATTTTCTAGTTTATCTCTAGTAGATGTTTATTGATAAAGTGAGAAAAACACCCTCTTAAAAGTACTAACAAATATTTATCAAATAATGTTTATTGTGTCTATTTAAAATACGGTTTTAAATACAAATGTCTCATTTTAAATATTTTAAGAGCCTCTGTATTTATGTACAAGGTAGGTGTGGGAATTTTTCCCCCATCCTGACTGGTTGCAAATCAGGACCAACAGAAATTTTGTTATTCATACTCATAATTTAATCGAAGCATCTATTAAAATGCATTGGGTGCTTTATAATTTAATAAGAAGGAAAAGACGTCATTGCTTAGAATTGTAAACAGCCTGTTATAATCTGGTTCTTTATAAACTGAAAAAGAATATTGCAGAAAAGCTATCTACAGCAACACAGTAAGGAATATACTGACTTTTAGAGAGGTTTTTAGCAAAAAATGCTAATTCTATTTCATTTCATGAGTAAAAATCATTATTGGAGATATAATTTACAATATCATCTGATGAACACATACATATTGTATAGAAGCACACAGGGATATGTTTTATGTCGTTCCTGGCTGAAATGTGAATTTGTGTAACCTCGTCTTTCTGTTATTTTGCTACTCTGTGTACATATACACATAAAAACACACACAAGTGTGTACAATGTTAATATTAATTGTAGAAACCACTTTCTAGTAGAATTAAAATGTGTACATGTTAAAATTAAAGCATTTTAATAAAGGTCAAGCTGTCTCCTCAAAATAGGTCAGGCAATTTTTACAATACCTATAGGTCAAGCACTGGCTCTGCCTATAACTAAAAACAAAATTTTATCATACTATGCATTAGAAAAATTAACTAGAAAAGCTACAGTAATCAAAACAGCATGGTACTGACACAAAAACAGACACATAGATCAATGGGACAGATCTATGAACACATAGATCAAAGCCCAGAAAAAAACCCACACACTTATGGTCAATCTACAACAAAGAAGGCAAGAATACACAGTGGAGAAAAGACAGTCTCTTCAATAAGTGGTGCTGGTGACTGCCCTAGTGGTCTAGTGGTTAAGAATCTGTGCTTCCACTGCATGGGGCACAGGTTTGATCTCTGGTCAGGGAACTAAGATCCTGCATGCTGTGCGGCAAAAAAAAAAAAAAGGTGGTGTCGGGAAAACTGGGCAGCTACATGTAAAGGAATGAAATTAGAACATATTCTAACACTATATACAAAAATAAACTCAAAATGGATTAAAGACCTAAATGTAAGACCGTATACTATAAAACCTAGATGAAAACATAGGCAGAACACTCTTTGATATAAATAGAAGCAATATTTTTTTAGATCCATCTCCTAGAATAATGGAAGTAAAAGCAAAAATAAACAAATGGGACCTAACTAAACTTCAAAGCTTTTGCACAGCAAAGGAAACCATAAACAAAACAAAGACAACTTAGGGACTGGGAGAAATTATTTGCCAACAATGCGACCAACAAGGGTGTAATTTCCAAAATATACAAACAGCTCATAGAGCTCAGTATTAAAACAAACAAACAAACAAAACCAAACAACCCAATCAAAAAATGGACAGCAGACCCAAATAGATACTTTTCCAAAGAGGAAATTGAGATGGGCAATGGGCACATGAAAAGATGCTCAACATCTCTAATCATCAGGGAAATGCAAATCAAAACTACAATGACATTTCACCTCACGCCTGTCAGAATGGCCATCATAAAAAGTCTACAAATAACAAATGCTGGAGAGGGTGTGGAGAAAAGGGAACCCTCCTACATTGTTGGTGGGGATGTAAATTGGTGCCGCCACTATGGAGAACAGTATGGAGGTTTCTTAAAAAACTAAATATAGAACTACCATATGATCCAGCAATCCCACTCCTGGGCATAGATCCGAAAATGATGAAAACTCTAATTTGAAAAGATACATGCACCCCAATGTTCAATAGCAGCACTATTTACAATAGCCAAGACACAGAAGCAAACTAAACGTCCACAGATAGGTGAATGGATAAAGAAGATATATACAATGGAATACTACTCAACCATAAAAGAATGAAATAATGCCATCTGCTGCAACATGGATGGACGTAGAGATTATCATCCTAGGTGAAGTAAGTCAGACAGAGAAAGAAACATATGATATCACATATGTGGAATCTAAAAAAATGATACAAGTGAACTTATTTCCAAAACAGAAACAGACTCACAGACATAGAAAACAAATTTATGGTTACCAAAGGGGAAAGGGGTTGGGGGAGGGATAAATTAGGAGTTTGGGATTAACAGATATACACTATTATACATAAAATAGATAAAAAACAAGGACCTACTGTATAGCACAGGGAACTATATTCAATACCTTGTAATAACCTGTAATGGAAAAGAATCTGAAAAAGAATATATATATGTGTATATATATGTGTGTGTGTGTGTATACACACACACACACACACACACACACACACACACACACACACACATATATGAATCACTTTGCTGTATACCTGAACTAACACAACATTGTTAATCAACTATATTTCAATTAAAAAAAATTAAGCCATTACTGAGAAGCTAAAAAACAAAAGTGGATCTTAGGCTACATTCATTTGTATATATTTCATTAATTTTTCATGTATTTATTCTACAGATATTTAGTGAAAGCCATAGCAATGACTGGCTAGATGCTGATCAAACTCATTTTCTCTTATTTTGAAGCTACAGGTAAACTATGTTTTTTAGCATCCCTTGTATGTGGTCAGTGACTGACTTCTGGCCAATGGGATGAGCTAAAGTGAACTACACCACTCCCAGCAGTGGCCTGTTAAATCTCATGCACAGGAAAGCTCCTGTGCCAGCCTATCCTTGGGTAAGGATTTCAAGGACCTAGGATGTGGTAGAGATAAGTGATTGATCCGGAATCTCTGATTGACTGAGAGAGCAAGGCTTCCCTGACTGACGTACAACTGATGCTGATTTTCTTAAGCCACTGAGTGTTTTGGGATTGTCTGTTACAGCAGTTAGCATTCCCTGATTAATACTAATGCAATGCCTATACTGTGCCAGCCCCCATTCTGGGTACTAGGGACACAACAGCAAACAAACAAGAGAGACAAGGTTCTTGCTCTTACAGGATATGTTATATATAGAAGGGGGGCAGACATAAACGGCGATCGTTTACTTTCATTGGTGCTTTCCAGTTTACAAAATGATTTCATAGGTACCAATTCATTTGATTTTCATAACAATGTTCTACAGATGAGGAAACAAAAGCTGAAAGATTTTAATTGCTTTGCACAAGACAAAGAGTTTGGAACTAGACACATGGATCAGAGTTTTCTGACTCCCAGCCCATTGATAATACCATGACGCTTCTCAAGTATAAAAATATGACAGAGCAAGGAAGGTGTTTGTCCTTTTCAGAAAATTCTTTTATTTAATTTTATTTTAAAAATAACATATTATGCAGAAGTCTAAGAATCTTTATGGCAGCACTGGAGGAGAGGAAGCAGAGGGATGTGACTGGGGAGGGGTACACTG
Source organism: Aethalodelphis obliquidens (assembly GCF_003676395.1). Classification (NCBI taxonomy): domain Eukaryota; kingdom Metazoa; phylum Chordata; class Mammalia; order Artiodactyla; family Delphinidae; genus Aethalodelphis; species Aethalodelphis obliquidens. The sequence continues at coordinate 16,592,821 of NW_020837961.1, forward strand.
AGGACTTCAACCGTATTGGCCGTATTCCATTTCTTAAGAGAGGTGGTAGGTACAACATTATTCCGGGTGATTTTCCATTTGCCCCTCTGCATCCATTTTCCACCCGTCTCAATCTGGTCCTCTGCCCTTTGAGGCTGACTTGTATGTTTCACTGTAGATCAATGGGCTCCTTATCCTTGTCGCTTTTAGAGGATTGAAAGGGAGGAAGAGAATGAGGTCCCAGATTCCTGATTTTGGGGTGGCTTTGGGTTGGTTAGGCCTCTTAACCAAAAGTCACAGCTCCTGCTAGGAGGCCCTCTCCTCTCAGCTGACTCCGGGTTTTGCATTTATTTGCATTTATTGTGTAGTGTACTGGAAGTATCCAATAAGGTACTATCCAGGAGTCTCTGCTGAATCCTGAACATCAGTTTCCATTCCTCGGGCCCCATGTAGGGTAGCAGACAGAACCAAAAAACTATTTTGCTGAATGCTAATAAACTTCTCAATTTTGGCTAGAAATATTTCTTCAGCAGGCACAAAGCATTCTTTAGCATCCATCAGTGAAAATGCTACTACAGAAAGAGGAAATATAGTTGATCCATTTTCCACTGGATCTGAATACGGAAACTTGTGGCTTTGATTTTCGAGGGCAGTTGCAACTTACTGTCCATTCCCTTTATTCCTTCAGACCAAGAAATGTAAATATTGCCTCATTGTTAACTCTCAGTTATTGTAGTATTTCTTTTGGTTTTCCAAGACACTGTCCATGCCTTAGTATAGAGTCTGTCTCTTTTTTGGGCAGCGCCTGTGGCTTGTGAAACTTCCCTGACCAGGGACTGAACCTGCATCTCCTGCAGTGGAAGCTCGGAGTCTTAACCAGTGGACCACCAGGGAAGTCCCTAGTTCCTTTATTAAATTCTTCACTCTTCTCAAATTACCCAGCTTGAGAGTGTCTTCTGCTTCTTTCTGCATTCTGACAGAACAGGTATTCTCCCCATCACCCCCAACTCTCTCTCTCTTTCAATCAACATGTACATATATCCTTCTTCTTTTTTGAACATTTGACATAATTCATATTTGCAAAAAACTTAAGAAGGAAAAACATTTACTGAGCACTTATATGTCAAGAATTGTGATAGGGTTAACGGTTGGGAATAGAGAAAAAAATAAGCTATAACCCTCTTGTCACAGAAAGTTACAGTCTAGTAGGAGAGACAGGTGAAAGATTAAAGGTAATGAGTACAGTGGTTAAGAGCATGGGCTTTGCAGTCAGACAGACTTGAACTCAAGTCCAGGCTCAGCCACCTACTGGTTATGTGAACTTGGGCTAGAGAGATAAAAATGGGATTAGTACTAGTACCTTCCTCATAGGGTCCTTATGTGGATTAAAAGTAAACCCATTAGTATCTATACTTACTTATAAGCATATGATCATATGCTTAGCATATAGTAAGTTCTTAATAAATGTTACTTAAAATTATCCTTAACGGTGATAATAGCACCATGTACCTGGTTTAGAGGTAGCACAGTGGAAGCCACTGATTAACTAGAGCTATGGAGGTCAGCAAAAATTTAATGGGTAAAGTGATATCTGAGCTGGATCTTGAAGAAACAGAATTATAATTTCACCAAGAGATCAAATAGGGATCAAACATAACCCATTTCCTTTACAGCAAAAACATTTTTTTTCTTTTGGTCCAAGATCCAACCCAGTTTCAAGTGTTACATTTAATTGTTATGTCTCTTCAGTCTCTTTTTATCTGGAATAGTTCCTCAAATCTTTCCCTGTTGGGTCATTGGCATTTTGAAGAGTACAGGTCAATTATACTGTTGATTGTCTTCTGTTTGGATTTGTCTTATGTTTCCTCATGATTAGAATCAATTATGCATTTTTGGCAAGAACACCACAAAAGATATACCATGTTCTCAGTGTTTCATATTAGGAGGTGCACAAAGTTGATTTGTCCTCTTCCTGGTGATTTTAACTTTGATAACATAGTTAAGAAAGCACCTGCAATGTTTCTCAGCTGTGAAGTTACCATTTTGCCTTCTTAAATGATAAATATTTTGTAGGGAGTTACACTGAGGCTATGTAAATATCCTGTTTCTTAACAAATTCTCCCCCAATTGTTTTAGCACCCATTGATGGCTCCTGCCTAAAAAAGTATTACTATAATGGTTGCCGAACAGTGATTTTCTAATGACTTCGTTTCTTCCACACTTATTATCCGACATTCTATTATAAAGAAGTGCTTACTTTTGCCCCTCATTTGTGTGTTTATTTATGTGTTTTTATCAGTATGGGCTCATGGATGACCATTTTTTAAATGGGTTATAACCTGATACTATCATTATTTATTCTGATGCTCAGATTGTCTCCAGTTTGGCCAGTGGGAGCTCCTTCAAATTGGCTACTATGTCCTTTTTATACTTTCCATCATTTATTTATTAAAAAATATTTATTTGTTTATTTATATTTTTGGCTGCATCGGGTCTTAGTTGCAGGGGTCTCCATCATTTCTGAGCTTTAGTTTATGTTCTGGTACAATGAGACTTTACAGACTTATCTTGTACTTACCCTGCTCCTGGAATGAGCCAGTTCTCCAGGAGCTCTGATTCCTTTTAGTGGAGAATGGTATTTAGAAACCAAGATCTGGAAATCAGATGTGCTCATTGCCATTAGGCCCTCTCAGTGGGTAAAGCATTACTTACACGCACACACACACACACACACACACGTCTATATTATCTATGTATCAAAATTTGAGTTCACGCTGATACTTCTAATTCCAATACAACACTACATGATTCATTCTAGCCTTCAGCCTTTCCATATTTTAAACTCCCTCCTTAGACAGTGAAAAATTTGAATCTCAGTATCTTTAATTTAATTACTTATTTTCTCATTTCCCCTTTATGTACCAAGCCTCTGATCCTTGATTATCTCCTTAGCTTTGGCCTTGGTGGTCCCAGAGATCCCCTTAGCGCTGTTTCATTGGCCCCAATTCTGCAAGCTCTGGTCACCTCTCTGACCCTGGCTCCAGCTCCATAGGCCCCATATTAGTGAAAGATGTTAAGCAGGGGAAAGGCATGATCAGATTTGTCTCTTAGAACAATCAGTTTGATGGCAGGGATCAGATTCAATGGAATTAGGGGTAGTTAAGAGGCTACTGTAAAGCTTAGGCTTAAAACGGCCTCAACTAAAACTAAAGCCAAAGTATAGAGAGAACACATAAAACAAATACTTAGAAGATAAAACCTATAGGATTGAGTAAATAATTTGATGTAGGGGCATACGGAAGAAGAGAGAGCCTCATTTTTTTTTTTCGGCCACACTGCATGGCTTGCAGGATCTCAGTTCCCCGACCAGGGATTGAACCCAGGCCATGGCAGTGAAAGTACCAAATCCTAACCACTAGACCACCAGGGAACTCCTGAGAGAGCCTAATTTTTAACTTGGGAGATAACAGTAGAAAGGATGTCACTAAACAAAATAGGAAATTCAGGAGAAAAAGCAGATTTAAAGGGGGTGACAGAAGTGCCAAATAGAGGACAATTGTTTATTTTTGACCATGTTGAATGTGAACTGTCTGTGGACACTTGAAACAGAATAGCAAGCTGGGCAGATGGCTTTGGGCATGTGCTTAGATACTACCTGAAAAATGCTTTTCTCTGTGCAAAAGTCCAGGGAAACAAGTGCCTCCAGGGCCAAAGGACTCTCAGAAATGCCAAATTCTCATCTGAGACTCTGAAGTCCATTCTTCTGCCTGTAAGTGGGTTTGCTGAACTTTGCCCAAGGTAATTAAAACAGAAACCGATGTCCAATGGGGATTTTGACTTAAAAATCTCAGAAGAAGAAGGAAGAGAAGAATACAACAGGACTATGTCTGACATAATTTTATAAAAATCTATGTTTATCACTTTTTCATGCTTAAACAAAAGCATAAAATTGCTTATCTGAAGGACAGCCAGGGACTTCCCTGGTGGCGCAGTGGTGAAGAATCCACCTGCCAATGCAGGGGGACAATGGGTTCGAGCCCTGGTCTGGGAAGATCCCACATGCCGTGGAGCAACTAAGCCCGTGTGCTGCAACTACTGAGGCTGTGCTCTAGAGCCCACAAGCCACAACTACTGAGCCCATGTGACACAACTACTGAAGCCGTGTGCCTAGAGCCCATGCTCCGCAACAAGAGAAGCCATCGCATTGAGAAGCCTGCGCACCACAACAAAGAATAGCCCCTGCTCACCGCAACTAGAGAAAGCCCGCACGCAGCAAAGAGACTCAACACAGCCAAAAAAAAAACTCAAAAAAAAAAACAAACCCCAAAACCAAAACCAGCCATAAAGGTGGTCTTAAGAAGTTTATATCACTCAATAGCTTGCCTTGTGGGGGTGAAGGGGACCAAAGAAAGAGGAGCTGATGGCAAGGCTAACTAGTATTGATAATAATTATAACTTATTGGTCTCTTAAGCACTTCACAAAGTGTTTCCAAATTAATTATGACAAAACTCTATGAGGTAGGTACTCTAATCTGTATTTTTCTGATATGGAAAGTGAGGTTAAACAAGTGGCCCATGGAAACATGACTAAGGGAGGGGGTATGTAGGTAGAGGTTTCAACCCAGGTTTGCCTATCTTAATACAACATCTGGGCTCTTAACTGCCCCAAGCACTGCTTTCCTAAAGATGCAAGGAAGCAGCAGCCTCCAGAGGAGGTGGCCAGCAAGAGCAGGAGAGTTTCTAGTCTCCCTGCGAAAAACCCTGAGGGTCTTTTGAACTAGAATTTTCAGAAATTCCTGTTTCTCTATTTGATTAGCTCAGTCCTGGACACAACCCAACAGAGGTCAACAAACTGGAATTTCTCCAGAGTAGATGGACAAAGATTACAAGGGATCTAAACATACTATAGAGGCCTTTTGGTGGGGCTAATGGCCGACTCTGGGAGCGCTTACATCAAGGAGTACTTCCCAGAATTTCTGCTGCCAGTATCTTTGTTCCCATGATGAGCACAGCCATGCCCCGCCTCTGCAGGAGACCCTCCAACCCTAGCAGATACACCAGGAATACATCTACACGTGGAACAACTCCTACAGAACACCTACTGAATGCTGGCAGAAGACCTCAGACCTCCCAAAAGGCAAGAAACTCCCCACGTACCTGGGTAGGGCAAAAGAAAAAAGAAGAAACAGAGACAAAAGAATAGGGATGGGACCTGCATCAGTGGGAGGGAGCTGTGAAGGAGGAAAGGTTTCCACACACTAGGAAGCTCCTTTGTGGGCGGAGACTGCAGGTGGCGGAGGGGGAAAGCTTTGGAGCCGCGGAGGAGAGTGCAGCAACAGGGGTGCGGAGGGCAAAGCGGAGAGATTCCCGCACAGAGGATCAGGGCCGACCGGCACTCACCAGCCGAGAGGCTTGTCTGCTCACCCGCCCTGGGAGCTGAGGCTCGGGCTTCCATCGGAGCGCAGGGAGAGGATTGGAGTTGGCAGCGTGAACACAGCCTGAAGGGGTTAGTGCACCACGGCTAGCCGGGAGGGAGTCCGGGGAAAAGTCTGGACCTGCCGAAGAGCAAAGAGACTTTTTCTTCCCTCTTTGTTTCCTGGTGCGCGAGGAGAGGGGATTAAGAGCGCTGCTTAAAGGAGCTCCAGAGACGGGCGCGAGCCGTGGCTAAAAGCGCGGACCCCAGAGACGGGCAAGAGAAGCTAAGGCTGCTGCTGCCACCACCAAGAAGCCTGTGTGCGAGCACAGGTTACTATCCACACCCCGCTTCTGGGGAGCCTGTGCAGCCCGCCACTGCCAGAGCCCCGGCATCCAGGGAAAACTTCCCCGGGAGAACACATGGTGCGGCTCAGGCCACTGCAACGTCATGCCGGCCTCTGCCGCCGCAGGCTCACCCCGCACTCGGTGCCCCTCCCTCCCCCCGGCCTGAGTGAGCCAGAGCCCCCGAATCAGCGGCTCCTTTAACCCCGTCCTGTCTGAGCAAAAAACAGACGCCCTCCTGCGACCTACACACAGAGGCGGGGCCAAAGCCAAAGCTGAGCCCCTGGGAGCTGTGAGAACAAAGAAGAGAAAGGGAAATCTCTCCCAGCAGCCTCAGAAGCAGCGGATTAAAGCTCCACAATCAACTTGATGTACCCTGCATCTGTGGAATACATGAATAGACAACGAATCATCCTAAATTGAGGAGGTGGACTTTGACAGCAAGATTTATGATTTTTTCCCCTTTTCCTCTTTTTGTGAGTGTGTATGTGTATGCTTCTGTGTGAGATTTTGTCTGTATAGCTTTGCTTCCACCATTTGACGTAGGGTTCTATCCGTCCGTTTTTTAAAACAATATTTTTCTTAATAATTATTTTTTATTTTAATAACTTTATTATATTTTATCATACTTTATTTTACTTTATCTTCTTTCTTTCTTTCATGTTTTCCTTCCTTCCTTCCTTCCTCCCTCCCTCCCTCCCTCCTTTCTTTCTTTCTTCCTACTTCTACTAATTCTTTGTCTCTACTTTTTCTCCCTTTTATTCTGAGCCATGTGGATGAAAGGCTCTTGGTGCTGTGGCCAGGAGTCAGTGCTGTGCCTCTGAGGTGGGAGAGCCAACTTCAGGACACTGGTCCACAAGAGACCTCCCAGCTGCACATAATATCAAATGGTGAAAATCTCCCAGAGATCTCCATCTCAACACCAGCACCCAGCTTCACTCAACGACCAGCAAGCTACAGTGCTGGACACCGTATGCCAAACAACTAGCAAGACAGGAACACAACCTCACCCATTAGCAGAGAGGCTGCCTAAAATCATAATAAGTCCACAGACACCTGAAAACACAAGACCAGATGTGGACCTGCCCGCCAGAAAGACAAGATCAAGCCTCATCCACCAGAACACAGCCACTAGTCCCCCCCACCAGGAAGCCTACACAACCCACTGAATCAACCTTAGCCACTGGGGACAGACACCAAAAACAGCGGGAACTATGAACCTGCAGCCTGCGAAAAGGAGACCCCAAACACAGTAAGATAAGCAAAATGACAAAACAGAAAAACACAGCAGATGAAGGAGCAAGATAAAAACCCACCAGACCTAACAAATGAAGAGGAAATAGGCAGTCTACCTGAAAAAGAATTCAGAATAATGATAGTAAAGATGATCCAAAATCTTGGAAATAGAATAGACAAAATGCAAGAAACATTTAACAAGGACCTAGAAGAATGAAGATGAAACAAACAACAATGAACAACACAATAAACGAAATTAAAAATACTCTAGATGTGATCAATAGCAGAATAACTGAGGCAGAAGAATGGATAAGTGACCTGGAAGATAAAATAGTGGAAATAACTACTGCAGAGCAGAATAAAGAAAAAAGAATGAAAAGAACTGAGGACAGTCTCAGAGACCTCTGGGACAACATTAAACACACCAACATTCAATTATAGGGGTTGCAGAAGAAGAAGAGAAAAAGAAAGGGACTGAGAAAATATTTGAAGAGATTATAGTTGAAAACTTCCCTAATATGGGAAATGAAATAGTTAATCAAGTCCAGGAAGCACAGAGAGTCCCATACAGGATAAATCCAAGGGGAAATATGCCAAGACACATATTAATCAAACTGTCAAAAATTAAATACAAAGAAAACATATTAAAAGCAGTAAGGGAAAGACAACAAATAACACAAAGGGGAATCCCCATAAGGTTAACAGCTGATCTTTCAGCAGAAACTGTGCAAGCCAGAAGGGACTGGCAGGACATATTTAACGTGATGAAGGAGAAAAACCTGCAACCAAGATTACTCTACCCAGCAAGGATCTCATTCAGATTTGATGGAGAAATTAAAACCTTTACAGACAAGCAAAAGCTGAGAGAGTTCAGCACCACCAAACCAGCTTTACAACAACTGCTAAAGGAACTTCCTTAGGCAAGAAATACAGGAGAAGGAAAAGGCCTTCAATAACGAACCCAAAACAATTAAGAAAATGGGAATAGGAACATACATATCGATAAGTACCTTAAATGTAAATGGACTAAATGTTCCCACCAAAAGACACAGATTGGCTGAATGGATACACAAACAAGACCCATATATATGCTGTCTACAAGAGACCCACTTCAGACCTAGAGACACATACAGACTGAAAGTAAGGGAATGGAAAAAGATATTCGATGCAAATGGAAATCAAAAGAAAGCTGGAGTAGCAATTCTCATATCAGCCAAAATCGACTTTAAAATAAACACTATTAGAAGAGACAAAGAAGGACACTACATAATGATCAAGGGATCGATCCAAGAAGAAGATATAACAATTGTAAATATCTATGCACCCAACATAGAAGCACCTTAATACATAAGGCAAATACTAACAGCCATAAAAGGGGAAATCGACAGTAACACATTCATAGTAGGGGATTGTAACACCCCACTTTCACCAATGGACAGATCATCCAAAATGAAAATAAATAAGGAAACACAAGCTTTAAAGGATACATTAAACAAGATGGACTTAATTGATATTTACAGGACATTCCATCCAAAAACAACAGAATACACATTCTTCTCAAGTGCTAATGGAACATTCTCCAGGATAGATCATATCTTGGGTCACAAATCAAGCCTTGGTAAAGTTAAGAAAATTGAAATCGCATCAAGTATCTTTTCCGACCGCAACGCTATGAGACTAGATATCAATTACAGGAAAAATCTGTAAAAAATACAAAAACATGGAGGCTAAACAATACACTACTTAATAACGAAGTGGTCACTGAAGAAATCAAAGAGGAAATCAAAAATACCTAGAAACAAATGACAATGGAGACATGACGACCCAAAACCTATGGGATGCAGCAAAAGCAGTTCTAAGAGGGAAGTTTATAGCAATACAATCCTACCTTAAGAAACGGGAAACATCTCGAAGAAACAACCTAACCTGGCACCTAAAGCAATTAGAGAAAGAAGAAGAAAAAAACCCCAAAGTTAGCAGAAGGAAAGAAATTATAAAAATCAGATCAGAAATAAATGAAAAAGAAATGAAGGAAACGATAGCAAAGATCAATAAAACTAAAAGCTGGTTCTTTGAGAAGATAAACAAAATTGATAAACCATTAGCCAGACTCATCAAGAAAAAAAGGGAGAAGACTCAAATCAATAGAATTAGAAATGAAAAAGGAGAAGTAACAACTGACACTGCAGAAATAAAAAAGATCATGAGAGATTACTACAAGCAACTCTATGCCAATAAAATGGACAACCTGGAAGAAATGGACAAATTCTTAGAAATGCATAACCTGCCAAGACTGAATCAGGAAGAAATAGAAAATATGAACAGAGCAATCACAAGCACTGAAATTGAAACTGTGATTAAAAATCTTCCAACAAACAAAAGCCCAGGATTAGATGGCTTCACGGGTGGATTCTATCAAATATTTAGAGAAGAGCTAAGACCTATCCTTCTCAAACTCTTCCAAAATATATCAGAGGGAGGAACACTCCCAAACTCATTCTATGAGGCCACCATCAACTTGATACCAAAACCAGACAAGGATGTCACAAAGAAAGAAAACTACAAGCCAATATCACTGATGAACATAGATGCAAAAATCCTCAACAAAATACTAGCAAACAGAAGCCAACAGCACATTAAAAGGATCATACTCCATGATCAAGTGGGGTTTATTCCAGGAACGCAAGGATTCTTCAATATATGCAAATCAATCAATGTGATAAACCATATTAACAAATTGAAGGAGAAAAACCGTATGATCATCTCAATAGATGCAAAGAAAGCTTTCGACAAAATTCAACACCCATTTATGATAAAAATCCTGCAGAAAGTAGGCATAGAGGGAACTTTCCTCAACATAATAAAGGCCATATATGACAAACCCACAGCTAACATCATCCTCAATGGTGAAAAACTGAAAGCATTTCCACTAAGATCAGGAACAAGACAAGGTTGCCCACTCTCACCACTCTTATTCAATATAGTTTTGGATGTTTTAGCCACAGCAATCAGAGAAGAAAAAGAAATAAAAGGAATCTAAATCAGAAAAGAAGAAGCAAAGCTGTCACTGTTTGCAGATGACATGATATTATGCATAGAGAATCCTGAAGATGCTACCAGACAACTACTAGAGCTAATCAATGAATTTGGTAAAGTAGCAGGATACAAAATTAATGCATAGAAATCTCTAGCATTTCTATACACTAATGATGAGAAATCTGAAAGTGAAATCAAGAAAACACTCCCATTTATCATTGCAACAAAAAGAATAAAATATCTAGGAATAAACCTACATAAGGAGACAAAAGACCTGTATGCAGAAAATTATAAGACACTGATGAAAGAAATTAAAGATGATACAAATAGATGGAGAGATATACCATGTTCTTGGATTGGAAGAATCAACATTTGAAAATGACTCTACTACCCAAAGCAATCTACAGATTCAATGCAATCCCTATCAAACTACCACTGGCATTTTTCACAGAACTAGAACAAAAAATTTCACAATTTGTATGGAAACACAAAAGACCCCGATTAGCCAAAGCAATCTTGAGAACGAAAAACGGAGGTGAAGGAATCAGGCTCCCTGACTTCAGAGTATACTACAAAGCTACAGTAATCAAGAGAATATGGTACTGGCACAAAAACAGAAATATAGATCAATGGAACAGGATAGAAAGCCCAGAGATAAACCCACGCACATATGGTCACCTTATCTTTGATAAAGGAAACAAGAATGTAAAGTGGAGAAAGGACAGCCTCTTCAATAAGTGGTGCTGGGAAAACTGGACAGCTACATGTAAAAGTATAAGATTAGATCCCTCCCTAACACCATACACAAAAATAAGCTCAAAATGGATTAAAGACCTAAATGTAAAGCCAGAAACTATCAAACTCTTAGAGGAAAACATAGGCAGAACATTCTATGACATAAATCACAGCAAGATCCTTTTTGACCCACCTCCTAGAGAAATGGAAAAAGAAACAAAAATAAACAAATGGGACCTAATGAAACTTCAAAACTTTTGCATAGCAAAGGAAACCATAAACAATACCGAAAGACAACCCTCAGAATGGGAGAAAATATTCGCAAATGAAGCAACTGACAAAGGATTAATCTCCAAAATTTACAAGCAGCTCATGCAGCTCAATAACAAAAAAAAAAAAACAACCCAATCCAAAAATGGGCAGAAGACCTAAATAGACATTTCTGCAAAGAAGATATACAGATTGCCAACAAACACATGAAAGAATGCTCAACATCACTAATCATTAGAGAAATGCAAATCAAAACTACAATGAGATATCACCTCACACCAGTCAGAATAGCCATCATCAAAAAATCTAAAAACAATAAATGCTGGAGAGGGTGTGGAGAAAAGGGAACACTCTTGCACTGCTGGTGGGAATGTGAATTGGTACAGCCACTATGGAGAACAGTATGGAGGTTCCTTAAAAATCTACAAATAGAACTACCATATGACCCAGCAATCCCACTACTGGGCATATACCCTGAGAGAACCATAATTCATAAAGAGTCATGTACCAAAATGTACATTGTAGCTCTATTTACAATAGCCAAGAGATGGAAACAATCTAAGTGTCCATCATCGGATGAATTGATAAAGAAGATGTGGCACATATATACAATGGAATATTACTCAGCCATAAAAAGAAACGAAATTAAGCTATTTGTAATGAGGTGGATAGACCTAGAGTCTGTCATACAGAGTGAAGTAAGTCAGAAAAAGAAAGACAAATACCGTATGCTAACACATATATATGGAATTTAAGAAAAAAAAATGTCATGAAGAACCTAGGGATAAGACAGTAATAAAGACACAGACTTACTAGAGAATGGACTTGAGGATATGGGGAGGGGGAAGGGTAAGCTGTGACAAAGCGCGAGAGAGGCATGGACATATATACACTACTAAATGTAAGATAGAGAGCTAGTGGGAAGCCGCCGCATAGCACAGGGAGATCAGCTCGGAGCTTTGTGACTGCCTGGAGGGGTGGGATAGGGAGGGTGGGAGGGAGGGAGACGCAAGAGGGAAGAGATATGGGAACATATGTATATGTATAACTGATTCACTTTTTTGTAAAGCAGAAACTAACACACCATTGTAAAGCAATTATACTCCAATAAAGATGTAAAATAAAATAAAATAAACATACTATAAAATACAAGGGAATATTGTAAGAACTGAGAAACCATAAGACATGATAGTACCAAATACATAAAGAGCTATTGTGTAGAAGAGGAATGGGACTTACTGTTTCTCTAAATCTAAGAGTAATCCATGGCATAGTGCTATGTGAAAATGCAGAGCAAAATATTCCATCAATGACTGCAAATATGTAAACATTTAATAGGCAAGCGAATAAGGATTGAAGGTAACTAGGACAGATGAAACACTGATGTGTTTAGGCGATGGTAACGTGGCCAAGTTGTGTTGACTCTTTGTTTAGTATTGTTCTGCAAAAAAGAAATTTTAACAAAAGCAAACACATAAAAGAAGAAATGGAAGTGCTATAATCATAGAAAAATGTTCAGCCTTACTATAATCTAAAAACAAATAGATTTACATATTTATCAAAATGAAAAACATTAAAAATAGATACTACCTAGTACTAGTAAGGTCTCAGGAAATAAGATCTCTAATACAGTTCTGACCAGAGTGTAAATTTTTACACATTTTCTGAGGAAAAATTTGGCAAACTATATAAAAAAGAATAAACAATAGTGACAATCCTTTGATGCAGCAATTCCACTTTTAAGACTATATCCTAAGTAAGTGAGGATTTATATAAAGTTTGAACTAAAAACGTACTCACAGAAGCCTTGTTTATAATCCATAACAATTAAAAATAACCTAAATGTCTATTATTAGTTAATTTGGCTCAGTAAATTATACAATGGAATATTATGCAGACATTAAAATTATGTGCAAAAAGTACATATATATATATATTTTTTTTTTTTGGTTGCACTGCACAGCATATGCGGTCTTAGTTCCCCAACCAGGGATCAAACCGTGACCCCTGCAGTAGAAGTGTGGAGTCCTAAGCACTGGACCACCAGGGAATTTCCTGGAATAAAGTATATCTGATGGCAATAAAGGAAGTTCACAACTTGAACAAAACAGGTAACTAAATACTCTGCATAGTACAGTCTAGTTTTCGTTTAAAATATTCTATATATATGTACTATATGTGCATATACACATATCATATACACATACATATACATATATACATATATTTGGTGCTTGATTTCTTTTTTGCTCATGTGTATATAAATTTTAAAATTTATTATTTGATTTTATTACATTATTTATTTTATTGCTTATATAACAAAACAAAGCAATTAAAAATTAAATAAGAGGGCTTCCTTGGTGGCGCACTGATTAAGAATCCGCCTGCCAATGCAGGGGACACGGGTTCGAGCCCTGGTCTGGGAAGATTCCACATGCCGCGGAGCAACTAAGTCCGTGTGTCACAAGTACTGAGCCTGCACTCTAGAGCCCGCGAGCTACAACTACTGAGCCCACGTGCCACAACTACTGAAGCCCACACGCCTAGAGCCCGTGCTCTGCAACAAGAGAAGCCACGACAATGAGAAGCCCGCTCACCGCAACTAGAGAAAGCCTGCGCACAGCAACGAAGACCCAACACAGCCAAGAAAAAAAAAAAAAGAAAATTAAAAAAAAAGAGCTTTTTTCATCTATCAAATATGGAAAGTTTTTTAAAAATATGAATTAGATAACACAAAGTTCACAGCACTTAGTTTGTAATGGAGCAGGACCCTATGGGGCCTTCCTGGGACAGGCCTTTTCTCATATCCTCTTCTTTAGTTCCTCTCTGAAGTACCTAGATAACAGCATTTCATGCACATTTCCATAGTTGTTTTACAGATGTGAAAACCCCCCACTGAAAGGAAGGTATTAACTACTTGATGACCATGAGCACATAGCCCCAGACCTCCCCATAGCCTAAGGACTGATAATGTTAATCCCTGTGACACCTCCCTGTTGCCTGCACCTTCAGCCAATCAGAGAATTGTGCGTGAGCTGATCACATACCTTGCAACTCCTCCCCCACCCCCGCCCCCCAACCTGGCTTTTAAAAAAATGCTTTGCTGAAACCCTTTAAGGAGTTTGGGTTTTTTTTTTAGAGCAATGAGTCACCTGTCTCCTTTGTGGCGCTGCAATAAACCTTTCTCTGCTCCAAACGCCCACGTTTTGGTGTTTGCCCTCACTGTGCGTTGGGTACACGAACTTGCGCTAACAAGTTGATGATCAATAAATACTTCCTAAATGGGAAGGAAATCTAAAAAAGAGTGGATATATGTATACATATAACTGATTCATTTTACGGTACAGATGAAACGAACAAAACATTGTAAAGCAACTACAATAAAAATTATTAAAAAAATTTATCAGAAAAAAAAAATACTAGTTCCTCTCTCTTCCCTGGTGACAGGAGGTATTCAAGCACAAATTAGAAAATGGCAGATCTGGGATGCAGTTGAAGAGATTTAGGCAAGAGGTTTGTATTAGATGAACTCTAAAGCTCCTATCAACTCTGACATTTCATGATCAACACAATTTTCCCCTATTTACCTCTTAAACTATCAACTGGGATAATACAAAAAACTACGGTTTGTATTGACTACCTAGTAATTGCGTTACCATCAGTAGCACTGTACATTGTGAATGGAGGGGCGGTGGTGTGAAAAAAAAATCCGGCACAAGGGAAGCCAGACTCAAGTCCCAGCCCACCTCTCCATTGACAGTTCCCTGGCTCCTTGTTTTGTGAATGAGCGGTGGTCCTCAGGCCTCAGATCAGACACTATCCGCGAGAAACAGAACTTTAAAAAGGGAATTACTTTCCTTTTCCAAGGAGTTGCCGGGTGGACCAACACAGAGGAATGGAGCGCCCTTTCCAACCGCCTGAGAGTATGGGAGACGTTCAAGACCCTGGGATCCAGTCAGTAAGGGACGACTGGGGAGCTCTCTCTAGGAACTGACAGGGCCTCTCCCAGTTGGCCGCACCGGGCCTTCTCCGCCGGGCGCCAGGAGGTCGCGCTGGCCGCGGCTACAAACAGGACAGCACGGAGGGGCCGAACGCCCTGCCAGGTACCCTTACGGCCCCCACGTGCACGCGGGCCGCGAAAAGGCTGGGGCCTCGGGCCGGGGCGGGGCTAAGGCCGCGGGGCGGGGCTCCAGCTGCGCGCGCGGGGCGGGGGCGGGGCGCGCAGCGTGGTCTGGGCAGGCCCGGTGCTCTTCCTCCTCCCGCGCCCAGGCCTGGCGGGCCGAGCTCCTCCCCCGGCTCGGCCTCTCTCCCCACCCCTGCCCTCCTTCTGCCCAGCAGTTCCTCCTTCCCTCCTCCCCCTCTTCCTCGGTGAGGTGCTCCTCCATCAGCCAGCCAGCATGGCGGCCGTGGAGACGCGTGTGTGCGAGACGGACGGTTGCAGCAGTGAGGCCAAGCTCCAGTGTCCCACCTGCATCAAGCTGGGGATACAGGGCTCGTACTTCTGCTCGCAGGTAGACTCCCGCTCCCCAGCGGCGCCGCCGCTGCCCCCCCTCCCCTCTCCGCCTGACCTCGCCGCCGGTCGGGACATGCTCCTCCTCTTACCCCCGCGGTCGCGCCGGCCGCGCTTCCTCCTCCCCACAGTCTGAAGCGCCGCCGCCCCCTCTCTCCTCCGGGGGATCTGGGGCCCCACCGGATCCTGGCCGCGCGGGGCGCACGCTGGGTACTGGCGCGGGCGGCCGCGGCCATGTGGGCTGGGGGCGGAAGCGGACTTGCCCTGAGTCGCTCGGCCGCGCTGGGGCCCCGCGTTGAGGGGCCGGTTCTCACCGCGCATCCTCTGCCCGGGCTGGGGCTGCCAGGTGTGCGGGCTACCCGGGACAGGTGGGGACGCCGGGGGAAGGCGGCAGCCCCAGCTGTGCGAGTCGTCACAGCTGCAGCTCCCGGCAGGGCTCTGATCTTGATCGCTGGGGGCTGCGGGGCCGGGTAGTCACTCTGGTCCCTACGGGATTGGGGGTCGGAAGAGACCCGCTGGCCTTTGAAGAGTGAGTTACCTGGGACGGTGGGGGTCGCAGAGAGGAGGTATACCAGCCCCACCCACCTCTGTCCGTAGGTTTTACTGTTGCGCATTGACACTTCGGCAACTTTGGGGTTGGGGATGGAGAGGGATCTGTGTAATTCATTCTTTTCCTTTGGCATCCAAAATTATTAATTTACAAAACCATAAGTTAACAGTATGAGTCACCCCTGATTTACTGAACTTACCACTGAGTGAAAAAGACAGTTCCATTAAGAGTTATGCTTTAAAGCCGTAGTGTATTAAAATACAAGTTTTGTGCGGTGGAGCAAAGCCAGCACTGAATGGGGTCCGGACTGCAACGTGTGCTGGTGTTTATGTTTACTGAAGAGCACTAGTGTTCCGGCTGCATTTAGACGCCCGGAGTATTGGCCCGGCGGCATTGGTACGGCTTTTAGTTACAGTCCGGATTTGTTGAAGAAAGGCACGTGAATATTCAGGTACTAAATCGGTAGTGTCCCGCGAGGAGGAGAGCATGAACAAAGAGTCTGAAGGCACGGTCAGGGCCCTGGCCTTGCCGTTGACTGTGAGATCTTGAACTAGTCAAGTTACTTAATCTTGCTGAGCACCTCTGTGCAGAGGGGAAGATGATACTTTTACTTGCATATTTCACAAGGTTGTTCTGAGGCCCAAATTATCCAATGAATGTGAAATCTTGGTAAAACCTAAGGAGGTTCTTTTTAAAGGTCGTCAGTACACTGTAGCACTGTTATATGTAAAAATATAAACGAATAGAAGGAAAACAAATATATAAGAGCAATAATATAAATATTTCAAATATAAACTGTGTAAACATAAAGATGTATGTAAAATTAACGTATAAATAAAATCCTTAAGGTCCAGCACTTGTAGATAAGCGGTTGTAAGAGATCCTAGCTATGTTGTACAGGTGTTGTTTTCAGATAGGATATGATCCTTGACCTTGTTAGTATCATTTGGAAAAAGTTGCACATGGAGAAGTGTTGCTCATTTTAAAAATAGCATTGGGACTACTCAACATGCTAAAAGTGGTCTGAGTCCTTTTGTTTCTTTAAAATAATTTTCAAATTCTATAATTTGTTGAGGCCTGTGTGGGACCTGGACTTAAAACAAAAAAACAGTAGTTATCTTTGGAAATTGTGTACCGCATGAGTAGACTAATGTGGTTTATGTTGTGCTTAAATTTAGTTGGCATTTGGTAATGTTAAATGAATTAATATGTACACAGACTTACCTGCTGGGATTTTAAAAAGATACTATGAAGCCATATTCATCAGGGATGGGTGATATTCTCTTAGGCATGGTTTTATTCAGTAGAAAGAACATTGGCTCATTGGGGTTTATGGAAAAATGCCAACACATTTGTGAAAACATGCAGGGTTTATTCAGTACAGTAGGTATTTCATGTTGGATTCTGCAGGTATATTTCTAGTCCCATTGTTATACCTGTAGTCAAATATATCCTGAATGGTGCTCAAAGCTGTCTCTTTCTTCATTTCTGTTACTACCTCCTTTAGTCAGTTTTAAAAATTTCTCACCAGTTTCTCTTAGTTCATTTCCCTGCTGTAGTTTCCCACCTTGCAAATAAACACCCACACCCACACCCACACCCACAAAAAAAAATCAAAGGAAGAAAACCTTTTGTACAGAAGTTATTTCTCCCCTAGCATAGCACAGTCTGACTATGCTTACCGCCACCTATAACAAATAGAGTTACCATTGCTTGCAGGATTCTAGCCCTGTAGTCAGGGCACCTGTCTTCAGAAATCACAGCTATTCTTTCAGTCCCAGCTTGAGACCTTGATCAATCATTAACTTTTCCTAAGCCAGTTTCCACATTTGTGATGAAACTAGGGCTTCATGCCACTTCTCTGATCATTTTCACTAGCAGTGGTCTGTCTTTTCTCTTCTCCTTGCTCCTCTGGTCCCCAGCCTGGCTATCTGGCCAGCTTGTCTTTGGGAACAAACCGAACAAAACTACAAGAGCCGTAACAGAAGTAAGCCTTTCCCGGTTACCCTGTCACACCACCTTATTCCCTTTATAACATTTTATACAATCTGTAATTATTTCATTTTTGTTCTTGTTTATCTGTCTTTTAATCAGAAGGTGAAGTCATGAAGAAGCTATCTTGTTCAGTTCCCTATCCTCATTTCTCAACACAATGCTCTATGCAATAGGTGGTCAATAAATGCTTGAGTCATTGTATCAAAAGGCAGAATAAAGAGTTAGACTACTGCATTTGAATCACAGCTCCATTACTTACTAGCTGTGTGCTTTAGGTAGATAATCTTTGTTTTTTGTTATAGCCTTTTAAAATGGGTCTATGAATAGTACCAACATCAGGGTTGGTACTAAATACTAAAGACTAAATACTAAGTGTATGTAAAACACTTAGCATAGCAGTGCATTTCATCAGTGTTAGCTCTTTTTATTGTTATACTGAGTTTATGCTTAAGAAGATAGAAATATTTTTATTTAGGATGCTTAATTTTAAGAAAAGTTTTGGTCCTTTAATGAGTAAAACCCGTTTTACTTGAAATCGAGCTTTTCAGGAATTCCTGATGTTTGATGGTATTTCTTTATAGATGTATCTATCTTATTCAATAGTAGTTGACCAATTTTAATAGTAGTTTAGTAGTTTACTTGTAGTCCCTAACAGTTTGTAAGAGTTTTTTGAGGATGGAGGCTGTGCTGTACTCATTTTTGTATTTCTTTTAAGTGCCTTGTACACAGTAGGCACTCAGTTCATTAAATGAAAGAAGAAAGGTCATTGGGCCTGAGAAGGAAAAGCAAAGAGCAATCAAGCCCTTAGTGAACACCCCAGGGCAGATGCTATCTTGTCCTTAGTTGAAGGATCTGCTGAGAAGGACCTGAGTGATTTGCAGCCCTTCATAAGGCATAAGAACTTAAAAGGTAGTATAGTATAAGTGGAAGGAGCCTGCCTGGGTTTGGAGTCTGACCTGGGTTTAAAATTTTTGAGACCATGTCCTTGGGTAAGTCATCTCCTATTTTATGAGAGGACTAATGGTACACCCTCTTTATGGAGCTGAGGTGAAGGTGAATAAGAGCATGCGAAGTGCCTCACACAGTGTTCAGTAAATAGTTTTATTACACACATAGCCTTATGTCTAATACTATTACAGTCAGATATAAGGAAGGTTTAAAAATGTTTAAGGACTCCTAGAGTAATGAAAACAAAAATAAACAAATGGGCCCTAATTAAACTTAAAAGCTTTTGCATAGCAAAGGAAACCATAAGCAAGACTAAAAGACAACCCTCAGAATGGGAGAAAATACTTGCAAATGAAACATCAGACAAAGGATTAATCTCCAAAATATACAAACTGCTCATGGAGCTCAATATATAAAAAACAAACAAACAACCCAATCAAAAAATGGGCAGAAGACCTAAATAGACATTTCACCAAAGAAGACATACAGATGGCCAAGAGGCACATGAAAAGATGCTCAACATCACTAATTATTAGAGAAATGCAAATCAAAACTACAGTGAGGTATCAGCTCACACTGGTCAGAATGACCATTATCAAAAAATCTAGAAACAGTAAATCCTGGAAAGGGTGTAGTGGAATGCTGCACTCTTGGTGGGAATGTAAATTGATACAACCACTATGGAGAACAGTATGGAGGTTCCTTAAAAAACCAAAAACAGATCTACCATATGACCCAGCAATCCCACTACTGGGCATATACCCTGAGAAAAACCATAATTCAAAAAGAGACATGTACCAAAATGTTCATTGCAGCTCTATTTACAATAGCCAGGACATGGAAGCAACCTAAGTGTCCATCGACAGATGAATGGATAAAGAAGATGTGGCACATGTATACAATGGAATATTACTCAGCCATAAAAAGTAATGAACTGATTTATTTGTAGTGAGGTGGATGGACCTAGAGACTGTCATACAGAGTGAAGTAAGTCAGAAAGAGTAAAACAAATACCGTATGCTAACGCATATATATGGAATCTAAAAAAAGATAGAAATGGTACTGATGAACCTAGGGGCAGGGCAGGAATAAAGACGTAGACAAAGAATGGACTTGACACGGTGTGGGGAGAGGGGGAAGCTGGGGGAAAGTGAGAGTAGCATTGACATATATACACCACCAAATGTAAAATAGGTAGCTAGTGGGAAGCAGCAGCATAGCACAGGGAGATCAGCTCTTTGCTTTGCGACCACCTAGAGGGGTGGGATAGGGAGTGTGGGAGGGAGGCTCAAGAGGGAGGAGATATGGGGATATATGTATGCATATGGCTGATTCACTTTGTTGTACAACAGAAACTAACCCAGCATTGTGAAGCAATTATACTCCAATAAAGATGTATTTAAAAAAATAAAAATATAAGCAGTAAATAAACATATTCTATGAAATGGAGAAGCATCGTTTGTCATGAACATTTTGAACAAATTCTTGCAATAGGTTCTTTCAAAGAAACTGGTGATGTAAGGTGACTGATTGGGTCTTCAGTAAGAAAGTAAGTGGGTGGGCATCTTGTATGTTGGAGTTGGAAAGTGAGGAAGGAATTGACCTTCCAACATGTAGCATCTTTGAAATGCAGACCTGGCCTCTAAGACGCTTTCTCCTTTGGTAACAAAGTTCCTGAGAATGCGGAGTGTTTCTGGAACTCATCTTCATCCTCCTTGGAGGTATTACCATATTATACTTTTTATTTCTAGGAATTTTCTTTAAATTCCTCACATTACCTCACACTATGCCTAGATATTGTTGTAAGATTGGTGTTTGGGTACAACTGTCTTAGCTTCTTATTAAAAAATGAATAGGATGAAGGTCTAGAGAGGTTGTGATTTTTTTTTAAACAAAAATAACTTTTGCTGTAGAAAAAATTAGAAAATGCAGGTGAAACGTTACCCAGTGATTATTTCTGTGAGTTTTTTGATGAGTATTCTTACAAACACATTTATATATTCTTATATACATTTATGTGCATATACTTGTGTTTTTGTCAGAATGGTACCATAATATGCATAATCTTAGGGAATTTGCTTACTTTTACGTCTTAACTAATACATTGGGAATGTCTGTAATAGCTACATTTACATTATCCTTTGTAGTGGCTGGACTAATATACAACGTGATCGGTGTACCGTCCTTTATTTACTCACTTATGGTTGAATTTACTTTCTTTTCAATTTTTTTGGCTACTGTTTAACTGCTCTTCAATAAATGTTCTTGTGAAATTTAAATCATTTTGATTTACTCGGGAGTATAGGATAATAGTAGGACTGGTACAGGAACCCAGGAACCAAGGATTGAAGCACCCCAAGCTGCTAGTAGTTCTCACAGTGTAGTCAATGGATTGTTACTAGTTTGAGAAACTTCTGGTGGTGAATGGAGATCTCCTTTTATTGACATGTTTGTATTATAAATGCTTGTCATGAATTATACTTTTATTCCAGTAGAACTTGTGAAAACCAAGCATCATTTGGTTGGTAGATAGTAAAAAGTTGAACAAATCTTTAACTCTGAGTTACTGTTTTAGAGATTGAAGGGCTATTGGAAGTAGATGTGATCTTATACTATTGATATAGCTTGTGGTAGAAGTTTTAGTCACTTTTTTTTTTTGGGGGGGGTGAGTCTGTTTCAGATTTGGCACACTTACAACATTTTTAGTTTGGTCTTAATAATTTGGTAGGGATGACAGACACATAAGCCCATTGCTAAACACATACCCAGCTCTAGACAGGAGGGAGGAGCTTTAGCATGGTAGCTCCTTCTCTATAAATGAGGAATTGTCTTTGGTATTAATAGCAAATCCATTTAGTTGATGTAATATAGGCAGGAATACTCTATAGAGCAACCATTGGGATTCTCTCCATATTAAAGTTTTAATGTAACCAAATATAAATATAATTATCCTTTCTGCTTGATCCTGAACCTCTCTTGACCTCACAGTTTTAACATGAAGCATTTGCTTATTCATGCTTGGGCAGCTCAACAATTATAAATCTTTTTTTTCTTTGATTGATATCAATCTCGGATCTGGCTTTGAATAAAGAACAATTCAACACACCCTGTAAGCTAGGCCTGCCTTTCGCAATGTGTGTATTTAGCAGCTATAGTTGAACCTAGGAAAGGGGGCCCTCTGAAAATTCCCCTCAGTTATTCATTGCAAATGAGTTTTCCCTTTGTGCACCATTCACAATAGCTAAGTTGTGGAAACAACCTACATATCCATGGATGGATGAACAAATAAACAAAATGTGGTATAAATATATAACAGAATACTATTCAATTTTTTTTTTTTTTTTTTTGCTTTATGCGGGCTTCTCACTGTTGTGGCCTCTCCTGTTGCGGATCACAGGCTCCAGATGCGCAGGCTCAGCGGCCATGGCTCACGGGCCTAGCCGCTCCATGGCATGTGGGATCTTCCCGGACCAGGGCAGGCGGACTCTCAACCACTGCGCCACCAGGGAAGCGCAGAATACTATTCAATTTTAACAAAGAAGGGAATTTTGCAATGTGCCACAACATGGATGCATCTGGAGGACATTGTGCAGAATAAAATAAGTCAGTCACAGAAAGACAAATACTGTGTGATTCCACTTACAAAAGGTACCTGAAATAGTCAAAATCAGACACTCAAAGAGTGGTTGCCAGGGGTTGGGTGAAGGGGGAAATGGGGAGTTACTAATTAATAGGCATAAAATTTCAGTCAAGTAAGATGGATAAACTCTAGAGATCTGCTCTTTACCATTGTACCTACAACAATGTAAATTATATATATATAAATTTTTTGGCTGTGCCCTGCGGCATGTGGGATCTTAGTTCTCCGACCAGGGATTGAACACGTGCCCCCTGCATTGGAAGTGTGGAGCCTTAACCACTGGACTGCCAGGGAGGTCCCAATGTAAATTATTATTGACACTTAACAATTGTTAAGAGGGTAGATCTCATGTTAAAGTCTTCTTACCATTAAAAAAAAAAAAAGTTCTTTCCTGTTTTTGTCTCTAGTAACCTATCTGTTTTATAGCTAAGTTCAGTGGGGACTTCTTCCTGATACACCAGAGCTGTGCCATGTCTGTTGGAAAGCATTCCTAAAATCCCTGTCAGCTGGAGTTGGCTAGTGTGACATTTATCTGGGTCATAGGCTCAGGCCTCTAAAGAGTGGTTTGGGTATAAGTGAAATTTTGTGACTTTAGCAGTTTCCTTATCATCATATAGTGGGAGGCAACAGAGACTTTTCCATATTTTGAACTTGTATTTATTGGTTCTGCCTTGATAAAAGGTAAAAAAGGGCAGCCCTTTGCATCAGATTCTGAAGGTTATCCTGCTTTATTGATCAAGCTATGAGCTCAAATCATTTAGTAAAATAGGTAAATGTAAGTACCATTAGGTTTTAGACATGACATGGCTTTTTTTTTTTTCCCTCTGAATGGGGATTAATTTTCTTACTGATTGTTTCACTAATTGGTGCTAGTGATGGGTTTAACTATTTGAATACTGATAACTCTGCATTGTTCACTACTAATATGTGGAGAAAAATATAAATGCAGTTATGTGATTTAGTGTTGCTTTTGAATTGAGGTTTTTAAGTACCTTAAAGTCAGGATCTATAAGTTTTGTTTTTTTTTTTACTCATTTGTTTTTATTAGATGTTGAATAGCATAAAAAACTAACAGTAAGTCATCCATAGGATCTAAAGAAACGTGATATAGTAAATGCCTCTATACTCAACCACCTAAGTTATTAAAAAGAACATTATTAGTAAAGCAAGTAAAACCAGAAGGCTCTTACGTGTCTCTCACCCAAGTGGAACTCCCTATTCTGAATTTTGTGTTTATCATTCATTTGCTTTTCATGTTTGATTCCTTAGATAATACATTGTTTAGTTTTGGTGTTTTTGAGATTTTTATAAATGAAATCACTGCAAGTATTCTAAAACTTGCTTTATATATTGAGGTGCTCCTGTGTTGCACCTACGAGTGCAACGTGGGGGGAGGGGCTGGGAGCTGAGGCTCAGGCTTCGGTGGTCAGACCCCAGGGAGAGGACTGGGGTTGGCTGCATGAACACAGCCTGAAGGGGGCTAGTGCACCACAGCTAGCAGGGAGGGAGTCTGGGAAAAAGTCTGGAGCTGCCGAAGAGGAAAAAGACCATTGTCTTGGAGTGCGCGAGAAGAGGGGCTTCCTGCTCTGTGTTCCCACAGGTGACAGAGCACCACCTAAGTGAGCTCCAGAGATGGGCACGAGCTGCAGCTATCATCTTGGACCCCAGAGGCGGGCACGGACCGCTACTGCTGCCACCAAGTATCCTGTTTGCAAGTGCAGGTCACTACCCTCACCCTCCTGGGAGCCTGTGCAGCACACCACTGCCAGGGTCCCGTGATCCAGGGACAACTTCCCCAGGAGAACACATGGTGCACCTCAGGCTGTTGCAGTGTCACTCTGGCCTTTGCTGCCACAGACATGCCCCGCATTCCATCTGTGAAGTACCCCTCCCTCTCCTCGGCCTGAGTGAGCAAGAGAGCTCTAATCAGCCACTGCTTTAACCCCCTCCTATGGGGCAGGAAACAGATGCCTGAGGGCGGCCAACAGGCCCTCAGGGACCAAAACCAAAGCGGAACTCCAGGAGCTGTGCAAACAAAGAATAGAAAGGGAAATTTCTCTGTGTAGCCTCAGGAGCAGTGGACTAAATGCCCGCAATTGGCTTGGTAAACCCTGTGTATGTGGAGTACCTGAATAGACAATGAATGCTCCCAAAAGAAGGCGGTGGACTTTGGGGAGCAGCTGTAGACTTGGGGTTTGCTTTCTGTGTCTAATTTGTTTCTGGTTTTATGTCTATTTTTGGTTTTGGTTTTATCTTAGTTTAGTTTTAAGTGCTTGTTATCATTGGTGGATTTGTTTATATGTTTGGTTGCTCTTTTCCTTTTTTTTTCTTTCTCCTCTTTTTGTGAGTGTGTGTGTGTTTGTTTCTTTGTGTGATTTTGTCTGCTTTTACCATTTGTTTTGAGGCTCTGTCTGTTCAGTTTTGTTTTTTTAATAAATAAATTTATTTATTTATTTAGTTTTGGCTGCATTGGGTCTTCATTGCTGTGCATGGGCTTTCTTTAGTTGCAGTGAGCGGGGGCTACTCTTCGTTGTGGTGCGTGGCTTCTCACTGCGGTGGCTTCTCGTTGTGGAGCACGGGCTCTCGGCACGCAGGCTTCAGTAGTTGTGGCTCGCGGGCTCTAGAGCTCAGGCTCAGTAGTTGTGGCGCATGGGCTTAGTTGCTCCGTGGCATGTGGTAGCTTCCTGGACGAGGGCTCGAACCCATGTCCCCTGCATTGTCAGGTGGATTCTTAACCACTGCGCCACCAGGGAAGCCCTGTTCGTTTTTTTATTTATTTTTTCTCCTCCTTTTCTTCCGAGCCATGTGGCTTGCAGGGTCTTGGTGCTCAGGCTGGGTTTCGGGCCTGACCTTCCAAGGTGGGAGAGCTGAGTCCAGGATGTTGGACGACCAGAGGCCTCCCAGCCCCATGTAGTATTAATCAGCGAGAGCTCTCCCAAAGATCTCTGTCTCAACACTAAGACCCACCTCCACCCAACAGCCAGAAAGCTCTAGTGCTGGATGACCCATGCCAAACAACTAGCAAGATGGGAACACAACCCCATCCATTAGTAGAGAGGCTGCCTAAAGTCATACTTAGTTTACAGACACCCCAAAACACACCACCTGATGTGTCCCTGCACACCAGAGGGACAAAATCCAGCCCCATCTACCAGAACACAGGCACCAGTCCCCCTAACCAGGAAGCCAACTTCACCCACTGGGGCAGACACCAGAAATAATAGGAACTATGAACCTGCAGCCTACAAAAAGGAGACCCTAAACACAGTAAATTAAAAAAAATGAGAAGACAGAGAAATACGCAGCAGGTGATGGAACAAGGTAAAAACCCAACAGACCAAAGAAATGAAGAGGAAATAGTCTACCTGAAAAAGAATTCAGAGTAATGATAGTAAAGATGATCCAAAATCTTGGAAAAAGAATGGAGAAAATACAAGAAACATTTAACAAGGACCTAGAAGAACTAAAGAACAAACAGAGATGAACAACAATAACTGAAATGAAAAATACAGTAGAAGGAATCAATAACAGAATAACTGAGGCAGAAGAACGAATAAATGAGCTGGAAGACAAAATGGTGGAAATAACTGCCGAGGAGCAGAATAAAGAAAAAAAAATGAAAAAAAATTGAAGACAATCTCAGAGACCTCTGGGACAACACTAAATGCACCGATATTCAAATTATAGGGGTCCCAGAAGAAGAAGAGAAAAAGAAAGGGTCTGAGAAGATATTTGAAGAGATTATAGTCGAAAACTTCCCTAACATGGGAAAGGAAATAGTCACCCAAGTCCAGGAAGCACATAGAGTCCCATACAGGATAAACCATAGGAGAAACACATCAAGACACATATTAATCAAACTAACAAAAATTAAATTCAAAGAAAAAGTATTAAAAGAAGCAGGGAAAAGTAACAACATACAAAGGATCCCCACAAGGTTATCAGCTGATTTTTCAGCAGAAACTCTGTAGGCCAGAAGGGAGTGGCAGGATATAGTTAAAGTGATGAAAGAGAAAATCCTATAACCAAAATTACTCTACCCAGCAAGGATCTCACTCAGATTTGACGGAGAAATCAAAAGCTTTTCAGACAAGCAAAAGCTAAGAGAATTCAGCACCACCAAACTAGCTTTACAACAAATGCTAAAGGAACTTCTCTAGGCAGGAAACACAAGAGAAGGAAAAGACCTACAAAACCAAAACCAAAACAATTAAGAAAATGGTAATAGGAACACACATATCGATAATTACCTTAAATGTGAATGGATTAAAAGCTCCAACCAAAAGACACAGACTGACTGAATGGATACAAAAACAAGACCCGTATATATGCTGTCTACAAGAGACCCACTTCAGACCTAGGGACACATACAGACTGAAAGTGAGGGGATGGAAAAAGATATTCCATGCAAATGGAAATCAAAAAAAAGCTGAGTAGCAATACTCATATCAGACAAAATGGACTTTAAAATAAAGACTATTAAAAGAGACAGAGGACACTACATAATGATCAAGGGATCAATCCAAGAAGAAAATACAACAATTGTAAATATTCACGCCCCAACATAGGAGCACCTCAATACATAACGCAAATACTAACAGCCATAAAAGGGGACATTCACAGGAACACAATAATAGTAGGGGACTTTAACACCCCACTTTCACCAATGGACAGAGATCATCCAAAATGAAAATAAATGTGGAAACACCAGCTTTAAATGATACATTAACGAAGATGGACTTAATTGATATTTACAGGACATTCCATCCAAAAACAACAGAATACACTTTCTTCTCAAGTACACATGGAACATATACCAGGATAGATCATATCTTGGGTCACAAATCAGCCTTGGTAAATTTAAGAAAATTGAAATCGTATCAAGTATCTTTTCTGACCACAACGTTATGAGGCTAGATATCAATTACAGGAAAAAAATCTGTAAAAAATACAAACATACGGAAGCTAAACAATACACTACTAAATAACCAAGAGATTACTGAAGAAACCAAAGAGGAAATTAAAAAATACCTAGAAACAGATGACAATGAAAACACAATGACCGAAAGCTTATGGCATGCAGTAAAAGCAGTTCTAAGATGGAAGGTTATAGCAATACAATCCCACCTCAAGAAACAAGAAAAATCTCAAATAAACAACCTAACCTTACACCTGAAGCAATTAGAGAAAGAAGAACAAGAAAAACCCAAAGTTGGCAGAAGGAAAGAAATCATAAAGATCAGATCAGAAATAAATGGAAAAGAAATGAAGGAAACAATAGCAAAGATCAATAAAACCAAAAGCTTGTTCTTTGTGAGTTGAAGAAAATTGATAAACCGTTAGACTCATCAAGAAAAAAAGGGAGAAGACTCAAATCTACAGAATTAGAAATGAAAAAGGAGAGGTAACAACTGACGCTGCAGAAATACAAAGGATCATGAGAGAGTACTACAAGAACTATATGCCAATAAAATGGACAACCTGGAAGAAATGGACAAATTCTTAGAAAAGCACAACCTTCCAAGACTGAACCAGGAAGAAATAGAAAATGTGAACAGACCAGTTACAAGCACTGTAATTGAAACTGTGGTTAAGAATCTTCCAACAAACAGAAGCCCAGGACTGGATGGCTTCACAAGTGAATTCTATCAACATTTAGAGAAGAGCTAACCCCTGTTGTTCTCAAACTCTTCCAAAATATAGCAGAGGGAGGAACACTCCCAAAGTCATTCTACAAGGCCACCATCACCTTGATACCAAAACCAGACAAAGTTGTTACAAAGATGAAAACTACAGGCCAATATCACTGATGAATATAGATACAGAAATCCTCAACAAAACAGTAGCAAAAAGAATCCAACAACACATTAAAAGGATCATACACCATGATCAAGTGGGGTTTATCCCAGGAATGCAAGGATTCTTCAATATACCAAATCAATCAATGTGAAAAACCATAATAAAAAATTGAAGGATAAAAACCATATGATAATTTCAATAGATGCAGAAAAAGCTTTTGATAAAATTCAACACCCATTTATGATAAAAACTCTCCAGAAAGTGGGCATAGAGGAAACCTACCTCAACATAATAAAGGCCATATAAGAAAAACCCACAGCCAACATCATTTTCAATGGTGAAAAACTTAAACCGTTTCCTGTAAGATCAGGAACAAGACAAGGTTTCCCACTCTCACCATTATTCAAAATAGTTTTGGAAGTTTTAGCCACAGCAATCAGAGAAGAAGAAGAAATAAAAGGAATACAAATCAGAAAACAAGAAGTAAAACTGTCACTGTTTGCAGCTGACATGATACTATACGTAGAGAATCCTAAAGATGCTACCAGAAAACTACTAGAGCTCGTCAATGAATTTGGTAAAGTAGCACAGAAATCCCTTGCATTCCTATTACTAACAGCAAAAAGCTGAAATAGAAATTAAGGAAACTCCCATTTACCATTGCAACAAATGGAATAAAATAAACCAACCTAGGAATAAACCAACCTAAGGAGACAAAAGACCTGTATGCAGAAAACTATAAGACACTGATGAAAGAAATCAAAGATGATATAAACAGATGTAAAGATATGCCATGTTCTTGGAATTGGAAGACTCAACATTGTGAAAATGACTCTACTACCCAAAGCAATCTACAGATTCAATGCAATCCCTATCAAACTACCACTGGCATTTTTCACAGAACTAGAACAAAAAATTGTACAGTTTGTGTGGAAACAGAAAAGACCCTGAATAGCCTAAGCAATCTTGAGAATGAAAAACGGAGCTGGAGGAATCAGGCTCACTGACTTTAGACTATACTACAGAGCTACAGTAATCAAGACAGTATGGTACCTGCCCAAAAACAGAAATGTAGATCAATGAAACAGGATAGAAAGCCTAGAGGTAAACCCACTCACATATGGTCACCTTATCTTTGACAAAGGAGGCAAGAACATACGATGGCAAAAAGACAGCCTCTTCAATAAGTGGTGCTGGGAAAACTGGACAACTATATATAAAAGACTGAAATTAGGACACTTCCTAACACCATACACAAAAATAAACTCAAAATGGATTAAAGACCTAAACTTAAGGCCAGACACTATAAAACTCTTAGAGGAAAACATAGGCAGAACATTCTATGACATAAATCACAGCAAGATCCTTTTTGACCCACCTCCTAGAGAAATGGAAATAAGATCAAAAATAAACAAATGGGACCTAATAAAACGTAAAAGCTTTTGCACAGCAAAGAGACCATAAACAAGACGAAAAGACAACCCTCAGAATGAGAGAAAATATTTGCAAATGAAGCAACTGACAAAGGATTAATCTCTAAAATTTACAAGTAGCTCAGACAGCTCAGTATCGAAAAAACAACCCAATCCAAAAATGTGTGGAAGACCTAAATAGACTTTTCTCCAATGAAGATATACAGATTGCCAACAAACACATGAAAGGATGCTCAACATCAGTAATCATTAGAGAAATGCAAGTCAAAACCACAATGAGGTATCACCTCACACCGGTTAGAATGGTCATCATCAAAAAATCTAGCAACAATAAATGCTGAAGAGGGTGTGGAGAAAAGGGAACTCTCTTGCACTGTTGGTGGGAATGTAAATTGATACAGACACTGTGGAGAACAGTATGGAGGTTCCTTAACAAACTGAAAATAGTAGTACCATATGACCCAGCAATCCCACTACTGGGCATATACCCTAAGAAAACCATAATTCAGAAAGTGACATGTACCACAGTGTTCATTGCAGCACTATTTACAATAGCCAGGACATGGAAGCAACCTCAGTGTCCATTGACAGATGAATGGATAAAGAAGATGTGGCACATATATACAATGGAATATTACTCAGCCATAAAATGAAACGGAATTGTGTTATTTGAACTGAGGTAGATGAACCTAGAGTCTGTCAGTCATGCAGAGGGAAGTAAGTCAGAGAAAAGCAATTACCATATGCTGATACATATATATGGAATTCAAAAGAACATGGTTCTGATGTACCTAGGGGCCGGACAGGAATAAAGACGCAGGCGTAGAGAATGGACTTGAGATGGTATGGGAAGGGGAAGCTGGGATGCAGCAAGAGGGTAGTATTGACATATATACACTACCACATGTAAAATAGCTCGTGGGAAGCAGCTGCATAGCACAGGGAGATCAGCTCGGTGCTTTGTGACCACCTAGAGGTGGAAGATAGGGAGGGTGGGAGGATGGTGCAAGAGGGAGGAGATATGGGGATATATGTATATGTACAGCTGATTCACTTTGTTCTACAGCAGAAAGTAACACAGCATTGTAAAGCAATTATACTCCAATAAAGATATAAAAGAAAAAAAAACTGAATTTGGATAAACTGAAAGAAAAAAAAAAAGTAAATGAAAGGGTGTGTATCAGTGCAAAGGAGAGGACATTCTCTCCAGGGGAAGGATATGTTTATGGAAGCAGGAGCAAGCTGAGACGTGTGTTATGGCAGGTAGATTAGCTCTACGGTGGTAAAGAGTCTCAGTACAGAAATATAAGGAAATAAAATGATTGTTAGAAGGGTAGAGACCTTGCTGTTCCATTGAGTATATTTTTTCAAAATGTAAATACCTTCATTTGTATTTTCAGTATAAAAAGCAGTACATGATCTTTGCATAAATTTAAAACAGAAGTTTATAAAGTGAAAACTCTGTCATGATCATATCCTAAGAGAGTGTTAACAGTTTGGTTTATTGTCTTTTCAGACTTTTATGTATATATTATATAGAGGTTAGAGCATGGATACTGTGTACAGAGGGCCTGCATTTAAATCCTGGCTTTGTGATTAATTAGCTGTGTGGTTCTTTTACATGTTAATTAATCTCTCTGTGCTTCAGTTTCCTCATCTGTAGAATGGGAAATAATAGTACCTACCCTTTAGAGTTGTAAGGGTTAACAGTTAATGCATAGTAAGTCCCTAAATCAGTGCTTGGCATGTAGTACACATTTAAATGTTACCTGTTGTTTTTATCTTTTGAAAACAAAAACAGGATCGTTTTTCTTTATTATACATAGGTATACAGTTTTGTAACTCTTAAAAAATGAATTTCTTTCTTACTGTGGTTAAAAAAGACATAGAGACGTCACCATCTTAAGCACTTTTTTTTTTTTTTTGCGGTACGCGGGCCTCTCACTGTTGTGGCCTCTGCCGTTGTGGAGCACAGGCTCCGGACGCGCAGGCTCAGCGGCCATGACTCACGGGCCCAGCCGCTCAGCGGCATGTGGGATCTTCCCGGACCGGGGCACGAACCCGTGTCCCCTGCATCGGCAGGCGGACTCTGAACCACTGCGCCACCAGGGAAGCCCAGATCTTCATGTATTTTGAAATATAAGCCTTTAGCTAAGTTAGTTGTTTTGTAAGACAGTTCCTCAGTTTATTTAATGAGAATAATCCTCTTAGTCCTCTTATTAAAGCTGGGATTTGATGTAAGTTTCATGAACCACGTATAAAACACTCTGAAATCCTCTGAGGAAAATACAAGGCTATTTATTTGGATAGCTACTTTTCAATGAATGTGATGAATTTCAAAATGTTAGTTGATGATAGCTACATTGAAAACATAGTTGGGAGAAAAATCGATGTGGTATAGTATTGATCCCCAGTGCATTGTAAACTTCTTCAGAATACCAAGTAGTCTGAAAAATGTGAAGCGTGTTCTGCTTTTCTAGGAGTATGTTCATAATCTTGTTGAATGTGGGGTTTGTTTTGCTGAAATAGAGTCAAGGAGGATTATTTTAAAATCTTGGTAATTGCTCCATAGCTTATGACTTTTCAGAATAGATATGAAAAAATTAGTTTACCATGAATACTTACGGTGTGTACCTTAACTTAAGGTGTGTACCAAATCTTAAATGTTGGTCTTTACACATTGTCTTGGGCTTTTTACTTTGAAGTGACAGTAGAGGAGAAGCGTTTTGAAATATAGTTCCTTTAAAAAACTTATACTGCTTTTAGTTTGTTCAAAGTTTACCCGAGATCAAATCAACAGAGATTACAATGAAATAGATTATTGATTGAATTGTAGAGGCAGTAATTGCTAAAGGGTTTAGAAGAAATGTCATTTGTCACTGGGGGACAGGAGGAATTTTACAGAGAAGGTGGTATTTAAAGTCATTTGTTATCTTCTAAACTCTTGCAGGAAGGTAAGTTTTGGATGGAGGAGAGGAGGGCATCTTCTTATTTAAGCTTAATTGCTTTGAAAGAGAAGATATGAAATTGGGCACAGGTGAGAGTGGCTCCCCCTCGCTGCTCCTGTCTCAGAGCAGCTCTTTGTTCTGTTTTAAATTCAAAAGATTGCTCTAGATTTCTTTTTACAAGAGTTCTGTGATCAGTAGCGGTACAAAGAAAAACTTGGCATCTACTCTGATACACTCCAGATGGCAAGCATTAGCAAATAGAATCGAAAATCTTTATTTATTTAGAATTCAAGAAGATTTGATGATTGGGTTTCTGTACGTTTTCCTGTTGTAAATAACATTACCTTTTGAGTGGAGAAGCTAGGAACAATCAACAAATAATGGTGAATGTGTAGACATACCCACTGTAAGAGATGGGTCACTGAAGACGACAACGTTAGGAAGGATGTGAGATTGATGTGAAAAAAAAAAGAATAACATGATTGTGTTCCTTGATGCCAGTCTGTCAAGCCTTTTTCACCTTAAGGTGATGTCCCCCAGGAAGAGGCTGAAAGAGGTGAGCTGTGTGTTTTTGCCACTGGGGGGATACTTAGTTGTGGGGCAAAGAGTAACTTGTCCGGTTAGTAACACTGTGAGTGGAAAGTATAAACACATTGCCTTAATGCTGTATTAATTGTTTTAAAGTGTGCTTCAAGTGACAAGATGCCTTAACTCAGAATAAGAAAACAGTTTGTCTTTAGATGGAATCTTCATGCAGCTGGAAAATGGCGTTCAACTTAAAATACTGTCTGTAGGAAAGGAAACTTAATATATATACACTGTACAGTTTAGAGATTATTATACCAATTATTATTTAAATAAATTTATTTATTTTATTATTTTATTTTATTATTTTATTTTTGGGGCTGCATTGGGTCTTCATTGTTGCATGTGGGCTTTTCTCTGGTTGCGGCAAGTGGGGGCTACTCTTTGTTGTGGTGCGTGGGCTTCTTCTTGCAGTGGCTTCTCTTGTTGCAGAGCACGGGCTCTTGGTGCGTAGCCTTCAGTAGTTGTGGCACACAGGCTCGGTAGTTGTGGCTCATGGGCTCTAGAGCGCAGGCTCAGTAGTTGTGGCGCACGGACTTAGTTGCTCTGTGGCATGTGGGATCTTCCTGGACCAGGGATCAAACCCGTGTCCCCTGCACTGGCAGGCAGATTCCTAACCACTGTGCCACCAGGGAAGCCCCCAATTATTATTTTTTAAATATGGCTTTGATTCTTGAAAAGACATGCACATGGCTTAGAGTCAAATAGTCTATAATCCTTACACCCTATACCAGATATCTCTTTCAACATTTTATCCCAGTTTTATTGAGAAATAATTGACATAACATTGTATAAGTTTAAGGTATACAACATAATGATTAGATACATGTATATATTGTGAAATGATTACCACAGTAAGTTTAGTTAATGTTCATCACCTCGCATAGTTTCAGTTTTTTTCCCCTTGTGATGAGAACTTTTTAAGATTTACTCTCTTAAGCAACTTTCAAATATACAGTAGAATATTGTTAACTACACTCATCATGTTGTACATTGTATCCCCAGAACTTTTTATCTTTCACCATTTTCAACAGATTATTTTGGTACTTAATTCCATATCTCTAAAATACATGGTTAAATTGCTCTGTCTTGATAATCTGGTTTTAGGCCTTCTCTCTAGGCTTCCTGGAATGGCAGAAGAAGGGTTTAGCTATTACACTCCTCACCTGCCATGTGCCTGTCTTCTGACTCGTAAGGTGGTTATGAGTCATGTAGTCTACTTGCCACTTATTAGCTGTGTGACCTTGGGCAAGTCATTTAACTTCTGTGCGGCTCAACTTTTCTCATCCGTAAAATGAGTACTATATAAATAGTATCTAGCTCATACGGTTGTTAGCACTTAACCTATGTAATTAAAATAGTGCCTAGCACATAGTAGGCTCTAAATAAGTGTTATGTAATATTATTACATAGTGATTACCTTTCCTTTCCTGTGCAACTCATTACTTAGCTTTCTGTGTACTTGTCTTTAATTACCCCAACCCTTCCCCTGGTTTTTTAAGTCTTTTTTTAGTATATTTAAACATACTTGGTATTCTTTACTTGGTTTCGTGTTCTTGAAGAGTCTCTTCCAGAGTCTTCTGACCTCTCCAACCTGGTTTAGTCCATCTCTAGATCTGTTGTATAGTGAGTTTTTTTTTTTTTTTTTTTTTTTTTGTAGGGAGGTGGGTGGGATGGGGAGGGGATCATCTCACATCATCCTGTGGTTTTCTTTTATCTTCTTTAATGTAGCATCCCCTGATTGTACATCTTGTTAAAATATTTCATGGAAAATTTCCTTGAGAAATAACATTTTGAGAAAATATTTTCCTTTCTAGGGTTATAAAGCATTTGTTACTAATTTAAAACCACATATGGGTAGCAGTTTTATATTTTATGCCCTTTAGTTAGAAATAATTTTGTTAGTTAGAGGTGTGTGTGTGTGTGTGTGTGTGTGTGTGTGTGTGTGTGAGTGATGGTAGAAGGTATTTAATAGCAATTTTACATGGAATACCTTAGTTTGGACCCAGAATAGGTACTTTCAAATTCAGGAATGCTTTTTATATATTGAGCACTCATTTAATATTAAATGATTGATTTTGGCAACTCTTAAACCTTCTATTTGTTGAAAGTTTCAAAATAGAAACAACCAAGTGTTATAGTTATGGAACCACAGTACGGCAATGTGGTTGATAATAGCAGTATCTCTAGAATTTATAAAATAGGCTTGTTATATCTTCTTGAAAGGACATTTTTCTGAACTTTTTAGTGTTACCGTATTCCTTCCTCTACCTTGTGTCTAGTAGGTCTTCTTGAATAGGCAGGTAGTTTTATGATTTATTTTGTTTTCTTTATTTGAAAATGAGGAAGAAAGGACTTGCTTGTAACCCACCAGAAGGAGTTTAAAAAGTCATGCTGTATAACATTCTGGCAAAGTTTGCTCATTTTTGTTATTTAGAGGTTGCATTTTACCAACATGAAGAATTAGTAATCTAGTGGAGTGATTTGCTTAGCATTTTTTTTTTTTGGCCGTGCCCCACAGCTTGCAGGATCTCAGTTCCCAGACCAGAGATTGAATCCGGGCCATGGCAGTGAAAGCCTGGAATCCTTACCATTAGGCCACTAGGGAACTCCCTTGCTTAGCATTTAATAACTTTACAATATTGTAATTTAAAGTTAATGAGTTTATTCTGTTTATGTAAAGTCCTTTCTGGGAGCTACTGATGCATCAGGATGGTTAAATTCTATTCAGTATAGTTTTGATGCTGAGTGTTTTTCTGTGTATGTGTTTTAATTCCATGAAAATCTCGGAAATTATTTTATTATAGTAATATTATATTTTGTTTATTAAAAATGATAATACATGATAGTTGTAGAGAATTTTGAAGTGATGAGTGCTTCTCCCCAAATTTATCTCTAATTCCCCAGGATCTCTATTAAATATTAACAGTTTGCTATGTATCCCAAGGTGTTTTCAAAGAACGTGGTGCATCTCTTAATCAGCATATTAGTCAACAGAATTCAATAAGAAACTTTCTTGATAACATGGTTTATTATAGTGTCTAGTAGGAAAATAATTACTAACGTAAGAGAATTAACATACAGTAATATAAGCTCTGTGGATGAAAACATTTAATTATGGAATGTTTAATAAGTGGTAAGTATGATTCTGTTTGAGACCAGTCTTTCGTTTCTTCTTTGACTTTATCCTTTGCCAGTTCTTAGTATACACTGAGAAATGTTTATGTATTTTTCATATTTATATAAAAAATTTTTTAAGTTAAAAATTTTATTTAACCTTTTTTCTTAAATCTGTTTCCTTTTACCTAGATCTCACCTGCTTCTTCCTCTCTCCTCTATATGCTGCTAGATTGTTTTTGCTTTTATTTATGTTTACCAGTTTATTATAGAGGATACAACTCAGGGACAGCCAGATGGAGGAGATGCATAGGGCAAGGGATTGGGGTGGGAGATTGTGGTGCAGAGCTGAATCTTATCCCTTTTACTGAGCCGTTGCTTCTTCAGAGCACTGTCCTGTGAGCCTTGTAGCTAGATAGAAAGAGAGTAGACTTTGGAGCCAGAGAGCCCTGTGTTGCAGTTCCAGCTCTGCCACCCGACAGCTGTTTGAACTGGTTCATATTATTTACCCCTTTCCTGCTTTAGTTTCCCCATCTGTAAAATGGGAATATTAATATGCAGTTCCTAGGATTAGTGTGAAGTTTTAATGATATAGTACATGTAAGGTGCCTGGCACAAGAAAGTCCCTCACCAAATGGTAGGTTCCATTAGCAAATGTCAAGGGTGGACAGGCTTTTATCTATAATGGAAGGTGATGTCGTGCTAACCCAGCTTGATGGGAACCTTCCTTTATAGATACTCACCACTTGGTCCTTTTTACTCATTAAGATGATGACAGGGCTATTTTTATTTTTGAGACAAGATTTTGAAGCAGAGTATTATCCTTCCCTATTATCTGTTGGCCAGTAATAATAAGGGTTGGTAGTAATAGTGAAATGGCAGGTAGACAGGAAAGGGAAGAAAGAGCAGCAAGAAAACCCTGGATTAAAATATCCAGCAATACATATCGAGAGACATAAAATGCATACAACTTTGTAAAACAAATATTACTAAGTTGCATTATGCAGTATGTAAAGGAATAATCCACCATAGTCAGCTAGTTTATTTCAGGGAGGTAGAAATCATTAAATAATATGTGAAGTTATTAATATAATATATCAAATCATTACATCAGATACAAAAAATCGCTTATGAAGATGCTTAAAATGAATTTGATAGGATTCAATACCAGTTCCTAATAACATTATTTAACAGTGAGAGGCCTGCGTACCGAAAAAAACAAAAACAAACAAACAAAAACTTATAAATGAATTTGGGGAGAATTGACATCTTTCTTGTATTTAGTCTTCTACTTCAAGAGCACAGGATGTCTATTTATTTAATTCTTACTTGATTTCTTTTATCATTGTTTCTTAGTTTTCAGCATACAGCTCCTGTACGTCTTTTGTTATATTTATACTATTTATTTAATATTGGGAAGAGTGATTGTAAATGGTGTTACTTTGTGTATTCCCAATTACACATGGCCAGTATATAGAAATATGGTTGGTTTTTGTGCGTTGACCTTGTATTTATGGCCTTGCTGAACTGATATTTTAGTTCTGGCAGATTTTTTTCCCTTGTTTTTTTTTTTTTGCGGTACTCGGGTCTCCCACTGATGTGGCCTCTCCCATTGCGGAGCACAGGCTTCGGACGCGCAGGCTCAGCGGCCATGGCTCACGGGCCCAGCCGCTCCGCAGTATGTGGGATCTTCTCGGACCTGGGCACGAACCCGCGTCCCCTGCATCGGCAGGCGGACTCTCAACCACTGCGCCAGCAGGGAAGCCCTCCCTTGGTATTTTTATATAGGTAATTATGTCAGCTTTGAATGGGGACAGTTTAATTTCTTCCTTTCCGGTCTGTATGCCTTTTATATTTTTCTTACCTTGTTGCATTGTAAGACTTCCAGTATGATGTTGAAATATGCATGTTGAAAGTAGACATCCTTGTCTGGTTCTGATCTTAGGGAGAAAACACTGTGTCTTTCACATTAACTATGATATAATCTGTAGACTTTTTGTAGATGATCATTATCAAGTTGAGGAAATTCTCTTCTAGTTTACTGAGAGTTTTTATCATGAATGGTTGTTGATTTTTGTTTCCAACTATATTGTGGATTTTTCTTTTTCTTCTTGCACTTCTGTTACTTTCTGCTTCATGTATTTTGAAGCTCTGTTGTTTGATATATACAGTTTAGACTGTTACATCATCTTAGTTAATTGATCTTTTAAAAAAAAACATTCTGTAATTTTCCTCTTTACCCTTAGTAATTTTCTTTGTTATGTCATATAGGTCCTGAGGCTCTGTTCATGTTTTTTAAAAAAACTTTTCTGTGTTCAAATGGGATAATTTCTTTCAGTCTTTTAGTTCACTGCATCTTTCCTTTGACATCTTCATTATGCTATTCAGTACATCCAATTAGTGTTTTAGTTTGGCATTGTATTTTTCAATTTTAAAATTTTCATTTGGTTTTTCTTTACATCTTCTTTGTAAAGATTTTCTTTTTCCATTGATTGAAGAGTGTTTTGATTGATTGTTGGAATGTTTTAATAATAGCTGCTTTAAAGTGTTTGTCAGTTAATGCCAACGTTGGTGTCATCTTAGCATCGGTGTCTGTTGACTCATTTCCCTTGTAAATTGAAATTGTCTAGGTTCTTTATATGCTGAATAATTTTAGATTGTATCCTAGGGATTTTGAATATTATGAGATCTTGAGTCTTGTTTAAATCTTGTGAAGAATGTTGATATTTTAAGTTTTAGCTGGGTAATAATCTGGTTAGGTTCAGCTTGCAAGTTCTAACATGCCTTCTTTGCGTCCAGTGTCAGTTCAGTTTTCAAAACCTAGCAGTGCCATTCAGATTTGTCCCTGAGACCTGGACGATGGTCTCTCTATTCTGTTCTTACACACATCAGTATTGTATTATGAACAACTTTATGGGGTCACTTTCTGGTGCTCCTTCCTGGTACTTTCCGGTTCCTTGGGAATCCTCATTTTTGGTCCTCTGGCCAGAAAGCTGGGGTTTTAGTTACCTGCTTTGCCGCATACTTCATGACAGTGCCTTTGTCTGGGCCAAATGACAGGAGGACACAGAGAGAAGAAAGCAATGGGGTTCGGCCCCACCCTCGCTGGACCACAGCTTCACTGATGAGAGAGGAGATGCCTCTTCCTCAGAACTTTGACTCCTATGAGCTCACATTGTGGGTCACCTCAGGATCACTTGGGGTTTGGGGTGTGAGAAGAGAGAAACAAGAAAAGAAGGTGGACTGTATTCTGAGCACTAGGAGTTCCCTTTCCTGTTCCTTGAGCCAGAATTAGAGGGCTTCTGGACTGCTCTCTGTTTGTGCCCCGGTGGGCACTTCCATGTTGCCCCTGGTGATTTTGGTGGGGGAGGATGGTAGACTCATCACCAGTTCAGTGGTTCCTTAAATAGCTGTGCCATACATTCTGTTTGGGTTTTGTAGTTGGACTAAATCTGTGAACCTCTGACTTTTGTCTCCTTTACAGTGGCTACTGATGTCTCTGCTCAATGTTTCTTTAATTTAAAAAATTAAAAAAAAAACCCTAAAACCTGGCTTCCTAAGGTTTGCTTTTGTGTCTGAATAGCTTAGAATTCTGCCAAAGGTTAGTCACAAGTTGTGCTCACACACCTTGAGCTGGCAGGCTGTTCTCTGTGATGGTCTCTATGTTGGCTGGAGAGCCTGTTCAAACCTAAGGTTCTTCCTGACTCTTTTTTTTTTTTTTTTAATTTTATTTATTTTTGGCTGCCTTGGGTCTTCATTGCTGCGCGTGGGCTTTCTCTAGTTGTGGCGAGCGGGGGCTACTCTTCGTTGTGGTGCACGGGCTTCTCATTGCGGTGGCTTCTTTTGTTGCGGAACAAGGGCTCTAGGTGACCGGACTTCAGAAGTTGCAGCACGTGGACTCAGTAGTTGTGGCTCACAGGCTTAGTTACTCTGAAGCATGTGTGGGATCTTCCTGGACCAGTGATCGAACCCGTGTCCCCTGCACTGGCAGGCAGATGCTTAACCACTGTGCCATCAGGGAAGTCCCTCTTCCCGACTCTTGCATCCCCTTTCCCAATGCGCAGGTTCCGTGGACAGTGATGCTAGTCAGCTACAAAGGTTACAGTCATCACTAGCTGCCTAACTGCCATAAGTTTTCATAAGCTAAGAATTCAGGGCAGGGTTGACACAGACATGTTAAAAATATACAGGTGCACCATCTTTTCAAATTTCAAGTTTAAATTGCTTTTAAAAATAATAAGATTGAGGGACTTCCCTGGTGGCGCAGTGGTTAAGAATCTGCCTGCCAATGCAGCGGACATGGGTTTGATCCCTGGTCCGGGAAGATCCCACATGCCGCGGAGCAACTAAGCCCGTGTGCCACAACTACTGAGCCTGCGCTCTAGAGCCCGTGAGCCACAACTACTGAGCCTGCGAGCCACAACTACTGAAACCCGTGCACGTAGAGAGCTCCACAACAAGAGAAGCCACTGCAATGAGAAGCCCGCACACCGCAATGAAGAGTAGCCCCTGCTCGCCGCAACTAGAGAAAGCCCCACGCACAGCAACGAAGACCCAATGCAGCCAAAAATAAATAAATCTATTAAAAAAATAATAAAATTGATAAAACTGTTATTGGCCACACATTTTTACACAGTTTTCCCTACATTGCAGTTGAGGAAAGTGGAACGTGGAGATATTAAGATTTTTTTTCCCCTTACAGCTAATAAATGATCAAGCTATGGGACAAGTCTGTCTGACTTCAAAGTCCATGATTTTAGCTGCTGCCCTAAACTTAATTTAGAAAATCATGTGAGTTTTGAGTTGTCCCTACCTATAAACCCTTTATGAATTATCCTTAGTAGTAAGTAGGCAATGGATTTTTTTGTAGTGTTAAAAAAAATTAGGTGAAAATACTAATTTTCTTTAACATTTTAAATGCTTCTTTTATCTCTCCTCTCTGATGGTTCGTTCTTTCCCCTCCCTTTCTTGAGTTAAATTGGTGTGTAAACTTCTGTGTTCTCTAAATGAATCAGTTGGGATAGAGATGTTATTTTATTTAAGGAAATATGTGTCAGCTTCTGTGAGGTCAAAAAAAGATGCTGGGTGAGGCAAAAGTACTTTGTTCACATAACCTATTTAGAAAAGTTTATAAATAGGTTGTATTGGGTTGCCAGCTATATAAAGGCAGATCTTATTTTGCAGTTTTGATATGCATGAATCTAGTTACCATAGAGTAGTTAAAACCAGTCTCCGAACAACATGAGTAATGACATGAAGTACATAAGACTTCATTGCTAGCTCTTCAGTCCTCAGATCACTGCGTAAATCAAAGCTGTGCGTCTTGATCAGTGAGTGACCAGTCCCTCCACTTCGTTCAAAGCCTGTCAGCGATTGGTCCCTGTGCATCTGTCACTCGGTTCTCTTGCAGACAGCAGAGCCTGTAGTTGCCTAGCTTTCTTGTTTCCCAATGATAAACTTATGTGACATTTTACAAAAATGGATCATTGAAAGAAGGAATTGGCTAAAAAAGATGGAAGTGCAGCAAAGAAGTGCTAAGTGTTAATGCTAGAAGTGAAATCTAAATGGAACATAAATGGAGTTGTGGAAGAAACAGCTGACCCAGGGGAGTGTTGACATTGCCCACCTTTCTAGAGACTCTGTAGATGTGCAGCCAGAGGAAGTCGGACAGACTTGTTGACATAAATGAGGAAAATGGTTGTGATGAAAAGAATGATGGTGTCTCAGGGGAAGTGACACCAACAAAAAACTTTACATTAAAAGAACTCTCAGAGGTATTGAGAGTGCAAAGGATAAAATTTGGAAGCTGTTTTAAACCTAAAAAGGAGTATGACAATCTGCCAAGCATAACAAAGATATTCACTCTGTTTACTGAGTTATACAGTGGGAAGAAGGCACACGTGTTCAAATTAGTCTTGATAAGTTTTAAAATAAAGAAATAAAATACCCTAATTTTCAATATATCTAATGTTTTAAATTACAGTATACTAAACAAATATTAGTTTTACTTTTCCAGTTTCCTGTATATTTATAACCTACAGTACGAGAATTTTTCTTAAACATCTTGTTTATTTATTTATTTATTTATTTATTTATTTATTTATTTATTTATGACTGTGTTGGGTCTTCGTTGCCGTGCACAGGCTTCTCTAGTTGCGGCGAGCGGGGGCTACTCTTTGTTGCGGTGCGCGGGCTTCTCACTGCAGTGGCTTCTCTTGTTGCAGAGCACGGACTCTGTGCACGCAGGCTTCAGTAGTTGTGGCACGTGGGCTCAGTAGTTGTGGCTCGTGGGCTCTAGACTGCAGGCTCAGTAGTTGTGGCGCATGGGCTTAATTGCTCTGTGGCATGTGGGATCTTCCCGGACCAGGGATCGAACCTGTGTCCCCTGCATTGGCAGGCGGATTCTTAACCACTGCGCCACCAGGGAAGCCCTGAATATTGCTTTTTACGGTTACAGCTTGTATGATTGTTTACTACTATGCAAAGCAAGGACTGCCTGTATTAAAAATCAGCTTTATGGAGTTCTTTAGGACCATTCTGTGTATTAAAGTTTTAATTTGGGGTGTGTGGATGGAGATCAGGGATGCTGTAAACTCAAGTCTTCATCAGGTTGTTCCTTCATTTAAAACCCTTTAGTGGCTTTTTCTGTTGTCATTAGAATAGACCAGAATTTTTTTTTTTTTTTTTTTTTTGCGTTATGCGGGCCTCTCACTGTTGTGGCCTCTCCCTTTGCGGAGCAGAGGCTCCGGACGCGCAAGCTTAGTGGCCACGGCTCACAGGCCCAGCCGCTCCGCGGCATGTGGGATCTTCCCGGACCGGGGCACGAACCCGTGTCCCCTGCATTGGCAGGTGGACTCTCAGCCACTGCGCCACCAGGGAAGCCCCAATAGACCAGAATTTTTAACAGGCTCTTATCTCTGCCTCTGTCTTTAGCTCTTGTCTTCTACTTCTTCTCATAGCACTGTGTATTTTTTCTGTTTAGCCCTTATGATTTAAACTATGTAGTAAATTGTGTGATTAGCCATGTAATATTTGTCTAGAATAGGCCTATATTGTTCACTGCCGAATGCCCAGCACCTATGCGCATATAAACATGGGCATACAAGTCTGTTCATTCACTCATTCATACATACAAGTACAGAGTGCACGTTACAACCACATGGCACTCTGTATTTTATATGTGCATGGATAATTTTTTTTTCTGTGGAGGGGAATGATTGCTTTCCCAAGATTCTCAAAGCCTTCAGTGGTCTGAAAATGTTGTCTTGTACTATAGGAATTGATACAGTGAAATGTGTACTCAAGCCTAGATGGTATCATTATACATTAAAGATGTTCACTTTCTAATCTGTATTTGAATATTTGGACATTCAAAATATTATATATGGCACTGAGCAAGCATTTAAAATTAGTACATTGTCTGTAGAAGATAAAATTCATTTTAAAAATGGTTATTTGTGTTGGGATATATTAATATAGTAGCATTTAAAAAATCTCCATCAATTTTACATAAGATATAAGACAGAGTAGAGTGGCTATTGGGTGGGAAATCGGCTGCTTGGCAAATTTAATCTTCTAGAAAATTGTTGAGTCCATAAATAAGTACATGTAAGTGGAAAAAGCTTCAGAAAGACTGTAGTTAGTCCGTCACCCTGTTTCAGTGTGTGCCCTGATGTCTTGTTAGTCACTGTATTAGTTTCCTGTGGCCGCTGTAACAAATCCCCCACACTGAGTGGCTTAAAACAACAGACGTTTATCCTCTTTTAGTTCTGGAGGCCAGAAGTCCAAAATCAGTTTCATTGAACCTAAATCAAGGTGCTGGCAGGGCCGCGCTCCCTCCAGGGGCTCTAGCACATCACTCTGATCTCTGCCCTCCTAGGCACATTACGTTTTCCTTTTCTCTGTGTGTGAACCCCCCTCTTCCTCCTTCTTACAAGGACACTCGTGATGATGGCATTTAGGGCCAACCTGCATAATCCAGGATAATTTCCCTATCATAAAATCCTTAATTTAATCACATATGCAGCAACCCCTTTCCCGAATAAGGTAACATTTTACAGGTTCCAGGGATTTTATTATCGCTGCTTTCACCCATCACTCCTCCAGCCCC
The DNA here is from genome assembly GCF_003676395.1 of Aethalodelphis obliquidens. NCBI lineage: Eukaryota > Metazoa > Chordata > Mammalia > Artiodactyla > Delphinidae > Aethalodelphis > Aethalodelphis obliquidens. Next base: position 16,637,469 of record NW_020837961.1, read on the forward strand.
CTTTTTGTCTTTTATTAAACAGGTGAGTGATTGTTTATCCCAGTGTTCTTTGAGTTTTCGTACCTCATAATCCAATGCAATTTCTAACCAGTATATCCACCAAAACTAAAGTTGTGGAGTTTTTTACTGACGTCTCTGTTATTGTTTTTCTACTATGATGAGGAGTCTGGAGGTGGATGTGTTGGGACTTGGAACAGCAGCTCCACAAAGTCATTAGGGACCCAGGCTTCTTGGGGTGTGCTTGTCGTTTTGCAGGCACAGCACTGCTACTTCACTTCAGGCAACATCTCCGGGTTTGAAGAGGGGAAAGGGCAAAGAGTAAAAGATAGGTGTTTCTTTTCTCAGAAGCTTTGCAGAAGCCCCACCCAACAACTGGGCTTACACTTGGTTGGCCAGACTGGGTCACGTGTCCACCTGCCGCTTCAAGGAGGCTGGGAATGTTTTTAGCAGTGTTCCCACAACTCCACTCTAGCAGGATTCTTTGGCTGTTGAGGAAAGGGGAGAATGGCTATGAATCAGGCAGCTTGCAGTCTGTCCTGGAAAGTGATGAAAGCAGTTCACGTTTCCTTCTACAGCTACAAGGTTTTTTTTTTTTTTTTTTTTTGCGGTACGCGGGCCTCTCACCGCCGCGGCCCCTCCCATTGCGGAGCACAGGCTCCGGACGCGCAGGCTCAGCGGCCACAGCTCACGGGCCCAGCCGCTCCGCGGCACGTGGGATCTTCCCGGACCGGGGCACGAGCCCGTGTCCCCTGCATCGGCAGGCGGACTCTCAACCACTGCGACACCAGGGAAGCCCCTACAAGGTTTTTTTTTATTGGCTGCACTGTGCAGCATGTGGGATCTTAGTTCCCTCACCAGGGATTGAACCCAGGCCCTTGGCAGTGAAAGGGCGTGGAAACCGAACCACTGGACCACCAGGGAATCCCTGGAAGGCTTTTGTGTATATGATCACATTATCTTTGTTTCTTCCCTAACGGTTGTGGAGAAAACCTGCTTAATGCTGGGTATGGTGATAAGCACTAAGATGTCATACGTTGATACTTGCTATGTGCTAGACACTTTAACTACTTTTATATATGTTAGTTGCATTATCTCCTTTAATCTGCTATGTGATCTTCTCCTGGAGAAAATCAACCCACTTTATAGGTGGAGCAACTGAGGATCCATTAAACTGGTAGTAAGTGTCATCATTTCCTAGATTTAAAGGTAAAATTTTAGAGCTTATAATGGTATAGCTAACACATGGTATAGCTTAATCACACCTGTGTTTTCTAGTTCCAGGTTTGATGCTAAATCAGTGTTTTGAATTGAGTATGCGCAAAACACCCCTCCCCCCACCCCGCCCAGCCCATTCACACACTGTAAAACAGTAAAAAAGCATGACCTGTAGTCAGGTAATCCTGGTTTTGAGTCCTCCTTCTGCCAGGTACGGTTCTGTTATGTGATAAACAAATTCTCTAGTTTATCTGTGCTTCAGTTTTATCATTTGTGAAATGGGGACAGTGCCATCTGCCTCGCAGGGTTTTTGTGAGGGTGAAATGAGATATAGGTGTATAGTGCACATATATTTAGTAAATGATAATTTACAGTTTTTACTATGGTTGTCTTCCTATTACAATTCAACATTGAGTTTTCCTTTCTTATGTAATGCAGCGGTCTCCAACCTTTTTGGCACCAGGGACTGCTTTCGTGGAAGACAATTTTTCCATGGACCAGGGTGCGGGGGGGGGGCGGTATGGTTTCGGGATGATTCAAGCATGTTACATCTATTGTGTGCTTTATTTCTATTATTATTACATTGTAATATATACTGAAATAATTATACAACTCACCATAATGCAGAATCAGTGGGAGCCCTGAGGTCATTTTCACTTGCCACTCACTGATAGGGTTTTGATGTGAGTCTGCAAGCAATTGATTGATTAAGGTCTCTGTGCAGTCAAACCTCTCTGCTAATGATAATCTGTATTTGCAGCCGCTCCCCAGTGCTAGCATCACCCGCTCAGCTCCACCTCAGATTATCAGGCATCAGATTCTCATGAGGAGTGCACAACCTAGATGCCTTGCATGTGCAGTTCACAGTAGCGTTCGCGCTCCTGTGAGAATCTAATGCTGCTGATCTGACAGGAGGTGGAGCTCAGGCAGTAATGCGAGCGATGGGGAGCGGCTGTAAATACAGATGAAGCTTCATTCGCTCACCCGCCCGCTGCTCACCTCCTGCTGTGCGGCCTGGTTCCTAACAGGCTACAGACAAGTACCGGTCTGTGGCTCGGGGGTTGGCAACCCCTGATGTAATAGGTTAATACTGAAGAAATAATTTATTCCTTTTTAGTTCTTGGGACTTTTCAATTAATCTTAATAATCCTCTTTTGTGGTAAAATCATAGAAAAATATTTGTTTTTCTACCAGTTTCCTATAACTCCATGGTGGGGAGGAATTGACTTTTGTGCCAGTTGTGAGTGGTTTTTGCAGTGACAACAGATAGGGGTAACTCTAGTTTCCTTCCTGTATTAGTTTTCTATAGCTGCCAAAACAAATTACAGCAAACTTGGTGGCTTAAAACAACACAGCTTTGTTATCTTGCGGTTCAGTATGTCTGACACAGGTCTCAGGGCTAAAAGCAGGTGTTGGCACGTTGGCATTCCTTTCTGGAGACTCTAGGAGAATGTGTTACTTGCTCTTTTCAGTTTCTAGAGGCTTCTTGCATCCCTTGGCTGGTGGCTCCCTTCCTCTGTCTTCATAGCCAGTGATGTAACATTTCTGTGGCCATGCTTCCATCATTACATCTTTCTCTGACTCCTTCTGCCTTCCTCTTCCACCTCTTAAGGACTCTGTGATCACATTAGTCCCATCTGGGTAAACAGTATAGTGTTCCCCATTGTCGAAGTCAGCTGATTAACAGCTTATATTCCCCTTTACCTTAGTTGTAAACTAACATATTCACAGGTTTTGAGGATTAGGACACGGACGTCTTTAGGCACCATTATTCTGCCTCCTATATCTCCCATCCTCCCCAAAAGACTGAGCTCGGTTTCAGCTTCAAAACTGGAGAAGTCTTTAATGTTGCATACACCTTTTTATACAGTTGAAGTCTGTTGAGGTTGTAGGTTGTAGTAGGAGGTAATGGGTTAATCTGGGATTTTTGACTCAACTGCTGCTGGTTGCGGAAGATGCGAGGGGAGTGAAGGGGAAGTAGTGAAGGTCTGGCCCTGGAGGGGGAAACCAGCCGAGGCTGTTGGGTAAATCTCTAGGGAAAGCAGCTTTTAGCATCACTGGTGTAATGGGTGTTGATTACTACATAGTCCTAGGGATTTTTCTTTTTTTCTCCATTTTTTCTTTAGCTTTCCTCTTATTCCTGGATTTTTTTGTGTGTTTGCAAAGTCAAAACGTTTGTAGGGATTTGTGAAATTCCTTAGTATTTGTAATGATTTATTTGAGTAATTTAAAATTATTTGAAGGAAAGACTATAAAAGTCAAAGCATCAGTAAAATCTATGTCTGGTTGAATTCATTTTTCCAATTTATTACTTGAGTTCATTACTTGAATTCAATTTACTACTTGAATTCATTTTCCCAATTCAGTACTACTTACTGGTGTCTGAATTATGTCACATGAACGTATTTTCCCAACTGAAAAGTCTAGTCTTTCTAGTTATTTATTTATCCATTCTGATCAATATGCAGGTGTTCACTGAAACTCCTCCATGTGCCAGGCGCTCTGCTTGGCTCTGGAGATATAGTGGTAAACTTGACATAGTCCCTTCCCTCACGGAGCTTACAGTCTAGTCTAGTAGGGCTGTCAGCACATAGTAAACAAAGTGGATATGACTAACTGGGAGTCAAACTACTATAAATCATGGAAGAATCTGCAAAATTTTCCTTATTTTTATTTCCCGCAGTGTATGATTACTTCATTGGTTCAGAGTTCTTTTCAAATTCTTCAAAATAATTTGATGACATGAAATTGAAATATAACTATGGCTACTATTTACAATATTGACTAATGTTTTTTGGCTTATTTGAAGTATGTAATCTGAAGTTTAGGTTGCTTTATTTATTTTTTTTGAATTTTATTTCTTTATACAGCAGGTTCTTATTAGTTATCTATTTTATACATATTAGTATATATATGTCAATCCCAGTCTCCCAATTCATCACACCACCACCCACCAACACCCACCACTTACCCACTTTGGTGTCCATACATTTGTTCTCTACATCTGTGTCTCAGTTTCCGCCCTGCAAACTGGTTCACCTGTACCATTTTTCTAGGTTCCACATATATGTGTTAATATACGATACTTGTTTTTCTCTTTCTGACTTGCTTAACTCTGTATGACAGTCTCTAGATCCATCCATGTCTCTACAAATGATCCAATTTTGTTCCTTTTTATGGCTGAGTAATATTCCATTGTATAAATGTACCATGTCTTCTTTATCCATTCATCTGTCGATGGGCATTTAGGTTGCTTCCATGACCTGGCTATTGTAAATAGTGCTGCAATGAACATTGGGGTGCATGTGCCTTTTTGAATTGTGGTTTTTCTTAGGGTATATGCCCAGTAGTGGGATTGCTGGGTTATATGGTAATTCTATTTTTAGTTTTTTAAGGAACCT
>NW_020837961.1:16642184-16789684 GCF_003676395.1 Aethalodelphis obliquidens
TTTTTTTTTTTTTTTTTTTTTTTTTTTGTGGTACGCGGGCCTCCCACCACTGCGGCCTCCCCTTTGCGGAGCACAGGCTCCGGACGTGCAGGCCCAGCGGCCACGGCCCACGGGCCCAGCCGCTCTGTGGCACGCGGGATCCTCCCTGACTGGGGCACAAACCCGCGCCCCCCGCATCGGCAGGCAGACTCCCAACCACTGCGCCACCAGGGAAGCCCCCTCATTGTAGTTTTGATTTGCATTTGTCTAATAATTAGTGATGTTGAGCAGCTTTTCATGTGCGTCTTGGCCATCTGTATGTCTTCTTTGGAGAAATGTCTGTTTAGGTCTTCTGCCCATTTTTTGATTGGGTTGTTTGTTTTTTAGTATTGAGCTGCATGAGCTGTTTATATATTTTGGAGATTAATCCTATGTCCGTTGATTCATTTGCAAATATTTTCTCCCATTCTGAGGGTTATCTTTTCAGCTTGTTTGCAGTTTTCTTTACTTTGCAAAAGCTTTTAAGTTTTATTAGGTCCCATTTGTTTCTTTTTGTTTTTATTTCTATTACTCTAGGAGGTGGATCAAAAAAGATCTTGCTGTGATTTATGTTAAAGAGTGTTCTTCCTGTGTTTTCCTCTAAGAGTTTTATAGTGTCCGGTCTTACATTTAGGTCTCTAATCCATTAGGTTGCTTTATGAAATGAGTTTTAAAATAGGCATTATCATTTTTAAGCTTTTCCAAATATTTAATGTAGTGAAGTTACAGATGTTGATTTTCACAAATAAGGTTTCCAATAACTATTTCTTATATATAAAGTTCTTTAAAATATTTCTAATTAAGGAAAGCCTGGGGGCTTCCCTGGTGACGCAGTGGTTGAGAATCTGCCTTCCAATGCAGGGGACACGGGTTCGATCCCTAGTCCGGGAAGATACCACATGCCGCGGAGCAAGTAAGCCCGTGCGCCACAACTACTGAGCCTGTGCTGTAGAGCCCGTGAGCCACAACTGCTGAGCCCGCATGCCGCAACTACTGAAGCCCATGCTCCACAACGAGAGAAGCCACTGCAAAGCGAAGCCCGCACACTGCAATGAAGTGTAGCCCTCGCTCACCGCAACTAGAGAAAGCCGTGTGCAGCAACGAAGACCCGACACAGCCAAAAATAAATAAATAAATAAAATAAATTTATTTTTTTTTAAAAAAAGAAAGGAAAGTGTGACACTAATTTTCATGTTTGTTCCTTTTAGGAATGTTTTAAAGGAAGCTGGGCTACTCACAAGTTACTACATAAGAAAGCAAGTAAGTAAAGTCACACATCTCTATACCATTTTTCTTAGAAGTGGCTTTGTGCAGAAGACAAGAATTCTTCCAGCTCTGAAAGCGTATATTTGAATGTTCTGACGGTATAATCCCAAAAGCTAGAATTAGGACATTTTTTGTTCTTTGTGGTATGTAATCATTTAAATAAAACGTGACTAATATCTCTGTTAATCTTGTTTCACATATGTAACATGAGATGGCTGCCACGAGTGGGATCTGGCTTGAGCAATACCAGAGGACATCCTAAACTTTTGGCATCTGGCACCTGCTTTCCTTTGCTAGAAGCGTTTGTGTGTTGTAGGCAAGGGCGCACGAGCTATCTGGCTTCATTTAATCAAATCGCTTTTGTTCTTGTTTAGTTTCAATTTCAGTTGCTGTCTAACTCAAAATTATATCACTTTGCTTTTTGGATGCTTTAATGTTATTCCTTACAGTCTAATGTTTAGTTTTCCTTTTTGAGACACCACAAAGTGAAACTATTGGCTGCTTTTTAGCTATTGCTGTCAACCACACTGATCTATTGCTGATTCGAATGGCCTTTTCTGCTTTCGCGACTCATCCTATAAATTCAAGCCGTTAGTGTGGCTAGCTCAGGACAACTCGTCACAATTACTTGCAAATTGACAAGGGCTTTTTTTCTTATAGCATTGCCATCCTTACGGGTGGATTGGCAGATAGTACGTGGTTCTTGGTATAAGATTTTCTTTCAACTTACTGATCTTGGTATTTTTAGTTCATCTACTTTATATTTTTAAGGAATTTGCTGATTTAATAAAGTTTGGTAGATTGTTTTATATGTGTATATACCTTAAAAATCTCATTGAGGTCAGTTTAACCACCATTTCAAGGAAAAGGAAATAAAAATTTAAAAAGACATATTCTGTGGTTGTATAAAGCGACGTCTACATTTAACGGAAATGCTAGGCTATTGTGGGAGGAAATGTGGTTAGAGATGAGGAAAAATGATGTGAATAAATGAGTTTAAAAAGCATAAATGGCAGGATTTGCTACCTGCAAAGTGTAGAGATAGGTTTAAATATGCCATTTTATTTTATTCACTTATACTTTAAATACTGTATATCAAATGTGTTAGGTATTTTTAGAGCTCTTTGAGCCAATTATTAACATTTTATATTCAGGAACTTAAAGCACAGGGAACTGAAGGATTGAGGTGAAAGAGTATGTTACTAAAAGAACTTGGGGCTTCCCTGGTGGTACAGTGGTTAAGAGTCCGCCTGCCAATGCAGGGGACACGGGTTTGAGCCCTGGTCCGGGAACATCCCATGTGCCACAGAGCAACTAAGCCCGTGTGCCACAACTACTGAGCCCGTGCTCTAGAGCCCATAAGCCACAACTGCTGAGCCCTCGTGCCACAACTACTGAAGACTGTGTGCCTAGAGCCCGTGCTCCGCAACAAGAGAAGCCACTGCAGTGAGAAGCCCGTGCACCGCAACGAAGAGTAGCCCCCACTTGCAGCAACTAGAGAAAGCCCGTGTGTAGCAACAAAGACCCAATGCAGCCATAAAGAAAGAAAGAAAGAAAGAAAGAATGGGTCTCTACTGCAAGTGTTTGCCAACTCATTGAAGTGTGCTTGTTTCTTCAATATTGGGTTTCTAAGGATAGAGCTATTTCATTATGACTTACACTGCAAGAGAATTAAACAGCTGGTGTTTCCTAAGTAGTTGTTACTGCATTGGACTAAGACGGTTTGTGTTTTACTTATACCTCTAGAGTTTGGTATGGTGCCATGTTTCAGATTGTGCCCTCTTGGATCTTAGGGGATGATTTCTTCAGTGGGTGAGCTTAATATTCTTGATCACTTTGGGCTGTGTTGGGTAGAGTCAGCCCTCAGCTGCCAGCCCTGTGTCTTTCACGCCCTAATAAATTGAACCCAACTACCATTGTGGATGACAGTCCTAGAGGAGGGAATGGTGTGGGGAAAGGTGATCTCCAGGGCTAAGAAGAGTATTGAGAAAGGGATTAGGGGAAAAGAATGTTGGGCTGGGAAGGAACGAAGGAACCAGGGCATCTTAAAAGATAGCACCTCATTCCAAGAAATAATAGTGAAATAATGTAGCAAACAGTTCATGTGAACTGATCTCTAATTAAAGATGACCCATTTATATTTATGTTCATGAGGGGTATTGGTCTATAATTTGCTTTTAATGTCTTTGACTGGATCTGGCATTAGGGTAATCCTGGACTCATAGAATGGGAAACATTTCCTCCGCTTCTATTTTCTGGAAGAGGTTGTGTAGAATTGGTCTTATTTCTTCTGTAAATGTTTGGTAGAATTCACCAGTGAAATATTTGGACCAGGAGTTTTCTTGGTTGCAGAAGCTAATCAGGCCTTAGGAATATTTCAAGTGTGAGTTAAATGACTTAAGAGCAGAATTTACTTTTTATGTGTCATAGTAAAGAAGACCAGTTAGGTTGTCAAGTCCTTAAATGCATGTAATGCTGATGCTTGGGTGCGTATTTCTTACACATATCTCCTGCCACAGTTTACACAGTACCATTGCCTTTGATCTGTAAAAGTTGTAGCACTTCACATCTCAATACTATATTATTCTACACTTTTTACACTCACCACTGATATACTCAGTGTGTTTCTTTGCTTCCCATTTTCCTAAAGTGAAAGGTGGACATGGTTGACACGTATCTTTTTATTTATTTATTTATTTTTATTTTTGTGGTGTGCGGGCCTCTCACTGTTGTGACCTCTCCCGTTGCGGAGCACAGGCTCCGGACGCGCAGGCTCAGCAGCCATGGCTCACGGGCGCAGCCGCTCCGCGGCGTGTGGGATCTTCCCGGACTGGAGCATGAACCCATGTCCCCTGCATCGGCAGGCGGACTCTCAACCACTGCACCACCAGGGAAGTCCCGACAAGTATCTTTTGAATAGCCAAAGATATGATATAAAAACTCGTTTAAAAAAAAAAAACACAAAAGAAAAACCTCTGTGGGATTCCCTGGCGGTCCAGTGGTTAGTACTTGGCGCTTTCACTGCCATGGCCTGGGTTCAATCCCTGGTCGGGGAAATAAGATCCTACAAGCCGCACAGCGCGGCCAAAAAAAAAAAAAAAACACCTCTAAATAATACTTTTTATTCTACTCTTCTACCCTTCCAAATTAGTGTGCTTGAATTTTGGATTGCAGAGGGAAGGTATTAGGTAATATTTCAAAACCGGTTCCACCAAGTTTTGTGAGCACGGATTACTCTAAGCCTCACTTCCAAGCTGCCGAAATGATGCATTTATTTTGAGTGTTAAATAACAAATCTATGTAGAGTGCTTGGTGTGTGTACAGTGCATAGTAAGTGCTCAGTAGGCATGTAATAATCACCTCTGGGAGAACTGAGCCAGGATTGTGATCAGAAGATTCTGTTCCAGGCAAAGCTTAGATATGGGCAGTTCTTCTGTGGCAGCTGGGGCCACCTGCACAGAACCTTTTAAAGAGGAAAGAAAGAAAGGTGTGCTGTACTTGGTACCTGATCTTGCATGTATCAGGCACTCTTTGACACCACCTGCAGCTTACCTGGCCCTGTTGCATTGTGATGTTTGAAAGACAGCTTACAGATGTTCGTTTATGCTGTCCTGTGCTTTCACAGTCATTTGAAAAAGACCAGTTAGTATGCAATTTTGTTACCAACCCCCAGTCCAATTCATATTTATTAGGTTTCTATTACGTATGTGTCTGGGACTTAGGGGCTTGAATCAATTGATCCGTAAATAGTTTACATTAAGAAAAACTTACTTCGGAAGAGAAACTTTCCCTAAGTAAATTATACCTAGAGACTAGAAAAGGGCTTGCCATATTTCATTCTTACTTAGATAGCTTTTGGGTTATATTATTTGTTGGAGGTCTGCTTTCAATTCTCTTGAAAATCGATTGTGGAAGGTTCAGAATCCAGATCAGTAGGAAGGAAAGATTTTACGTCCTTCGTTTTCACCCTCCCTTGGATGATGTTAAAGCAAAAAGCCTGCATCTTGATTGCTGTTCTGTCCTGTTTCTGGTGAAAATTATTCTTGAAGTTTATGATTCAGACAGAAGCGCTTGATGCAATCACAGCTAAAGCAGGTGTAAGTTGGCCTGCATTTTAAACTATTTTCTATAATGTTTGACCCTAGTGGCAGTGAATGGAGTCCATTTCTGTCCTGGAATGAGAAACAGTTTCGTGTGAATGTTAATGTCAATAGGAAAACTTTCCTGAATTTCATAGGGGAGAAAGATATCTAAAATTTAGCAGTGTAGTAGAGCTTTCCTTTCTCTCTTTCTATTCCTTTACTTTTTTTTCTTTTGGCTACGCCATGTGGCATGAGGGAATCTTATTAGTTCCCCGACCAGGGTTTGAACCCATGCCCCCTGATTGGGACTTCAGAGTCTTAACTACTGGACCGCCAGGGAAGTCCCCTCTATTCCTTTACGTTATATGTAATATTATAATTGTATTTTCTTCCAAAATAATGTGAATGGATTGGTGGTATTTTTGCATTCTTTTCAATTGCCCCTCAAGGGCCTTTTAATCCCAAGTTGACCACATGCTCTTTGGAGAGAGTACTGGACTGGGAAGCAGCATTTCCACATTTCTGTGCCCATGTGAACCATATTGCCTCAGTTTCCTCATGTGTAAAATGAGAAAATGAGATTAGATTGTCTTTTTCTTGTTGTTGATAACTTTAGTCACCATGCTGTCCTTTATATCCCCAGGACTTAATTTATCATATGACTGGAATTTTGTACCTTTTGATCACCTTCACCCATTTCGCCATTCCTCTTTAGCTTAAGATGACATGATTCCATCTGTCCAAAATCAATTTTAAATAGATTGCTTAAAGGGGGGAGTTTTTTCCTTGTACACTTCTAAAATTATTTGGAGCTTGCCTTTTAAAACCTGTGCTAGCATTACAATAATCAGGAAGACACTGGTGTGCATTGGGAGGTGTATAGGCTGCTACTTGGTGTAGGAGGGATTTGAATTCCTGCCATTTAAACTCTTAGGTTAGTAGTTTTATTTTGGTTTTTGGATGAGAACTGCAGTTAATGTGCTCAGATACCATTAAGGGTAGGTTCTGTGTGAAGATTTTTAGGTGTATTTCAGTAAATACAACATTGTATATTATTAACTAACCTGGTAGTAAGGTGTGTGTTTGGTTCTTAATTTTTCTAATGAATTTTCAGTAACTTCCGATTGATTGTTCCCTCCCCTTATCTTTGCCTTTTCCTACTTCCTTCTATTACCTACTTCTTTCTGTTACCTCCTTCCTGAAAAAAAGGCAAATGATACTCATCAAATTTTCTAAGCAACTTAAAATGTTGACTTGAAAGTCATTCATCAGCTAAGTGAGAAGTTTTTGTTTTTTACTTTAAATTTGCTTTGGGATTATTTAGAATCTGTTCTTTTAGTAAAAGCACAGAATCCATTTGTAATATCTGCTCTCAGTTGGGAAGTTTTCCCCAGGCTCAAATTTTGTATTTCAAAAAGCAGGCTTCCTATAAATTGACATTGTAGAGAGAATACATTTAGTATTTACTTGAGAAAAGGAGTTCAGCTATGAGCTGTTCCTATTCAACATTGTGTAAAAAATGAGAATATGTTTAGTTTGGGCTTTTTCTCCCAAGACACTTAGATCTTTGAGGAGTCATAGGGCTGTGGCAAGAAAGCGGTAGCTTTGGTGACTTAGGTTAGGGTAGAAGTTTGCTGGATTTTGTGCCTGGGCTCTTTGGCTTGGCTTTCAAATGGTGATAGTTAAAGTATGCTGCTGCTCAGTAGCTTGACCACTGAGGCGTTTCTTTCTCTCATTCATCTGTCCATCTCCCAGAAGATGAAAAGGCCAAGCGAGAATCTGTGTCTCCCTGGACTGTGGAAGGTGATACCAACACTGACCCATGGGCAGGTTATCGATATACTGGTAAACTCAGACCACATTATCCACTGGTGAGTAAATAAGGTAATAAAAATTTAACATTTCTTTTAAACCAATTTTCAGTTTCCTAAAAATGATACTTATAATTTGTATTCCAGTTATGAATCATGTGATCAGGATTAAGTTTACATTCTAGCTTTTTAACTTTTATGGTACATTATTTAGAAGTTAGTAGGGATAATTGGCAATCATGGATGAAGTAGAAAAATTTTAGATGAAGGATTCTTTAATATTTAAGAAAGAATGAGGTAGAATAGATATTTTTAGGCCAACATAATGGTAGTGTATATTACTACTTCTCTAAAATGTTTTCAGTGTGATATTCTTCTACCTTAAGTTTGATATGGCTTTTCTGCCACTCCTGTTCCTTCCAGCGTTCTTGGCAGACTGACTTCAGAGTCTTAACCTAGGAATTGACTTGAGTTGAAATTTATTTGTCATTCTCAAATACTTAAATTCTTTTTACTGTTGTTTTCATTTTATAAAAGAGATACATCGGGGCTTCCCTGGTGGCACAGTGATTGAGAGTCCACCTGCTGATGCAGGGGACGTGGGTTCGTGCCCCGGTCCGGGAAGATCCCACATGCCGCGGAGCGGCTGGGCCCGTGAGCCATGGTAGCTGAGCCTGGGCATCCAGAGCCTGTGCTCCGCAACAGGAGAGGCCACAACAGTGAGAGGCCCGCGTACCGCAAAAAAAAAAAAAGATACATCTTTAATTTTTAAAATTTGGAAAAATGTCAAAAATATAAGAAAGTTTAATTGTAGCTCCCAGAGATAATGTCCAGGAACATATTGGTGTACATTTACTTTGAGACATCATTTTGTTACTGATTGTGGTTCACCAATTTGTTTGGAACAACACGGGCACCTTCCTTGTCTGCATGTAATCTTAAATCTTTAATGGCTTCTGTCACTCTCCCCATTCCTTACATATCCTGGGAAAGGGGGTGGCATTAGCACTAGGCTCGATCTTCACAAAACAGATATGTTGTGATATTTAAGATGTCATTTAAAACTTTTTTTTTCATTTAAGTCAGCGGTCCCCAGCCTTTTTGGCACCAGGGACTGGTTTCATGGAAGACAGTTTTTCCACGGGGCCGGGTCTGGGGGGTGGTTCAGGCGCTTCTGTGAGTGATGGGGAGCGGCAGGTGAAGCTTCACCGCTCACCTCCTGCTGTGCAGTACGTGGCTGTGGCCAGGTGTTGGGGACCCCTGATTTCAATGAAATGAATGAACTTTTGAATTTGGTGTTTATTCCCCCACTTTTATTTTCTTTGTCAGTAGATTTTTTTTTTTTTTTTTTTTCCGGTACGCGGGCCTCTCACTGTTGTGATACGGGCCTCTCACTGTTGTGGCCTCTCCCGTTGCGGAGCACAGGCTCCGGACGCGCAGGCTCAGCGGCCATGGCTCACGGGCCCAGCTATTCCGCGGCGTGTGGGATCTTCCCGGACCAGGGCACGAGCCTGTGTCCCCAGCATTGGCAGGCGGACTCTCAACCACTGCGCCACCAGGGAAGCCCTGTTAGTAGATTTTAATAATGAAAGTTACTTTCATGTTTGAATCGGATGCATCTAACCTCTTCGTTTTTTTTCAGATGCCAACAAGGCCAGTGCCAAGTTATATTCAAAGACCAGACTATGCTGATCACCCTTTAGGTAAATTCTGCTATGCTGTTTCTTCATAGTTCAGTTTGTGGGCTTGCAGACTACTACAGAGGAAAAGAGTGCTTTCTTAGTAGAAAAGTTTCAGTGCTGGATTTCCAATAAATGTAAATATGTTTTTTCAAGGCACACTAGAACATTTGAGAGCATTAAAGATTCTTTCCTCTCATTAGAAATCTAATCAATTCTGAAAACATTGTTTATGTGGCTGTTAAAGGCTACATTCAACATAATATTGTATTTAGTGTTGTTATATCAAATTCTAGATTTTAAAAATAGTTTTGATTTTAGCATGTTCTCCAACCTTAATTAAATAATATCCATTTAGGAAATAACAGATGGTGGAGGCCTTGAATGCATGCCTAACTAAAGACTCTGGACTGTAGCAGTAATAGAAATAGTAGTAATGGTGATGATAGTAGTAGTAATGGTGATGCTGATGATTCTATAACTGATATTTTTTCATAACTGTGTGTCAGGCACTGTGTCAACCTCTTTACATGTATTACTCCATTTAATACTTTCAACACTCCTGGCGTGGGTTCTATTGTCTTCTCCCTTCATGGTTAATGATAGTGAGACATGCAGAGAAGATAGGTACTTTACAGCATAGGCTAAAGTTGGATTATGTGAAATTACTGAGTTTGCTTGTCAAAAATGGTTGAATGTGGTTTAATCTACTGAGCTAAGCTACCTTTGCTTTTTTCTCAAAGAAAAAGGAACTGTATTAAGTCCTTATGAATATAATTTGAAAATTTAGTTAAACTCCACTATTTCAGATAAATTGGAAGAAAAGAGTCTGAATGATAGAATACTGTTGAGGATGTATAATTTCATTACACTGTATTTAATATTCTTGAATATAGTTTTAAATTGTATTTTTAAAGAGTACATAGATAAGGTAAATTGTAATAGGATAAAATGTTGCACAGTGAAAAGTGAGTACCTTTCCCCAGAAGTAATCACTATTAATGATTTCTTGTAGAACTTTTCAGAGATATTTGTTGTGTGTACACACATTAACACGCCCCCACCCAATTATACACAAAACGAACAAACTATATACACCTTTTCACCTTGCTCTGTTATATTTTATGTTGTAAATATTCCATATAATCCGATATAAAACCACTTCTTTCTTTTTAATGACTGAAGTATTCCATTATGTGGACATGTTACAATTTATTAAACCAGACTCCTACTAATGTATATTTAGATTATTTCCAGGTTTTTACTTCTAACAATTTGACTGCAGGAACTGTTCTTATAATTACATATTTGTACACATGTTGAGAGTATTTCTATAGGTTAATTGCCTAAAGTGAAATAGCTAGATCACAGGATACATGCATTTTTAAAAATTTTGAGAGGTATTATAAATCTCAGAGATTTTTTTGCCAGATAAAAACATATGAGAGTCGCTTTCCCTGTATCTTTTTTTCTTTTTAAATAAATTTATTTATTTTTGGCTACATTGGGTCTTCGTTGCTGCGCACGGGCTTTCTCTAGTTGCCGTGAGCGGAGCGCTACTCTTCATTGCGGTGCATGGGCTTCTCATTGCGGTGGCTTCTCCTGTTGCAGAGCACAGGCTCTAGGCACGTGGGCTTCAGTAGTTGTGGCACACGGGCTTAGTTGCTTCCTGGCATGTGGGATCTTCCCGGACCAGGGCTCAAACCCGTGTCCCCTGCGTTGGCAGGCGGATTTTTAACCACTGAGCCACCTGGGAAGTCCTGTTTTCCTATATCTTCCCCAGCTTAGAATCTTATCAAGTTTTGCGATCTGTGCTAATTTGAAAGATGAAAAATGGTATTTTGCAGTTTTTTTAATTTGCATTTTGAGTAAGGTTGAGCATCTATATTTTTAAAAATCATTTGTATTTTTTTTTCCTTTTGAACTGTCTATTCATATCCTTAGACTTTTTTCCCCCCAGTTAGATTACTTAGTTTTTTCCATACTGACTTATAAATGCTCTTTCTATATTAAGGAAAATAATCTCTTGATGTATGTACTATGAAATGTTTTCTCCCAATCAAGCAGTTACATTTTTGTCTTTGTAACATTACGTTTATGACAAACTTTCAACATTCTTCTGTAGTAAAATTCATCAGTGTTTTCTTATAAGGTGCCTATGGCTTTATGACCTAGAAAGACCTTTTGGGTTCAGAGATTATAAAAACATTTTCCCATGTTTTCTTCTGTTTCTATGGTTTTACGCTTCTTGAGTGTGTGTGATAAAATTTTTGGTCCATCTGAAACTTATTTATCTTTAGGAGTTAAGTAGGGATTCAACTTTATTTTTTTCCCAGCAGAATATCTGGTTGTGACATCACGAGTTATTTTTAAAAATTAGTCTTTCTTACTGATTTAAAATGCAAGCTGTATCACTATATTAAATCTTCACGTCTTTAGGTTTTTGGATTCTGTTCTGTTTCATTAACCCATCTGTCTAATCATATGCCATTGCCAAACTCTTAATTATTACAGCTATATCGTGTTTTCATACTTGATAGGCCTTGTTGCCCCCGCCTTTCCTTGTTTTCAGAATTTTCCTGGCTGTTCTTGCATGTTTGTTTTTCCATGTGAAATTTAGAATCAGCTTGTCTGATTCCCAAAAATGTCCTGTTGCCATTTTTTATTGGGATAGTATTAAATTTATAGAGTAATTTTGGAAGAATTGACACCTTTACAGTATTGAGTCTTCCTATCCAAGAACAGGGTATGTTTTTCTTTCCTTCATTAGGCCTTTTAATGTTAAGTTATTCCTGGATACTTTATCTTTTTAAGTTATTCTTGTGAATATAATATCTTCTGTATTTTTTGCTTGTTCATATATGGGAAAGTTATTGATTTTTATATATTTTTCTTATCTGCCAACTTGCCGAATTCTTATTTCTAGTCAGTTACCAGGTATTCCCTTGTTCTAGGGATATATAATCGTATCTGAAATTGATAAGGAGTTTTTCCTTTTCTTCCTAATTTTATATGTCTTGTTTCTTTCTCTCGTTTAGTACATCTGCTAGTATTGTCAGAACAGTGCTACAAATACTAGTGCTGATAGTGGGCATTCCATGATGTTGGTTCTTGGCTTGAGATTTACATTTATCATGTAAAAGTGGTCGCTGGCTATGGTATCAGAATTATCCTTCTAGATGATCATTTATTTTTCATTACTTAATCTGTGGCTATGATGAGTTATATTAATAGTTTCATATTGAACTATCCTTGCCTTTCCAATATGAATCTCGCTGAAGTCATGCTGTACTATGTTTTTTGGATTCTGTTTGATAATATTTTATTTGGTATTGTTATATCAGCATTTATAAAAAGAGTAGTTTATGGTTATATTCTTTTTGTCAGATTTTGAAATAATTATTATACTGGCTTTAATGCTTTTAAATGTATGAATAACTTCAATTAAGCTAATTTTATGAGTGAAAGTTCTTAGGGCAGTATTTTTCCAACTTTTTTGACTATGACCCAGAGAACTGTATTTTATAGCATGATCTGTGTGTATGTGTGTGTGTATAAATCAACAGTCAAACATTTTACAACAGCACTTACTTGCTTACTTACCCTGTATGATATAGTCTATTATTTTCTATTCCATTTATTTACTATAAAAAAATATTAGTCATAGCCCACTAATAGCCACTAAAGGGGCACAAGCTGCCATTTAAAAAACACTGACTTAGGTTCCGGTTTCAAAAAAGAAATGAATGTAATTAATTTATCAGTTGTTGATAATGTACTTGCTTCATGAGATGATGATCATGAAAACAGTTATAAATTGTATGGTGCTCTTCAAATGTGAATCATTTACTGACCTTATTAACACACTCCTGGGCAAATAATAAGTACTCCATCTTGAATGATTTCTCATAGATTTGGAAATTTGTTCTTTAAAAGTGTTCTTTCATTTTGTTTAGCAAATTTCATGTTGCAAGTAGTTTTTCAGAAAACCTGACCTGGACCCTCCCATATTATGAAATACCATTGTGTGAAATAGTGAGACCTGACTATTATTATATCATCTAGGGGATAATTATGCTAATATATACTACATCTTTTTGTTCATTTTGGTTTTACTTACTGATTTTCTTTACCAGGAATGTCTGAGTCTGAGCAGGCTCTTAAGGGTACTTCTCAAATTAAGTTACTCTCATCTGAAGATATAGAAGGCATGCGACTCGTATGTAGGGTAAGAGTTTTTTTCTCCCCCCCATGGGATAGAACGTGTTTAAGTAGTCATAACACATGAAGTCAATGATTTGCTCATTTATAAAAGTAGCAAATGTTACATAGTAAAACTGTGACTAGCCATATTTACTTTATTTTTAAATTTACTTTTTGAAGTATAGTTGATTTACAATGTTGTGTTAATTTCTGCTGTACAGCAAAGTGACTCAGTTATACATACATTCTTTTTTATATTCTTTTACATTATGGTTTATTCCAGGATACTGAATTTAGTTCCCTGTGCTGTACAGTAGGACCTTGTTGTTCATCCATTCTACATGTAATAGTTATTTTCTGTGGTTCTTTGAGGAAAATCATTCATCTATTCTTTTATTTCCCTCCCTTCCCTTCCCCGTTGTAGAATTGTGAGAAGCTTCAAACTTCATCAGTTCATTATTGTTTAGATTACTTAGGATGTACATTTTCACATACAAATCAGTCAGACGTACTTATTAAGCTATTTTCTAGTTAGCCCAGTTTTATTTATATGTTTACACACACATGCATACACTTTTATTAATGGGTGTTAGAAATACATACAAATGGTTGTAAACTGAAAATTCAGGATTATAATATGCAAAGTGAGGTTCGTCTTATCAATATCCTACAAAATCTAAGTTAGTCCAAAGGGTACAGATTTCTATTTCTATTTCATTTCTTCTTGAATGTATGAAGTGTTTCTCTTTTACAGCTTGCCAGAGAAGTACTGGACATTGCTGCTGATATGATTAAACCAGGTGTAACTACTGAAGAAATAGATCATGCTGTACACTTAGTAAGAATTTTAATTTTATGCTTTGAAAAATTTTTTCATACTGTTAGATGTTTAGTCTAAAACATTAAAGTAAAAAATTAAGTAAACCTAAGTTCTGAATATCTACACTTGGCTAATTTGAAAGCAAAGTTTTCACTTTGTTTCAAATATAGAAAGTATTCAACAGTCATTATTCCCATCTTTAAGTATCTGTGGTATTGGGGTCTGAGGTAAGCTTGAAATATCTTGTTTCTGAAACCTCACATTTCATAACATTTTAGTTTAGCTTTTATAAGATGATTAGCTTTATTAGCACTTTAAGTAAATCACGCTACCACATGCATCAAATATTTTGAAATAAAAAAGAATATAACTTCTGAAACTAGATTAGTAGGAAAACATCTTCCTTTTTATATCTAATAACAAGGCCACAAACAGACCAGATACATGTTTGTAGTAAATATGGTATAGGTATACTTTTAAAATAAAGATTGCTTATCTACCAAAGAGAGACCTTAAAACCCTTTAGTAAATAAATATTCATGATCATAAAAAAAAAACAAAAAAAAATACCCTACAGTAGATGAGTACATATATGATATGATTAGGTTGTTCATAGTAGAAGAGCAATAATTAGTTAATAAATCACATGGAAAACTAATTAAACCTGCTCTGGTAATCAAACAAATGCAAGTCATAAAGACCTACTAAATTAGTAAGTATTTTAAAGATGTTTATGTCCATTGCCTACGGGAAGATGGTGAAATTGGTACTCCTTTGCATGGTGGTGGTATTGTAAATTGGAACTATCCTTTTGGAAGGAAATTTGACAATGTGTCTTGAGCTATAAAAATGTTTAGAACATTTTTTTATTTGGAATTTTATAAATCCTGATTTTTAGGTATTGTTATAAAGTACAGTTGACCCTTGAACAACACAGGTTTGAACTGCATGGATCTTTTTTTTTTTTTTTAGTATTTATTTATTTATTTGGTTGCACCAGGTCTTAGTTGCAGTGGGCTCCTTAGTTGCAGCTCCAGGGCTCCTTAGTTGCTGCTCACCAGCTCCTTAGTTGTGGCAGGTGAGCTCCTTAGTTGTGGCATGCATGTGGGATCTAGTTCCCTGACCAGGGATCGAACCCGGGCCCCCTGCATTGGGAGCGCAGAGTCTTAGCCACTGCGCCACCAGGGAAGTCCCTGCATGGATCTTTTCATGTGATGAAAAAGATCTTTCATCTTTTTTCAATAAATATATATATCTACTGTAAATGTATTTTCTCTTCCTTTCGATTTTTAAAAAAAATTTAATTAAAAATTAAAAAAAGTTCTTTGGCCTCACCACGTGGCATTCTTTTTTTTCTTATGATTTTTAGAGTAGTATTTTCTTTTCTCTAGCTTACTTTATTGTAAGAGTACAGTATATAATACAAAGAATTATGTAATATAAAGAATACAGTATATAACACATACAAAATATGTGTTAAACTGTCTGTTATTGGTAAGGTCAACAGTAGGGTATTAGTAAAGTTTTGGGGGAGTAAAGTTATATGTGGAATTTGGACTGTGCAGGGGGTCAGTGCCCCTCCCCCTCCCCCTCCATCCTTCCCCCACCCCCTGTGGCCCCAGGTTGTTCGTGTCAGCTGTATGTGGTATGCATTAATAGCAGTTTGAATGCTTCCTATAGGCCAGGTGCTCTTTTACGTGCTTCTTTTATTAACTCATTTAATTTCCCCAGCAACTCAATGAGATAGATGCTACTGTCATCTCCATCTTACAGATTAGGAAACTGAGGCAGAGAGAGGTTAAGTTGCCCAGGGTTACACAACTTGTAAGTAATGGAGTTGGCATTTTCAGTCAACGCAATCTGCTTCTGTGTGCTCTTAACTAGTATTTATACTGCTGTAAGAAATACAGAAGCATATCGTTAAATATAAGGAAAAATGATAGGCATGTAGTTATTGATCATAATATTTTTTTTGTAATTGAGGAAACTAATATAAATTTTCAATACTAGAATTGCCAATAAAATTATAGTGCATTCCACAAAGTGTATTCTAGGCAACTATTTAAAAATTATTTGTAGGAAGACTGTGGCAATGTGGAAAGAGAAATTATGTATGCTATGACTACCACTGTATAAAAACATCCAAGTAAAATAAGACTTATTTATGGGGAACCAGATCATTTTCTTAGAGGTTCTTTTGTTGTTCCACATGAATGTAGTGGTTAAAATGTCTCAGGGAATACTTTACCATCTCTTAATTATTACTAGTATTTATTTTTATTTTTATTACTTTTATTTTATTATTAGGGATAGAGGCTTGTTTCTATATAAGAAATTATAATTACATTAAGTGTGCACATTAATTTAAAATTTAAATAATATGTTTTTAATAAGGAGTAGGTAATTCTAAAATAAAATCTTCATATAGTGACATCTGTTTATGTAAATATTTGAAATATGTGAATTTTCTTTTCCTTTGCGATTATCAAGTAAACTGGTTTGCCTGTGGTCTGACTTACAAACCCTACTATTTATCTACTGTTTAAGGTAATAGCTACTAGTATTTCTAAAATAAAATCTTAAATAAGTTCTTCATTAGGAGCGTTTGTACAACAAAATTTTCCACATTTTTCAAATTTTAAAATGATTAATTGTATACAGATTAACTTTTTCTTTGGCACATTCCAGATTATTCTCTCCGTATTTTTAATTTATTATAGGCATGCATTGCAAGAAATTGCTATCCTTCTCCCCTGAATTATTATAATTTCCCAAAGTCTTGTTGTACTTCAGTGAATGAAGTGATCTGCCATGGAATTCCAGACAGACGGCCCTTGCAAGAAGGTGATATTGTTAATGGTAAGAAATAAGTGTGACTTTTGTCACTGTTAGCAAAGAAACAGCAAGGCTTTGGGAGTCTAATAGTGACTTGCATTTTCTTCACTTGCTTCCTGTCTTTTACTTTTTTCATATTTAAAACTTAAAATAAATTGAAAATCTCTGGAAACCTATTTTATGGTTTTAAGATGTTTAACTGCTTTCAAGGTGCTTCTAGTATGATGTGCTTGATACAGGTTCTTTAATGCAGATGATCATTATGTGATTGGTAAATAGGGGAAAGATGTCAGTGAAGTGTGGTAGTAATGTTGATTCAAGTGGGATTTTTTTTTGCTTATTCCTTTTAGTCCACTATTGGTTTTGAAGAAATCAGGGCAGGCTTTCTTACAGATAAAGAGAAATCATTAGTAATATATGAAGCTCTTAAGAAAAACAGCTAAAAATCCTGCAGAAGTATCGTCCTTGATGTAAGAAGTTCAGAAAGTGGCTTTAGGGACCACTGTGTTAAGCTACTTTGGGAAACTCCCAAGTGCAGAGAAAGAAGCTGCAAAAAACATTTTCCTCTGTGATTGAAAAAGTGTTGATGAATTAGGCTCCCCTCGATGGTATTTTTAATATTGATGAACTTGGTCTCTTTAGTAATCAGATATCTTCAAGGATCTATATATCAAACAAGGAAGCCTGAGCCCAGGTGTTAAAGGCTACAGAGAATGGACCAACTGTGATGCTGGCTGTGAATGGTAGTGGGGACTTGACCAACACTGCTTTTTTTTTGTTTGTTTGTTTGTTTTTTGGCGGTACGTGGGACTCTCACTGTTGTGGCCTCTCCCGTTGTGGAGCACAGGCTCCGGACGCGCAGGCTCAGCGGCCATGGCTCACGGGCCCAGCCGCTCCGCGGCATGTGGGATCCTCCCGGACCGGGGCACGAACCCGTGTCCCCTGCATCGGCAGGAGGACTCTCAACCACTGCACCACCAGGGAAGCCCTGACACTGTTTTTATATGCATTCTTTTTGCTTCAGTTAGAGTATCTGTTTATAAAGTTCCATAAGTTTTGAGGGGTCTGCCCAATGCTGTTTTTCATATATAAGCCTTATTATTTTTATTACACACATAATGTGTGAGGTTTTTCAGGAACGTGAGTGTTGTGCTAGAGCCAACACACCTATATTGTGATATTTTAAGTGGATTGAAAATTTATGGTTTAAGAATACTCATTTAATGTGCTCCGTAGGATACATTTAGTGGAGTTTAGTGGTGTAGTGGTAATCTGTATTTTTAAACATGGGAATAGTCACAAATCAGTGAAAGGCAAATGAGTCTTTGAAAACTAAGTGTAGAATAGTGTAAATGTTTCTATTTATTGATTCACTAGGACGAGGAAAAAGTCATTAAAGATAACTAATGAAAGCAGTATTTCCTGTTTAATGTCAAAACGTGGCAAAGTCCTTCATTTAATGTTCTTAACTTGGGTCATTGATCTTGCATGAATATATCCGGGGTTACATTTTTCTTCTGCCGTAAACGATCTAACCACTGTTGTAAGAGTATTAAAGCCCACTGTCTGGCTTGTGCTGCGAGACCACGGACCTGTTTTCCACAGTGAGTTCAGTTGCATTACAGACAAGAAGTGTCTCTTGGGCATTAAGTATGTATTCATTGGTGTCACTTGTGAATGCAGAAGTTATCTCTCTCATTAAGCTGCTTGATTCTGTCATGTTGGAGAAAGTTAACTTCAATTTTGAGATAAAAAACAAGTGTGGTCTTTATGTTTGCACATTCTTTTGCAGTGGACATCACTCTTTATCGCAATGGTTATCATGGGGACCTGAATGAGACGTTTTTTGTTGGAGACGTGGATGAGGGAGCTCGGAAACTGGTTCAGACCACGTATGAGTGCCTGATGCAAGCCATTGATGCAGGTCAGGCTCAGTGCTGGGCACCCGCTGGAGCTACTGTGTGGTGTGGGCCTTGAGTGACCTGTCACTATACTGTGCATGCCTTATCCCTCCCAGCTGTGCCTCTACCCTCCCTGAGTTAGCTTTGGGTTTGGCAGTAGTAGGTTTAAGGATGATTTGGGAATCCCTTGATGAGGATGGACCGGACTATTGCTTATTCCTTTGACTCTTCTATGATTTATCTTCCTTTTCTCTGGCTGATAAATGAGGAGGAATGCGTGGATACTTTTTTTTTTTTAACGTCTTTATTGGAATATAATTTCTTTACAATGTTGTGTTAGTTTCTGCTGTAAAACAAGGTGAATCAGCTATACATATACATATATCCCCCTATCTCCTCCCTCTTGCGTCTCCCTCCCACCCTCCCTATCCCACCCCTCTAGGTGGTCACAAAACACCGAGCTGATCTCCCTGTGCTATGCAGCTGCTTCCCACTAGCTAGTTATTTTACATTTGGTAGTGTATATATGTCAATGCTACTCTCTTACTTCATCCCAGGTTCGCTTTCCCCCTCCCTGTTTCCTCAAGTCCATTCTCTATGTCTGCGTCTTTATTCCTGTCCTGCCCCTAGGTTCATCAGAACCATTTTTTTTAGATTCCATATATATGTGTTAACATACAGTATTTGTTCTTCTCTTTCTGACTTGTGGATAGTTCTTGAGTGCAACTTTTCTTCTACTTTTTAATTATTTTGGGAAAGAGTGTGTTAGATTATAAGAGAAAAATGAGTGATCTTCCTTTACGCTTGCCTCTCCTTTTTTGTTTTTTAATCTCTCTTCTCCAGAGGTGTCCACTTTTTTTTTTTTTAATAAATTTACTTAGTTTTGGCTGCGTTGGGTCTTTGTTGCTGCACGCAGGCTTTCTCTAGCTGCGGCGAGTGGGGCCTACTCTTCGTTGCAGTGCGCGAGCTTCTCATTGTGGTGGCTTCTCTTGTTGTGGAGCACGGGCTCTAGGCACGTGGGCTCAGTACTTGTGGCTTGCGGGCTGTAGAGCGCAGGCTCAGTAGTTGTGGCGCACGGGCTTAGTTGCTCTGCGTCATGTGGGATCTTCCCGGACCAGGCCTTGAACACGTGTCCCTTGCATTGGCAGGTGGATTCTTAACCTCTGCACCACCAGGGAAGTCCCCAGAGGTGTCCACTTTTAACATTTAGCTTTTTTTCTCTGTAGTATGTTAGTACACACATAGAAACACACATAACTGTATGTATGTGTTTAGTTAGGTTAAACGGAATCATAAGATTTGCGGTATTCTATAATTTGGTACTTTTCAACCAGTAATATCTTAGAGGTCTTTCCATATTAGAATACGTACGTACCTGTATGCATAGATCTCCATTCTTTTAATGGCTATATATTATATTCCACAGTATAAAATTTTCTACAACTGTTCCCCTACTGGATTTTGGTGTTTTCCATATATCTTGCTATTGCAGTGAATAATATCTTTGGGTAGAGGTGTATTTCTGTGGGATTTTTCTCACATACAACAGTTCATCCAGGTTTTTTAAAATTTATGCCATATCTTGTGAGGAAAGAGAAGGAGAGTCTTGTTGCAAATGTTAACAGACTATTACAAAGGACAGTTTGAGGGCAAATAACTTTTCAGTTAAAATCCACAGCATTTCAACCTTATTGTTCAGTGTATTATCCACCCCCTACCCCCTGTTAAATAAATCTGATATATCATCAACAATGTATTGGACAGGACAGGGTTCTTAGGCAAAAATATAGTATATGATGCAATTTTTACTAATTTAATGAAGTCAGAGGAATGAAAAGTGAAAGCATGTGATTATTTTTATATATTAATATGTGAGATATTCTTTTCCTTATTTTTCACTGTTGATTATACTTAAAAACTTTGATATTCTCTGTGGTATTGTGAGATGAGGACTTTAATATTTAGTTTCTCATTTTGGAAGCTTTAGTTTTAAATCATTTTTAGGGTTTCTGTGTTCAATGTTTATGTCCCTTTTGCTTCTCTGTGAGTTGATTGAAATAACCAGACAGCTGGAATGTTGTTTTACAGTGACACAGGAATAAAAGTTGCTAAGAACCTACAAGAAACCAAAGTCTTCATTAACAGTAGACAGGAAAGAATAGAAGTTGATTCATCTCTGGAAAGTGCTATTAACACTTTTGTATGTATCATTCCTGCCTCTTGTTTTCCAATAATTTGGCTGCCCACCCTGGTGCAGAGCACTAGAGAGCTTGACCAGCTATGAAATTAGCCTTCTAGAATAGGGCTTCTCAGTCTACATGCTCATGGCACTTTGAGTCTGATAATCCTTTGCTGTGGGAGCCTGTCCTGTGTACTGTGGGATGCTTAGCAGCATTCCTGGTCTCTACCCACCAGAGGCCGTTTGCACCACCACTCCTCGTTGTGACAACCAGAAACGTCTCCAGGTATTATGAAGTGTACTTCCCTGGGACCAGAATTCCCTCTGGCTTGAGAATTAGGGGAGAAGTCTCCTCTCTCACCCTCCGTCATTTTTGTTGAACAGTTTCTTGTGTGTTGTGCACCATGGTTAAAATTTTCCTTTCCTCCCTGCTGACTGGGGCTGATAGGACGGCTTGGATGGAAATGCAAGAAAATCATTATGCAAGTCAGCATGTTCCTCAAAAATAATTAACCTCCCACCCCCCCACCCCCCAAAAAAGTCAAGCTGGAACATGTGGTTAAGAGCAAGTAAATGTTATGAAAATGATGCCTTGAGCCGTTCACCTGGAAATTTGATTGATGGGAGAGGATGTGTTGTGCCTGCGCCTCAGGTTGGAGATGAGAGAGGCACAGTAGGGGACTGTAGGGCGTGGGAGGACCCCCAGAACCGTGGCCGGGTTCCCTAGGAGTCTCCATGCTAGGAGAGCTGTAGCAGCAATAAGAACCGCTTCTTTGGGTTTTTATTTAAACAGTGGTAAAAGTCATAAAAGTTAAACGGGGCTGGAAGTATACAGTGAGAAGTAGCTTTCTACATCCTACTCCTAAGACCTTCTGCAGAGGCAACTATGAATAATTTGAGAACCACTTTTATGGGGATAAAGAAGCCCAGGGGAAGTAATTCTTTGCGAAATTGACCAGACTAAAACTGAGGACAAGTCAAGTTCCTTTTTGGACATCCCTTTTTCTCCTGATGCTCTTTCCTCTCTTATCTCTTCTGCTCGCTTTAATGGAAAGCACACTGACCTTAGGGAAGGCGAGGAAGAGAAGTGTGTGTTCCATTCTCTTGTTTATTCAGAGAGCAAGCGGTGCCTCTCCCAACCCCTTACTGCTGCACACGCCCTCTTCTTCTGCAGCAAAGGAGGAAACCCAGGTGCTGCTGGCTTGGATCTCAGCTTTGCCGTTTCCTGGCAGTATAGCCTCTTTGTGCTTCGGTTTCCTCATCTTGAAAGTCTCGGAATGTAGGTGTGTAAAGCCTTCAGAAAGGTTCCTGGCATAGACAGTGATTGCTTAGTAATCATTAGTTTTTCTTTCTCTTTGTCATGAGTCTTCTCTTTTCCTTTCAGTGAAACCTGGTGTTCGATACAGAGAATTGGGAAACATTATTCAGAAGCATGCCCAAGCAAATGGATTTTCAGTTGTTCGAAGCTATTGTGGGCATGGAATCCACAAGCTTTTTCATACGGCCCCCAATGTACCCCACTATGCCAGTAAGTACTGTCCAAAGATTTGGTATTTGCTAACTAACAAATATTCAGACATTTAACAGGACCTACTATTTTGTATTTATTAAAGTAATCTATTAGCTGTTATAAACAGACCCCCCAGAATGTAAACACAAGGCACATAACAGTCCACAGCATATGTGTGTGGTCACTCTGGGGGTGTGGGGTGGGACAGTTATTCTCTGACCCAGGCTCTTGTCACTTTCAACCTATAGCTTTCAAGATCACTTTGGGGGTTCCCCTCCTAGTCGTACAGATATTGGGGACGAGGGGAGAAGCATGGAGGGGTATGCTTGGGAGGTTTTAATGGGCCAGCCTGGATTTGGCATAAATCACTTACATTTACTTTTCATTGGCAGGAATTCAGTCACATGGCTACACTAACTGCAGGGGAGGTGGGGAAGTGTAATCCAGCTGAGTACTCGGGAAGAAAAGGAGACTAGTAATGTTGGTGAACAGCCAGTACTCTCTGCCACATGTATTCTGATTCCTTAAATGAAATTGGTTCAGCTGGGTTTGATTTGAGCTCTCAGTACATGTCAGCTACTGTATTCTTTGTTGGTATAGAGGGGAATCGACAAAGTACCTTTTCTCGGGCTTCCGTGGTGTCGCAGTGGTTGAGAGTCCACCTGCCAATGCAGGGGACATGGGTTCATGCCCCGGTCCGGGAAGATCCCACATGCCGCGAAGCGGCTGGGCCCCGTGAGCCATGGCCGCTGAGCCTGCGCGTCCAGAGCCTGTGCTCCGCGGCGGGAGAGGCCACAACAGTGAGAGGCCCACGTACTGCAAAAAAAAAAAAAAAAGAAGTACCTTTTCTCAAATTGAGTGCTGTCTGATAGATTAACAAAGGAAGTTTTGGGCGATTAATGTCTTACAGAAACCTTTCTCTTGGAGAGTTAAGACATGCAGGGGTGAGTCTGTTATTTAGTGCTAGAAAGGAAAACCGTCCACAATAAGTGACCTAAGAAGGAATTTAACAAATATGTAGGAGCCATTGCTATGTAGACACTTTCATGTACCTCCTTGTGCTTACGTTTTTCCTCATATGCACAATAGCAGGGAATGGTACCTACCCTAGAACTGTTACTAGGATTAAGTGAGATAATGCGTGTTAACTTTTAGAGTGATGATAATAATGATGGTGATGCTATACATTATCTCATTTGATCATCACAACTCTATGAATAATTTCTTAGCCCTATTTTTTTAAAATTTAAAAAAAAAAATTTTTTATTTTGCGGTGCGTGGGCCTCTCACTGTTGTGGCCCCTCCCACTGCGGAGCACAGGCTCTGGACGCGCAGGCTCAGCGGCCATGGCTCACGGGCCCAGCCGCTCCACGGCATGTGGGATCTTCCCGGACCGGGGCACGAACCCGCATCCCCTGCATCGGCAGGCGGACTCTCAACCACTGCGCCACCAGGAAAGCCCTCAGCCCTATTTTTAAAAAGCAGATTCTGCGTTTAGGGAAGTGATGTATTTATTTCAAGTCCACACAAACTAGTAAATAAACGTCAGGTGTAGGATTGGTACCTAGGTTCTGTCTGGCTTTCTGGAGTCAGTCTTTCCCGTGCTGCCTAGGAAGTACTGAAGCAGTTTGGCGCTGGGTCTTGTGGGAGAAATAAAGATTGAGATTTTGGTTTGCTGGAGAGATGAGGAAGGGCATTCCAGGTGGTGGGGAAGCATGAATAGGTGCTTCAAGTTGAGACTGAACAGAGACAAGATAAGCTTGGGCTGAGAATTATGTGTTAAAGACTAGAAATGGGCAGTGCCAGATCGAGGATAGTTGACTTCCTTTTAGGGATTTGTAGAACATTTTTTGGCAGAAGAATGGCAAGGTGAAATTGCCATTTGGGGAAGAAAAGTTAGCAGTGGTGTCTAGAATGGATTGCCGGTGTGAGTTAGCCAGGCTTGTCAGCCTGATGCAGTTGTCGTAATCCAGATGTGAGGTAAAATCTAAGACGTCAGTAGTTGTGAAGAGAAAGGGAAATGAGTGAGAAACGTCTCAACAGGAGGAGCTAGAGAAGGCACTTAAGGCACAGCATTTGACATAAATCAATAAGCATTTATTAGCAGACCACATAGTCCTTCTTATTTCAGCTGGAATTGTGCTTGAAATAAAAGCTAGCAATAGAAAATAGGTAGCCAACTTCATTCCTTCCTGGTAAGCCCTGTGATCACCTGATGTGCATTGCCTTTAACAGAATGGAAGTAGCTATTCTGATGACACTGGCGTGTGCCACACGTGTACGTGTGTGTGTTTTGTGTGTGGAACAAGAGTGTGCAAGGGAGGGAATGAAAAAAGCACCCTTACTTGCAGAGGTAACAAACTTAGGTTTAGGTATGGACTAGATAGAGACTTTTTGTCTATCTGTCTATGTCTATTAATTTTTATCGGAGTTGATTTACATTGTTGTGTTTCTGCTGTACAGCAAAGTGAATCAGTTATACATATACATATATCCACTCTTTTTTAGATTCTTTTCCCATATAGGCCATTACAGAGTATTGAGTAGAGTTCCCTGTGCTATTCAGTAGGCTCTCAGGAGTTATTGATTTTATATCAATACACAGTAGTGTGCATATGTCATAAAGAGAGATTTTTTTTGAAGGAAATAGAATTTATGGGAGACGGAGATACAGGTCAGTGATGATGGTGTCAGCAAAATACCATACCACCCATACACAAGAGATGGCGCTTGAGTTTCATGTTAAACTCTTTAATTAGAAATAAAAATTCTGAAAAAAGAAACAAGGACCCAGGTATACTTCATTTCATCCAACTGATATGTTTTTGAAAAGTCAAGTGTTAATCGGGTTTAGATAAAACAAAATATGTGTGGTCCCTTTAGGGACGTGTTAAAGGAAGCTGCTGAGAGTCTCTACTGCAGAGGCCTTTTGAAATGTAAACGATCCCTGCTTTGGCTTGTGACTTCATATTCCTAAGCACCCGAGCACGGAACCAGGAAATGGTTGTGTGACTTCCCTCCACCTCCTTCCGTGTAAGAGAAGTCCTCGTTAGATGAGAGTGTAGTGTGCTTCTTTGTCATTATGGTTCGAAAGTAAACGTGATGCTACCCTATCTTTAGAATATATATCACGGTAGTTCTGGGAGGCAGACGGTAGAGCAGGTACACACCTTTGTAAAAGCACTCAGCAGTAGTATCTGCTATAGTGTAGTCGCTAGGCGATGTGTGTTTGAGCCTTGTTGAGAAGCTGAAACCATGAGTCAAGGTTAGCTGCGAGTTGTAACTTCTACAACAATGAATCAATGGCAGAAACAGGAGTGGAACTTGGATTCTCTGTATTGCGCTGTCCAGTGTATGTGAGGCACATATGTAATATTAAGATTTCTAGTGGTCATATTGAAAAAGTAAAGAGAGACAGATGGAGTTAATTTTATATTTTATTTAATCCATTACATTAAAAATATTAGCATTTCAACATTTAATCAGTGTAAAAAAATTGCGATATATTACATGCTGTTTTTTTGTCTTTGAAATCGGCATATTTTTATATGCACTTTCTGACTTGCCGTTTTTTAAGTGCCGATCTTCATGCACCCAGTTGCTGCCTTACTGGACAGCACAGCTATCAATTCCTTTATCCTTTTTTCTTTCCATGACACCACACTGACGCTCTTTGACATTTTCTGTTTGATATCCCCAAGGGAATATGACCAAGTCTATATATGTAGTAAATTGCATGTCATTTGGAGAGAAAGTTCATGAAATTAGAAATAAAAAGTAAAGATTATTTTTGCCCCTCAGAGTTTTATAATAATTTAGAAACTCCTGATTTGGAATCTGTAGAATAAGTGTATTTTGGCAATACCTAAGATAGCGGAAAGCAGCGTGATAGCTATTCACAAGGAAGGGCGTGCAGGAGTGTAAACGTGCGGGTGAGGTTAGACCGTACCTAGACAGAGCAGCTTGAGCAGGGTCGGCCTCTGTCGACACATGGGTTGCCCTCCGGAAGAACCGCAGCCTTACGCAGAAAACCCCTGAAAGCCGGTGCTTTCGCCACCTGGTGGTCCGGCAGCGCAAGTGCAGTCACCTGTTTACCGATGCTCTTATCAGTTTTTGGTTTTTATTGACAGTTTGAACTTTAAACTGGTTCTCCATTTTCGTCTGAGATTGTATAAAAAGGCCTATCCTGTTTAAAATTTTTGGCCTTCTTGGGAAGATGGCACGCCTGGGCACTGATAGTTGAGTTTCTCACAATGATCCTGAAAAATACTTTTGTAATTGGTTAACTTGGACAAAAAGTCTTTGGAGGGAGAAATGGAATTTTTGTTTCCAATAGAAAGGAATAATCGTGTCAGCATTAAAGAAAAGTAGGTTAGTGTGCGGGGCTTTGTCCCCCTCCGAAGATAAGACAATTTACAAAACTTTTAAAAAATGGTGCAGTTGTTTCTCTGGGCTGTGCCCCCATCTCCACCCGCATCCACACCCCTACACGCACCCAAGAGGTAGGAGGCTTCTGGTGGAATTCGAAATGTCTTCTTCTTTAAAGCATCGTACCTCCATGAGTGTGGCGCTTTGCTGGGTTGCATGGTTGCAATTCTAACCCTGCTATAACATAAATGGGGGGCACTTTTCCTTTTATAGAAGCGATAACCACATCTGAGATCCAGCCTAGGGCATCTCTGTATTTTCCTAGAGAAGACGTAAAGAAAATGAAATATGCCTAGGACAGTATCTGCCCCAGAGTAGGTGGTTTTCAGTAAAATCCCTGTTTGTTGAATGATCTGCTTTAAGAAAGGGGAATCAGGAGAGGAGAAAGTCATTAATTTAAGAATCACTCATGGGAATATAAGTTGTGTACTTTTCCCAGGGAGCTGCTTAACAATATGCTGTAGGTTTTTTTGCTGTGTTCTGAGATTTTTTTCTTTAATTTCAGAAAATAAAGCAGTTGGAGTGATGAAGGCCGGCCACGTATTTACAATTGAGCCAATGATTTGTGAAGGTGAGAAAAAAGGGATGCTGTAACATTCTTTAATTGAATTTTTATTTACTTTTGGTTACTCATGATCAGATTAGTAGTCTGCTCTACTTTCTTTTTGCTTCATTTCCACTCCCCGTCCTATCTCTAACTTGATTCAGTATCATGTTAGAGAACTGAAAATTGTAAGGGTTGGCAAGAAAGCAATACCTTCTGCACGGTAATTTGCCTGCTGTCCGTAGATGCTGAAGTGCTTGAATCCTGGTCCCTTTTCATAAAGGTCCTGTCAAAGGGAGCATGGTAATAACTAGGCGCCTCCATCAAGCCTGTGCAGAAGTTCTTGCTTGTCTTGATGGGGGTGAGGAGGAGGAGGAAAAAAGAAGCTAGAGCTATTTGGTGTTTTTTTTGTCTTTTTGTTTTTCAAATTAATTAATTAATTTTTATTTATTTATTTTTTGGCTGCATTGGGTCTTCGTTGCGGTGAGTGGGCTTCTCGTCGTGGTGGCTTCTCGTTGCGGAGCACGGGCCCTAGGCGCGCGGGCTTCAGTAGTTGTGGCACGCAGGCTCAGTAGTTGTGGCTCACAGGCTCTAGAGCGCAGGCTCAGTAGTTGTGGCGCACAGGCTTAGTTGCTCCGCGGCACGTGGGATCTTCCTGGACCAGGGCTCGAACCCGTGTCCCCTGCATTGGCAGGCAGATTCTTAACCACTGCGCCACCAGGGAAGTCCGAGCTATTCGTTTTGCGGCAGAGTTATATAATTTAATTCTCCACAACTTATGAGGTAGGTGCTATCCCCATTATACAGGAGAGCAAACTGATTTTTGAAGAGGTTAAGTAACTTGCCCAAAGTCACTTAGCTAGTTATGTGGCAGAATTTGTGGGACTCTAAACTCATGAGCCATTCTGCCGCTTGAGGGCCTGCACTCATATCGTCAGGTGGTGTCATACAACTGCTGTGGAAAAAGCACAGCATAGACACGCTCAGCACTGGCAGTTCTATGTCCTCGCTGTTGTTGGTCACTGTAACAGGCACATGGCAGTGATGGTTGGTGTCATGATTGGAGCCCCCCACTGAGGCTGTCCGTAATAACTGGGGCCTCCTTCATGAGGCCTTCACCTTTGCTTTCTGCCAGTTCTTCGCTGGGGCAACAGTAGTAGGGCTCTTGTGTCCTGGTCCCTGTGTTAAAGGATGCGTCCCCTTGGGATCCTTCCAGTCTTTTTTATAACCTAAACTTCGGAGTGATATCCCATCACTTCTACCAGATTTTCTTCCTTAGAAGTGAGTCACTAAATCCAGCCCACACTCAAGGGGAGAGGAGCATTGGAGGTTGTTTTAGAGGCTGCCTTCTTAACCTGGTCCTTTGTTCCCTTTTCTGTAAAATGGAAGTTACAATCTTTATCCTGCTGAATCCCCAGGGCTGCTGTAAGAATTAAGTGAGATGATTTGTATTAACACAAAGTACCTTTAAAGGGATGTACAAATGTAAGGTATTGTTTTGTCATTCCCTGGAATAAGAATAATGATCATATGTAACCCATTGCAAGAGCATTGAGTATATTAGCAGAGAAAGGCAAGACAGTGAGAGGAAGGTGTCATTTTGGTTATTACATACCTATTTCCATTAACTGGCACTTAGCTGGTGAGACATGAAGTGGTATTTCCGGGAGTAAGCAAATAACACAGTGTTGAGCTGGTTCAGACAATCGTCAGATTATAACAAATATACCTCAGTATAACTCAGCTAGGTTAAATCCCAGCTTCTTAGTGGAAGGTCTCTAATCCAAAGAAGAATTTGAATTTCCAGGATCTGTTTTAGCAGATGACAATAAAATTAAAGATGTATTGATGTCGGGCTTCCCTGGTGGTGCAGTGGTTGAGAATCCGCCTGCCAATGCAGGGGACATGGGTTTGAGCCCTGCTCTGGGAAGATCCCACATGCTGTGGAGCAACTAAGCCCATGCACCACAACTACTGAGGCCGTGCGCCACATCTACTGAAGCCCGTGTGCTCTAGGGCCCGTGCTCCGCAACAAGAGAAGCCACCGCAATGAGAAGCCCGCGCACCACACGAAGAGTAGCCCCCGCTCGCCGCAACTAGAGAAAGCCCGCGCACGGCAACGAAGACCCAACGCAGCCCCAAAATAAATAAATAAAAAAAAAATTTATAAAAAAACCCCAGTGTATTATATCTTAAATCCGTTTGTGAAAAGATCATTCGTTACATTGAGAAATATCTGTTTACTCATCTTCAGATGGTTGACAAAGCATGAGTTAACTTTCTTTAAGCTACCTCATATTTTCTTTTTAGACTGGGGTTTAATATTGCAAAAGTAGGTTACTTCACTGCAGACTTTGTACTCTGGGATGTGTCTGAGGCAGTAAGACCTAATCTTTGGTAAAGATTACTCAAAATGGGAATTCCCTGGCGGTCCAGTGGTTAGGACTCGGCACTTTCACTGCCGTGGGCTTGGGTTCCATCCCTGGTCAGGGAACTAAGGTCCTACAAGCTGCAAAGTGTGGGCCCCCCACCCCCAAGGCAAAAAAGATTACTCAGAATGAAGAATATTGATTTTTTTTTTTACATCTAATTTGGAGATAAGAAAGTCTCTGTAAACACATTTTTATAGTAGTATCTGGAATTGCAGAACTTTGCCATTCCACTGTTGCCTCTCCTCCCCTGCCCTACTCCTCCTCCCATTCTCTCTTTCCTGTGTTGTCTCCCAGCTCTTTTCATTGTCCCTTCGTTTCCTTTCTAACCCTCTCTCTAACCCATTCTCCCTCATCATAATTTTTTTTTTTTTGGCCGCACTGCACAGCTTGCAGGATCTCAGTTCCTCGACCAGGGATTGAACCTGGGCCACAGCAGTGAAAGCCTGGAATCCTAACCACCAGGGAACTCCCAATAATTTAAAAATTTTCTCACCAGTCTCTCTTTTTCTCTGCCCTCTTTCTGGTTACAGGGGTGTGGCCTATAAAAATTTCAGCGTATAATCTGTTCTCACCATCTTTGTGCCTGCCATTTAAAAATTATATCAGGAATTAAATGCTATAATAAAAGTATAAGAAGTTACTCTATTTCCTTCACAATATACATCGGCTATAGTTCAGTCAGATTCCAAAGTTACACCAGGAGAGAGCTAAATTCATTAATTCAGTTTCTTACTTGTAGTTCTGTGATGAGTGGTTATCAGTTACGTTTCTGAAAATGAAACCGAGTGCCTTTGTTTTGGAAATACCAACTTGATTTAATATTTGGGAAGTATACAAAATGTGAAGTTTTAAAATTTAAACACTGTTATTACTTTGTTGGACTAAAGACCAAAATGAAATAGAAAAGGCTTTTTAGCTTAAACAGTTGAAGTGTAAATAGGAATCTTAATAGTGAATTTTGAAATTAGTTTTCTGAGATATCCAAGGATATAGGAGTACAGGCCAGTACACTTGCCTAGAGAGTTTATTAAGAAAACAAGCTGAGTGATAGAATTAAGAACTGGTGTTTGTTTGTTTAAGGCGGATGGCAGGATGAAACCTGGCCGGATGGCTGGACAGCAGTGACGAGAGATGGGAAACGGTCTGCCCAGTTCGAGCACACCCTGCTGGTCACGGACACTGGCTGCGAAATCCTAACCCGGCGACTCGATAGCGCGCGGCCTCACTTCATGTCCCAATTTTAATTTCTCCCGAGATGGCACATCTCAGTGATACCTTCTGGCTGTACTCGGCGTTTTATTGAGAGTACAGGATGGAAGAGGACATTTTTTATAACTTGTTTTGTTTCGACTATAGATAAGGAAGGACTACAGCATTTGATGTGTGTCCTCAAGAACTTGTCTTGGGTCTGAAAAAGCCAAGAAGAATAAAGGAAGCATTCTCAACTCCTTTCAATGCTCCCCTCTCCCCACACAAAAAAATCTCTGTGCCCCTGTTTTCTCATTTGCCCTTTGAGCACTTTTACTTAAACCTGCTTCTAGTTGCTTTTATCACTGCCACAACCGGGCCTTCAGAGCCACCTGCTTTCCAGGTGAATGTTGGAGATGAGAATCCCTGAAACTTTAGCAACATATTTTGCTCCCGATTTTTTTTTTAATTATATATGTATGGAAATATATACGTATACATTTTAAATTCCATATATGTAATTACCAAACACTATGTGACCTGGGGTTTGTGTTGATTCTGACAGGGTTCTATGCTGTCGTAAATGGACCCGTCATTTGCAGTGATTTAATTCCCAGCTGGGAATTAGCCTCCCTCCTCCCCTGCTAATTTACCCTCGTAATTGTGTGTAAGGAAGCACTCGGTCAGTGAGACTTTCCAGTGTGGACTCTGTGTGCGTGAATGGCTATGGCAAAATTCACTTTGGAAAAAGATGATCAGGTTTTAAAAAATCTAGTTTATGGCAAAAATAGCCACGCTCCAAGCGGAAGCTGGCTGTTGCAGAGAATGGGATTTTTGTAATACGTTGCTATTTCAGACCTCTGTTTGGTCATAATGGTAGGAAAAACGCTCCCTTCTCTCTTATTTCAAAGGCATACCTTGGAGATATTCAGAGAAGGGTGGAGGCTGCACTGTGGGGGTTGATGGGGAAAGACAGTTCTGAAATCTCTCCAGCAGTGAGCAGAGTCTGGAAATGCTAATGTTTAATAAACCTGGTGGGGATGAGAAAGGAACTTCTTTGAAATTGGACTGTTGCCTTGCAGGGATGCAGCTGTCCTTGGTGTGCTACCACAATTCTCCTTTACATAGTTGGGAACCTCATTAGAAATGACCTCAGCTGCCCAACATCTGTGTTCCTTTCAGTAGTTCAGTCCAAATGGGAGTGCATCCAGTGAAGACATATCAGATCAAGGTCATTGTCATTAGAGAGTACTTGATTACTAGGTATCTGGTAAGTTTATTCTAAGATAATTCGATACCACTGACATGTTACATTTGTATGAGAACATCTTTCCCAGAGTGCCTCAGACCTTTATTGCTTTAAAGGAATTATAATGTTTTCATTACTTTTATTATTTTAATGATTTAGTAAAGTGGCTGAATCTGGTATGTGTGTGAAGTTTTTTATCAAACTGTAATATTTGTGAATGGAATGCCTTGCAATATGAATGTTAATATAATGTGTAAAGGGAGATTAAAAAGTTTGAATGACTATCCCACCATGTAGTTGTTAACTTTGCTGTATTTGTTGGGGATTTCAGAAGGAAGTGGTGGGAATGGGGAGGCTAATTTCATAATCTAAAATAAAATTTGAGTAAAAATACTTTTTTAAGTTGAATGTCTATATACAAATTCCAGTACTGTGTTTAGTTCAGCAGTCTACCAGCAGTATTTGAAATGCAACCATATTTCTGAGATAGTTTAAGGTGGCGATTGCTGCATATGTAAGGCAGCATCTTATGTACTGATAGTGGAATTAACAGTGTGGGCTTACTCAGTGTCTACTATTAGAAAATAAGCTCAAAGAAAAAAAGTCTTGGTGGGTAGTTTTTTTTTGTTGCTGTTAAAAGATAAACACCACACTGGTGATGGTGCTTTTCTCGGTTTGGGAGATTTTAAAACAATATGTCCTCTAGTCTAATTGTATATGTCTGATTACAAATGTTTGTTTAGTAGGTTTAGATGAGAAAACATCTAGGGTAGTTTCATCATTCTGCCAACTTCTCAAAAATGTCAGTGTGTTAACTTTTTATTTTTTGTATTAACTTTAAAATAATCCTTTTTTTCCCCTGACAGTCCTTCATCCCCCTTGGAATTATAATTTAGAAGGGAAAGGTGTTTGCCTTTTATTTTCATTTTATGTCTTTTGCTGGTAAAATGTATAAAGGTACATTAGAACACGTTCACCAACACCTTTATATTACTTGCCATCCACATGTCTAAATTAACAGGAAGAGGGTGTTTAGGAATTTGCCATCTTAGCTTGATTCCTCAGTTTGTCCTGTCACCACTTCTGGCTCTTCATTGAGTTTGGTTAAATTTGAGAGTGGGATGCTCCAGTTTGCTAAAGCCCCCAAATGCACCCTCCTGGTATCTGTAAGCTATTTCTGTCCTACCCCCTCCCCCGTTTTTTCTTTTTTTTACTTCCAACTTTTAATTTTGAAAATTTCAAATTTACAGAAAAGTTGATGGTACAGTGAAATAACCATATATCCTTTCCCTGTATTCAGCCATTGTTATTGCATCACATCTCTCTCTATAAAAAGCATTTTTCTTTTGAGAGAAATGGCATTGTCGTACTTCACCTGCTACTGTTGCAGTGTGTCTCTCTTAAAACATAAGGACATTTCCTACACAATCATAATACTCTTGTCACACCCAAGGAATTGATTATTCATAGTTATCTAATGTATAGTACACATTCAAACCTGAGGCTCAGTTTCCCCCCAAGTGTACTTTAAAGCGTTTGTCTTGTTTAAAATGCAGAATCCAAACCCATGGCATTTGGTTGTCATCTGTAGGTTTTTTTAAACTCTAGAACAATCCTTCCACCTTTTTTTATCTTTTATGAAACTGACTTGAAAAAGCAGGCCAGTTAGCTTGTAGAATTCTGTGCTTCCCTGATTGTTCCTCATGAGTAGGTTCAGGATAAATGTTTTGGCAGAAGACTCCATAGATGGCATGTGGTGTGTCCCATTCATCGCATCGCATCACATCACATCACATCACAAGGCACATACTGTCATTGTCACATTATTGCCAATATATGTTTGCTCACTAGGTTTCTTTCAGATTTTCTATTTTAAGATCCCTTTCTTAAGCAAATAATTTGGGAGGAGATACTTGGAGACCATTTGGATATCCTGTTCACTTAATGATTTTAGCATTCATTAATAATCCTTGCCGGAATCCATTATTTTGTTACATTGGTGGCTGCAAATAGGGACTTTCTAAATCTAGCATTCTGTCTGCATTTATTGGCTGGCATTCTTTTACTAAAGAAGCACTTTTTTGAGTATCAGTGTGGGCTCGTTGTTTTTAAAAATTCAATTAGTTACTCTAAATGGTCTGTATTTGGCCAGTGGAAGCACCTTTAAGCTTATTTATGGGTCATTTTGATCTGTGTCTGTTAGTCTTTGAGCACATTCTTGCTTTTTGCCGTATCAAGATGTTCTAGATTTATCATACACTTTTCCTGCCCCAGCCTGGGAATTGGCTTCTTCTCCAAGGAGCCCTAGTTTCTTTTCATGGGGAATGGTATTTGGAAATCAAGATCTGGGTGCTGCTGGGGTGTCATTGCTCCTAGGGCCGTTCAGGGAACAGAGCCAGCAAATGCATTTTTTATAAATCATGAATTCATTCTGATACTCTGATTTCAAATTTAACACTAATCTTCCTCACCCTTCCCTGTTCCATATTTGTATCTTCCTTCTCCCATGGTGAGAACTTTGGTTCTGAACAACATTAATATTAACTTATTTGCTTGATTCTACATGACACGTAAAATTATTTTAGAATTACTATACCAAAATCACTACCAAAATTTAAGTGTAAAAGTTGTGATTGTTCTTATTCTTGGAACATATTTCACTAAGGGGGTACAGAGTATTGGGTTAAAAGCTATTTGAAGTAATTAATTTTGATCCTGCAGTATTCTAAATTTCATAAACCATGAAGTTACTTTTCAACAGTAAATGCAGTGAATCTTGGGGGCAAAGCATGCTATACAGGTGGGGAAGATTTTTTAGCAGTCTGGGAGTTAGAAATACTGGAATCAATTGAGATAATGTGATATGATTCTGTCTACATTTGATGGTGTGTGGCTTCTACCAAGTTCTCTAGCTACCAGAGGAGCAAATTATACCACTTGTAATGTGGATGTATAGCCTATTTTCAGTATAGAGTAGGAAAAAACATCTGGACATTGTTTTAGGAACAGATTGTTTCACAACATAGGCTGCATTATGCTGATATTCTAAA
Organism: Aethalodelphis obliquidens; assembly: GCF_003676395.1. Lineage (NCBI taxonomy): Eukaryota > Metazoa > Chordata > Mammalia > Artiodactyla > Delphinidae > Aethalodelphis > Aethalodelphis obliquidens. The sequence goes on from NW_020837961.1 coordinate 16,677,380, forward strand.
AGTTATTAATGTGTTTTGCTTCATTTAAAAAATGAACATCGAAAGAAAGGCAGCACAGGTTCCATGCATCGAAATTCTGTGGTCCCACTGTGTTTGAACTCACAAGCAGCCTTTGGTGGCAGCCTCCTTCCTTACCTCTTTTTCCTTTTGCTGCTAAGTATGAAAAAGAAAAACAGTGGTTTGCATTTGGTTATTTTGCAAAAAAAAGCCAGGAGTCAGGTGGCCTTGGCTACCTGTTACCTGCTGCTTTTCATTTTGGGGACTGTGGTGAGGAACAACAGAACTGTCTGTGTATGGTAATTCTGTGATTACATTCAAACGTGTCAACACTGGTTTATCTCACTAAAATGTGCCCCAAAGTCAATATGCGGAGCGCTCAAGAAGGGCTTCCTGGAAAGATTTTCACTTACCACTGATGTTTGTTGGAGTTCAAAGTATTTTAATAATTCTTCTTGTGAATGTCCAGCCTTTTTACTATTGCGAAGCTTTGAGTAGAATAATTGCTTCCATCTCCTGGGTGCTTGGCCCTTTTACTATTACTCCAGCCTCTTCATTCAACTCCCAACAACAAACACATGCCAAACTCTCAGGCACATTTGCACTGTGGTGTCATGAGACGATCACGAGATCAACAATCAGGACACTAGGGCTCTGAGTTCTCTGATTTTTGCGATACGCGGGCCTCTCACTGTTGTGGCCTCTCCCGTTGCGGAGCACAGGCTCCGGACACGCAGGCTCAGCGGCCATGGCTCACGGACCCAGCCGCCCCGCGGCACGTGGGATCTTCCCAGACCGGGGCACGAACCCGTGTCCCCTGCATCGGCAGGCGGACTCCCAACCACTGCGCCACCAGGGAAGCCCAGTTCTCTGATTTTTTTAAACTAGCTGAATGGCTTGGACAAATCACCGTATTTCTCTATGGAGGTATCCTATTTGTGTAATGACGCCACAACTTAGCAACTGTTTTATTCTATATATAATGTGACTATAAAGTGAATTTGCTTTATTTCAGTACTTGGGTCAGACATCAACAGAAAATTCAGAATAGAATTTTTCAAACTTTACCAGTAAATCTGAGCCCTGGGTGATTCTGAGAAAACAAAATAGCCAACGATAAGAACATTTAATATTAAGATGTAGATTTAAGAAAGAGAACAACAGGTATTTTAAAGCAAATTTCCACTGTTTTATCTTGTTTAACATATCTAGATATTTTTGGTAGTCAGGAATATTTCAGTCCACGTCTAAACTCTGGGTAGTTCAGTGGTGGATTAGCGCTCCTTTCCTGAAGGGAGCATGTACATATTACCTCTCAATGAATTCTGTTACGATGTCCAGTTTGATAAAATTCAATCTGCTTAAAAGCCCATCCCACTTGCTCTGTTCCTATAAAGTTCCACCAAAAGAAGTTTGTATAATGCAGGACTTTGTACGTACCGGTTCACTGTGCTGCTTTACTTCCTAGTTGTTTCTTTAAAGATATGATTTCCTTGGTATAGTTCTATGTACTTATTATCTAAGTAACTGTTTAAATATACTTAATGTTTTCCAAATGTGTTTTCTGTCTGTTTTTTCTGCAGGGTATTTGCTGACAGAGAATCTGATCTTGCATGTTAATTGAAACAAAATTGGCTGAGTGCAAAGTTGGTTTTTTCCTGGGTCACAAAGTATCTCTAGGCCCAAAGAACTGTCAGTTACTTTAGGACTTTGATCATCAACCTACTTGGGAGATTGGTAGCCATGCAGAAAATGTTCTGAAGCATCTGTGCATGTAAAAATATGTTCCCTGTTTCCCAGATCAACAAAACATTTTGAGAATCATGAGCTGCATTTAATTTTGCTTTGAAATGGGATAAATGGAAGTAGCATTGTGTTTATCTTTCGGAGCTGTATTTGTTTAAGCTGTACACACATTAACTGGCTCCACTGTAACAAAGTTTGGAAATAATGCAGTTTTTTCCCTCATCTCAATAACCTCATCATTCCACAGGTTCTACCTTATGTTAGTTCTCTGTGCATGTAGTAAAGAACTCATTCCAAGTCAGACATGAAATTCCAAGTCAGCCTGTATATGGACTATCTTTCTACAGTGAACATCACTAGGTGGGTTAAATAGAAAGCAGAATAGCCCAACATGCTGAAAATGGAAAAGCAGGAAAGATTTGAAAAATGCCAAGTATACCAGCATTTTCAATGAAAAACAAAAAGCTGTTAAAAGATACATCCTAATATTGTAAAATTTTGGATCCTTAAAATTTTTTTTTACCAACTTTCATGAAATATACAGCAGAGGTTAGCAACTTGTGTTAAAATTATATACCTTTTATCCAAGAAAGCAGTTTAAACATAACTTCAAAAAATTCCCGACAATACTTCTAAGGTGGTAGAGTCCTCATTTTGGACAACCAGGATAGATTTGCTGACATGCACATAGTGAATGTTTTTTAGCCCTATGTTGTGTATGTTCTTCCAAAAAATATTTGGTTCCGCAATATACATAACAACCTAGATGCCATCCAAGAGGATGTATCAAAAGTATCTTAACAAGAGATACTTTATACCTATAGTTCCATGTTCCAAGAATCTTTATATTAAAGATCTTGTCAAATTGATTCTTAATACTGGTTCTTTGAAAGAGACAATTGTACTTTCAGCCAGGAAATGCTCATACTTGTTAAACTGAATTAGCTGGCTCAAGACTATGTACATGACTGTGACAGAAAAGTAAACTCCCTAATTGGCCAGCTACAAGAATTAGAGTTACATTATTTTACTATCTTAAAATTATTTTCTCATTATTGGAGAACATAATGTTTGCCATTCTCATTCAAGTATAACTGATGTATGAGAAGAAAAATAAAGGCGAAAAAAACCCCAAAAAAATTATTAGTTCTCCTCCATTATTACCCTATATACCCATTCTGTTACTGCAGTCGCTTAAGGCAATAATATACTTCGTTCCTGGAAGGCTGAGCTAAAACAAATCAGATTAAAGCACACTTCCTACAGCTAGGGTAGAAGCTATTTTTATTCTGTTCTTCCAGTTCACCCAGAACAATAGGTTGGAGCCATCTGGGCCCCGACTGGGTCTCCAGCCCTCTAGGTAAAATGAGAGAAGCTAGGTCATACTGCCTAGTCCTTCAAATGCGCCAGAGATCCAAAAAAGAAGTCCTGACCATGACTGCCACTTTTCTAGTTTTTAGTCAACTAAATATTGCTCTCTCAGAAACACAAACTTTGGGAGTAATTAAGCTACATCAGTCAAAAGAATTAAAACAAGAAAAAGCACATGGTTTCAATCAAACCAAAAGATATGTATGTGCATGGCATATCTGATGTCCTGATACAAAAACAGTCTAAACTATGCTATGATGTAGAAAGAAGAAAAAGGCACATAATAGGCGGGGCGCCGTTCACACGAGAGTCGGTTGGTTCCTGTATCCCTGTCCCCGCCTTCCCTCGCCGTCATGTCGATATTCCTGGTGAACACCAACGTGCCCCGCGCCTCTGTGCCGGACGGGCTCCTCTCCGATCTCACCCAGCAGCTGGCGCAGGCAGGCCACGGGCAAGCCGGCGCTGTACATCGCGGTGCACGTGGTCCCGGACCAGCTCCTGGCTTTCGGGGGCTCCAGCGAGCCGTGCGCGCTCTGCAGCCTGCACAGCATCGCCAAGATCGGCGGCGCGCAGAACCGTTCCGACAGCAAGCTGCTGTGACGCCTGCGCGTCAGCCCGGGCAGGATCTACATCAACTACTACGATATGAACGCGGCCAACGTGGGCTGGAACGGCTCCACCTTCGTCTGCACGTCGCGCTCCGGAGTCCCCTGCCCCAGGCCCGCAGCCCGCACGCGGTTTTCTGCCCGCCCCGCCCCCAGCGACCCCACCTCCCGGGACGGAGAAATAAACGGTATGGAGACCGGGGGGCGGGGGGAAGCACAGAATAGTGTTAATAGTATTCCTTCGTGTTAAAGTATATGTATAAATGCTATTATATTCATAGAAACTTTTGGGAAGATACATAAACTAAATAGTGGTCACCTATTTTTTTGGGGGGAGAGGGAAGTGTAGCTTTTCTTATGCAATTTTCTCTACTATTTGAATGTTCTAACTCTTGGATGTATTGCCTTCATGTATTTATTTTTGTGTTAATGGATCACCTGGATGGTAAGACTATGCATCATTTTCGTTTGCTGCTTTATTCTGCTCAGGGTAAAGAAACCTAAATGTTACTTAAAAGCACCAGGAAAAGACTGATAGATTTGACTATACTAAAATAAAAATTAAGAAATATAAAATATATTAATATAAAACTTACAAAGGATTGGCATCTAGAATAAAGAACCCCTAAAAATTACTCAGAAAAAGAGAAGTAATCCAACAGAAAAATGGGCAAAGGATGTGAACAGATGCCTCACAAAAAAGGAAATACAAATGGCCAAAAGAATGAAAGACTTGGGACCTCCCTGGCGGTCCAGTGGTTAAGACTCTGCACTCCCAATGCAGGGGGCTCAGGTTCCACCCCTGGTCAGGGAACTAAGATCCCACCATGCTGTGTGCCACGGCCAAAAAAAAAAAAAAAAAAAAAAGACTTTAGTCATTAAGGGAAAGGCAAATAAAAGTCATTTCACACCCATCTGATTTGCAAAAATGTCCAACCACATTTAGGAGCAATTTGACAATTTCTAGTAAGGTTTAAAATGTGTTTATCCTATGGTACACATCCTTCATAACTAATGCACTGAGCACACTGTACAAGGATGTTCCACCAGTGTTGTTAGCAGTACAGAAACAATGTGGTCAACAACTATATGCTATCAACTGGAGACAGATAAATTACGGTAGTTCATATAATTGACTACTGCACAGTACTGAAATTAATGAATGGGAGCATCACCTACAAGAGGGATTAAGCACAAAATAATGAGTGAAAAATGAAAGCTGCAGAATGAGACAGTATCATGTTTAAAACATGTATGACAATACTGAAGACTAAAGGGTTTACGGATATGTGTAGTCAAAGTATGGCAATATGCATGGGAGTGATAAACACCCAATTCTGGATGTCGACTATACCGCAGAAGAGGAAAGGCAAAGTGGCCTGGAAGAGTAAGATGTTAAGATTTGACAAAATAAGGACTGGAAATTTGGGTATTCAGTATATAAATATTTTCCATATGCTTGAAATAGTTCAGAGTGACCAACAACACATATATACCTACTTAAGCTCAGAAGGTAGTTTCAATGATGAATTTGTGGGCCAGATGTCATACTAGGAATTAGGAGTCTAAGTCTGAACAATGCATGGTACTTGCCCACAAGAAGATAATCTCACAGAAGCAGATCTGGGTTCTGATTAACTGTGCTACTGCTGATTGGAGAAATTTGTTCTTTAGTAAATGGGCCTGAGACCCTTAAAAGTTAAGCGAAAGTTACCAAGGACAGTAGAAGACAAGGTTCACATACTCACCACCGCCCTTCTTCCTCCATCTTTCCTTTAAAGAATGAAGATAATGGGGAGAGCAACCATGACAAAGAATTTGACATACAACAGAGCTGACAACTTCCACACATATGCAGAAATGCCTTTTATTATGTTAAAAATATTCCTTAATGAGCCAGCAATTATTTATGTGAAGAGTCCAGAAAACAGACTTATGACAGTATTAGCCTTGTCCTTGATTAGACATTTATGAATTTATACAGAAAACATTATTCCCCAGAGTCAGTTAATGAAGGTCTAAGAAGATGTGAACTTGAAAGAGCTCCTTCCTGCTTGTCTGGCTGCTCCAATCAGACCACAAGACTTAGTTATAAGGATGGAAGAATTTTTCTCTTTTGAATTTAAAGCTTTAAAACAGTTCGGATGCTGTAAGAGAAGAAAGAAATAAACAGGTTCTGAATGATTTCTTTGAAGACCACTAAAACTGTTTTTTTTTACCCTTCTCCCTGCATAAGCCCCAAATCATTACCACATTCTACATTAAACAGCTAAAGAGAAAGCTCACCTCTTTCCTGCATGCATCAGTTCAAAGGCTTCGTTAATTTGGTTAAAAGGCAAATTGTGAGTCACAAATTCTTCAATCTTTATTTTTTTGGACATATATTCGGACACCAACTTTGGGATGCTTTCTACACTCTTCCATCCTAAAAGAAATCATATATCTACTCATTAAGTTTTCCAACAAATCTCTACAGTATGCTTATTACTTAGTGGGTGACAAAGACATTTAAGAGAATGAATTTTTTCACGAACTAAAGAGGAATGAAAGACTTCAAAATCAGCATAGAGAGGAAGAAGAAATGCACATCTTTAATTAAGAAAAAAGTAAATGCCTTTTGAGCACTTACTTTTTCTGTATTAAGGTTTACTAAAATCTCATTAAATCTTAATGGAGATTTTTATACCATACAGGATAGAACTCTAGAATCAGAATAAGCTTATTTAAGTCCACAACAGCAAAGATTTCTGTAATCGTGAAATTCAAGGAAGAAAAAAACTGATGTGATACATGACTATTTCTGTGGTTTTAATTTCAACAATAAGGATACCATCTCAGAAGAGAAAACTGAAATTGAAAAGCAAAGTAGGTGATCTTTAGTTACAGGTTACCATTTTAAACAAAATCAGATCCTTCAATTTCTCACTTGTGTTGAAAGAAGCAGTAAATCAACAAAGATGCCTTCCCACCTTTTAAACCAGGGAGTCTTTGGACCACATTTCAAACCTCTTTTGAGCCTTTCCCAAATCTCCCTTCTTGTGTCCTCTACCAGTTACCCTTTCCTTCCAAACTGCAGTGCTTTTTTTTCTCCTTTAAATCTCCTGGTAACTGAGACAACCACAGCCACTGCCATTCCCTGAACTGAAACTTCTGTTTACATTTGTGAGTCATATTTTAGCAACACCCATGGGGCCCCAAGGCTCCAGCTTATTTCCCAATAAGCATGTGCTTGGATGAGGCTTCAGTGAGAGGTGACTACCAAACCCCCTGGCTCAGTCTCCCGGACTAAGAACACCCTTTCAAATACAGCTATGGACCCTGAGATGATGCCCCTGAGCTGCACGTATGGCTCTGAAAGTCTGTCCGTTTAAAATACTCAAGTGCGGCATACATGTAGCGGTTTGGAAAAGAGGGTTTAGTCAGTTTGACATTTGCCTTGACAAATTCTGTAGTATAAGGAAGGAAAACTCTGACCAAACCCCTCATTTTTCATACCTTCCTAATCTTTTCTTTTGGCCTTGAAACAAAAGCTGGCATGAGGTAGGGGACACTTTGCTTAAACACAGATCATTAAAAACTCATGCTATTAGAGAATGGACTTGAGGACATGGGGAGGGGGAAGGGTAAGCTGGGACAAAGTAAGAGAGTGTCATGGACTTATATACACTACCAAATGTAAAAAAGATAGCTTGTGGAAGCAGCCGCATAGCACAGGAGATCAGCTCTGTGCTTTGTGACCACCTAGAGGGGTGGGATAGGGAGGGTGGGAGGGAGATGAAAGAGGGAGGAGATATGGGGATATATGTATATGCATAGCTGATTACTTTGTTATACAGCAGAAACTAACACACCATTGTAAAGCAATTATACTCCAATAAAGATGTTAAAAAAAAAAGAAATGCAAATTCTTGAGGAAAAAAACCCTCATGCTATGTAATTCTTTCTCCTTAGGAGGATGGTAAGGATATAAATATATTTTTTAAAAATCTATGAAAAACTTTAGATTTCATTTATTCACAACAGTTGGGATATACAAACATGTTTTTTTTTTTTGAAATAAACAGCTGTTTTTTTAATAGTTTTTTTTTAGATGTTGGGGGTAGGAGTTAATTAATTAATTAATTAATTTTTGCTGTGTTGGGTCTTCGTTTCTGTGCGAGGGCTTTCTCTAGTTGTGGCAAGCGGGGGCCACTCTTCATCGCGGTGCGCGGGCCTCTCACTATCGTGGCCTCTCTTGTTGCGGAGCACAGGCTCCAGACGCGCAGGCTCAGTTGTGGCTCACGGGCCCAGTTGCTCCGCGGCATATGGGATCCTCCCAGACCAGGGCTCGAACCCGTGTCCCCTGCATTAGCAGGCAGATTCTCAACCACTGTGCCACTATGGAAGCCCCTACAAACATGTTTTGATGTCTTTTCTCTTCTCTAGCTGAGCAACCTTGAAAAAGGTGGAAACTTTCTCAGCATTCTGCTGGTAGTTAGGCAACCCCAAACAACCACATACTTTTAGGATCATACAAGGGAAAAATGATCAGTCTGGCAGCTTTTCAATTTTGTTGTAAGGTTTTGTCAAATTTAATATTTTCAGTTTAAGACTTAGTATTGTTTACTGCTGAAATCAGTGCTATTCAGATGGAAGTATGATCACATCCAGGGATCACTGTACTCTCTGGACAAATGAGTAAAAAATGCCAATAACCTATGTAAGTCTACAACACGGCACAGGGTGGCTGATACTGTCGTTTGCTTATCCTGTAACCAGCTTCTCACTCCTGACCTACCCTCAACTATTTCATTAACAGAATATTAATATTTTTTTCAATGTGTAAGAAGTAGCCTTGTGCTTCAGGAGAAGCTGAGCACCTCCCCAGTCCCAGGGGTAAATGCTGACTAGGATTAAAATTCTGCCAATGGAAGTAACAAAAGAGAAAATGTACTCATCTCATCCACCAAATTACCTCCAAAGGCAGTGCCTTTCCACGTGCGGCCTGTTACCAGCTGGAATGGACGAGTGGCAACTTCTTCACCTGAGGCAGCTACTCCAACCACCACGCTGACGCCCCAGCCTTTGTGGCAGGCCTCCAGCGCTGCTCTCTGCAGGCAAATCACAGAGGTCAGTGCACTGTGCTGAGAATATCTGCTTCCCCAGAAACTTCCGGGGGAGAGGGTGGTGGTACAGAGCTTATTAGAAAAACGGCAACAAAATGTCCAAAGTGAGTATTTAGTAAGTTTAATTTTATTGAACAATTTTAACAGGTATTTAAAAAAATTTACGAACTTGGCCCAACACTGACACAAATTGAAAATAAAAAGCTTTCATTTGTTATTTTAAAAAGTAAATCTTAGCTCAAAATTCTAAAGGCTTAATAAAGGCAGCAGGCAGAGAAGTAATAACTATACTTCTGCTGAGTGTCTACTTTGTGTCAGGTACCTACAGTTACTATCTGCATTTTACACATAAGGAAACAGGTTTAGAGAAGTTAAGTAGTTGCTCAAGGTCACTGAGTTAGTAAGTGGACATATATCTAATTCCAAAGCCCATGTTCTCTACAGCTGCATCGTTTTGCCTTTTCATTTAATGAAACATACTCTGAGATTTATGTGTACACTGAAAAGCAAAGAAACATTTCCCTTCATCTTTCCCTTGTATCATTTCCAATTTCTAGTTCAAGTAGTCATTTTCCCTTCTTATCAGGGAATTCAAGACTTTTCCTTTACAAAACAAAACAATTTTTGACCTTAATTAAAGAAATTACATTAAAAAAAGCAGCCCCCCCACCACCACTTGGAATGAAGCCAAGCATACTCACCATGACTTTAACGTTGCCAATACACTCAAAGGAATAGTCCACTCCCCCATCAGTCATCTCAACGAGCACTTCCTGGATAGGTTTACTGAAGTCCTGGGGGTTAATACACTCAGAGGCCCCAAACTCCTTAGCCCTTGTGAATTTATCTTTATTGATGTCCACACCAATGATCCGGGATGCACCAGCCACCTTACAGCCCATGATAACTGCCAATCCAACTCCTCCCAGGCCAAAGACGGCACAAGTAGAGCCAGGCTCCACCTAATAGTAAAGACAGTCTATAAGGTACTCATTTCACAAGAGTCAAGGAAATCATTAGGTTTCTTACTGTTTGGGCCTATTTCACTATTCCAGCAAGGCTTTGTTGTATGAAATTAGAAGGTGGACGCTAAAACCCAGGCCAACACTTACCTTGGCAGTGTTCACAACAGCACCATAACCAGTTGAAATGCCACAACCCAGAAGGCAGACTTTATCCAAAGGGGCTAAAGGATCAATTTTAGCAACAGAGATATCAGCCACAACTGTGTATTCAGAAAATGTGCTGGTTCCCATGTAATGTAAAATTGTCTTTCCTTTACAAGTAAATCTGCTAGTGCCATCTGGCATTAATCCTTTCCCTTGAGTGACTCTAAAGAAAATAAAAAAGGAAGAAGGTAGGGTAGAATCAAGTTTCCTAAAATGCACAGGAAAAAGAAATCAATTTTAAAAATAATGACCAGTAAACAGAAGAGTGTGCTAAGACCAAAAGTCTAATTTCTAATATATTCATTAATTTAGCACCTTTCAGCAATGCCTTATTAGGAAAACTTATAAAAGAATTATAATCTTACCTATCTTTTCCAGCATTCAATATGCTTCTGGATTATACTGTCAGAGTATTGAAATAATTTTAACAGGTACAATTTATGGATCAGATGAAATGATTTTAAAATTCCATCGTAAAACTCTGTGACCAAATATAACTTCATAAAGCCAAAACCAGCATCTACACAGCAAAGATTACAAGCAACTATCCACATCAGCTGATGAAAGTAGATGTCCACACTGGCTGATTTAGACCTTTCAGGAGACCTATTTCAAGAGTGTAGCTCTCACCACTGATACGATACATGGTAACAAAAATTATTTTTGATATTCTAAATAGGTGATGTAACATCTTGCTTAGGAACATGGGCCCTAAAGGCAGACACACTTGTGCTCAAATCCCACGTGCTCCTGAGCAAGTGAATTAACTTTTGTGCCTTAGTTTCCTCACCAGAAAATCAGAGAAATCTATCTTTCTTAGACATTGCTATAAAGATCAAATGAGGTTATGTAAAGCACTAGCACTGTGCCTGGCACAGAGTGCTTAATATATATGTTATTTTAACAAAAATAAACACTACAATTTGATGTACATTCTTGGACAAATCCTTTGGAATACATGTGAATAAATGAATATATATAGATGAAGAAAAATGGATTGCCTCTGGATTCAAGAATAAGTACATTTCCTTTAGGAGAAAAACAAAAATATGATCAGAAACAAACAACAAATAGGTGACAAAGCTCTACGATAAATAACTTGTATCTTTATGAGAGCAAGTTAAGTTTGTTTAGCTCTGAATGTGAGAAATTGCTCCTGTCCCAGAAGAGTTTCTTGAACAAAAGGTGATATGGGATGTATTTTAAGCTTTGAAAGGACTTGTCCTTCTAAAAGGTTACAGACAGCCACAAAAAAACCTATTACCATTATTATATCTGACGTGTCAAAATTTTTTCAGACCGTGTTTGGAATTCCCTTTCAAAATGCCTAGTTTTTTTCTTTTTTTGGTTCTAGCTTTTTTTTTTTTTTTTTTTTTTTTGCGGTACACGGGCCTCTCACTGTTGTGGCCTCTCCCATTGCGGAGCACAGGCTCCGGACGTGCACGCTCAGCAGCCATGGCTCACGGGCCCAGCCGCTCCATGGCATGTGGGATCCTCCCAGACTGGGGCACGAACCCGTGTCCCCTGCATCGGCAGGCGGACTCTCAACCACTGCGCCACCAGGGAAGCCCGGTTCTAGCTTTTTAACTGGATTTACGTGATAAAATAAATGGAACCTTATTTCCAAAAATAGAAACTAATTTTGTCAATGGCATTAGAAAAAAATGCAAAAATAAACAGATCTCCCAAACACTGCTGGTGGGAGTATATCCCATGACTCAGCAATTTCAATCCTAGGGAAATACCCAAGAGAAAGTTGTGTATATGTCCACCAAGAGACATATATGAATGCTTATAGTGGCACTAATCACAACAGGTCCAAACTGGCAGCAACGTAAATGTCCGTGAACAGGAGAATGGATTAACAGTGATTATTTGGAATGGAATGTAAAAGAAAATCACTGATGCACAGAGCAACCTGGATACATCTCGAAGGAAGCCAGACAAAACAGCACATATTGCATAATTCTGTTTATATGAAGTCCTACAGTGAAAGATATCAAAATAGTGGTTAGCTTTGAGGGAGGCAGATGTTGACTTGTATGGGACATGAAGAACTTTGTGGGCTGCTGGAAGGGTTCTCTATCTTGATCTGGGTGATGGTTATAACTATTAGGTGTGTATATGTATAAAAATTCATGGAGCTGTACACTTAAGATTTGTATACTTTAATTACTTCATTATATGTATGTTCTACTTCAATAAAAAAGACAAAAAAGGGGCGAACAGACACAAGATCTTAAATGCCTTGAAGTTCTTTAAGTGTGTTACCTTGCTACAATCAAATAACCACCTTTTCTGTGTCAAAAGGTTATGTTATCTCTTGTAGTCTTCCCAAAACCTTATGAGCTAAGTTTTATTACTTCAATTTCATGGACAATAAAATGGCTCATAAAAATGACTTCATTTAATTTCATAAGCATGTCCCTCCTTACTACATATTTTGGCAAATTTAGCCTAGTGTTATGGAAAGAGAATGGGTTCAGAAATTTGTGAGGTACCTCTTAACAGCTGATGATGCTGGGCACACCACTTAATTTCTGGGTCTAAATTTTCTCATCTATGAATATAGTGATAGCAATGATAATGATAGGTTGCCCTAAAGATGGAATGAAATAATTCATGTAAAATGCCCTGTATAAATTGCCACGTAATTACTTATTATCATGATATTATCATGATTAGTGTTACCTCTTGTTTTAAGAATAAAATAAAAAGATACTAACCTTATCTTCTGGCAAAGGTTCGTTTTAGGATTTAGACAAAATTTGCACTCTCCACACTGTGGGATGTAAAGTGGGATGACAGTATCACCTGGAAAACAAATGCAAGGACATTATCCTGAATAGGCAGCATCTGATTCTAAATGAATACATCAGCCCCTGCAAATTCCCATTTTTTTTAATTTAAAAAAATTTATTTATTTATTTTTGGCTGCATTGGGTCTTCGTTGCTGTGTGCAGGCTTTCTCTAGTTGCGGTAAGCGGGGGCTACTCTTCGTTGCGGTGCATGGGCTTCTCATTGTGGTGGCGTTTCTTGTCGTGGAGCATGGGCTGTAGGCGCGCGGGTTTCAGTAGTTGTGGCTTGCGGGCTCTAGAGTGCAGGCTCAGTAGTTGTGGCACACGGGCTTAGCTGCTCTGGAGCATGTGGGATCTTCCTGGACCAGGGCTCGAACCCTTGTCCCTTGCACTGGCAGGCGGATTCTTAACCACTGCTCCACCAGGGAAGTCCCCCAAATTCCCATTCTTGTCAATCCATGCAGCTTTGCAAAGTTAACAACTTTAAGACCTAGAACTTTACCTACATGACATCATTCAGACACTGCCTATGCAAAAAATACAAGCTTCAAATTTCTGTCTAAGTGAAACTTTTAAAACAGTACGTGGAGAACAAGGAGGTCATGTGCTTCAAAACACTGACTCAATGCATCTTCAAAAATTCTTGCGTAATTGGGCAAAATTTGCTTTGGCGATGTACTTAAACCATTTCAGATAAACAGCAGTCTGCATAATCAGAGAGAAAGAAACTCTCAAATATTTGTGCTTTTCAGATGAGGCGTATAAAATCAATCTTGACAACTTACTGAGGCGATAACTTATTCACAAATAAACAATGTATAAGTAATGAGAAACATAATTTCCCTATAGAAATAAGCCAAAATTGTAAAATAAGTGATTCAAATACTCTCCTTACCTGCCTTCAGCTTAGTAACTCCTTCACCAACACTTTCCACAATTCCAGCACCTTCATGTCCCAAGATCACTGGAAAACTCCCTTCAGGATCAGCCCCACTCAGGGTATAGGCGTCAGTGTGGCAAACTGCAGTGGCAATAATCTAACAGGGTATTAAAGTGTCTACGTGTGTGCATGCGATTCAGTGAGGCATAGGTGGAGGCACTTTTACTTTAATAACATTTTATTGATTAGAAGATACAATTCTTTCATATTTTAACCTCTCTAAAATCAGCATATGCTTAAACTCTATGGCATCTTAATTAGAACTGGCAGCATTTTCTTAGTGGTACTTAAAAGTAACGGTGCATTTATAGGCAATGAAACATGGTACATCTATTCTCCTTTTCAGTGCATGTTAGCAGGAGAAGGTAAACAAGGTGATGTTTTGGGCACTGTGCCGTCTGCAGGTGTGGAGAGGAACATCCCCTGTGTGCAAAAGCAGGTGGAGCCCATCTCACTGCTGGCCTCCTCCTAACTGCTGGGGAATGCGATTTCTAATAAGGTATTGGCTATTTCTGAAATACGTCAGCCTGCTTGGTCTGGGCCAAAACTCAGAGGTTTTACTGGAACCAACTCCCCTTTTAGCAGCCACACACAATTTCTACTTCAATAAGCCCTTTATCCCGATTTCTCTAGCCTTCAAGCACCTCTCACTTCTCCAAACTACCAAAAGCACAGAAAGGAAAAGTCTTGGGGGTGTCTGTATTTATGCTTCTATGCTTCTCACAAATATATCCAATTACAATGTAACATTCTTGGCTGTTTGTTAGCCGTTTCCCAAGGAAGCCTGCTGAACTCAGTGTGCCCGATACGGCTCATTTTAGTACATCCAGGACCAACACTTTCTTTTTTAGTAGCAAAATCACAACCAGGCTGATTTCTGAACTTAAAGAAAAACATACACACCAGTCTAAGATTTCAGATCCCTGGGCCTGGGTTAAAAGGATCTGAAAGTTATTTGGCTCTGGCTTCTCAACCTGTTCAGTGTGACCCCTGGGAACCTGAGAATTGGAGGTGGGATGGGGTAAGTATACTCCAATTCACAGCAAAAAATGCTTATTTTTTCTAGAGGTTAGTTTTATTCAATGTTCACTACTTTAAAGCACTGATTTTATATGAAAACAAGTACAGAGGAGAATGCCAGAACATCCAGCTGCCTGCCTTGTGCAGTATGACTCTCTCCAGGGGTAACTTCAACTTCCCTGCCACAGCAGAGGTTGAGAAGCACTGCAATAGTGAATCCCCTGAACCCTGGCCTTGTCTGCAAGGGTCAGTACATTTTAAAGCTCTCTTAGCAAGCTTACTTCACTTGCTTGTTGGTCTAATCAATTAGGAACCTCTTCCTAAATCTTATTTGAAGTTTCTTCTAACAATCCAAAGACCATTTCTTTCTTCTTTTGTTTCTAATGTGTCACCATAGATTTTAACTTATGGGATCAGCAGAAAGGGGAGCATCCTACCAAGCCACCTTAAACCCAGACTACAGAAGATAAAATGCAGTAATCCAATGATCCATGGAGAAGGCTGCTCAGCACAACACCAAAGCTAAAAAGATGGGAGAAGACTGCTGCAAAGGTGAGAGGGATAAAATAAGAGGCTGTGATTCCAAGGTTGGATGACGTTCAATACCTTCTCCTTGACACTGTCCTTTGGGATTTCTCCTCTGCAGACCTCAGAGGACTCATCTATCCAGAGACCTAATTGTAAGCCTTTTTCTCCCAGTGCCTTGGATGTTTCATTACCTTAATTCGAACTTCATGAGCCTTTGGGGGTGCCACCTCTATCTCCTCTATGGAGAGAGGCTTTCTAGCCTCCCAGGCAACCGCAGCCTTACATTTGATAACCTGAAATGGGGAAAACAGAGCAAGATGTTTATCCTCCTGAACTAGTAACAAACTACTTATTAGTTAATTTAGATGCTGGAATGCTAATCTTAGAAAGTATATCACAAATTCACAAAGACACATATAACTCTAAGTGATATGGAGAACTGTCTGGCACGTGTTTATACTTCGTGTAAGTGATATTCATTAAAAAGCTTTAATCGAGATGACCACATGAAGAAGTTTAATTCAGGAATTCCCTGGCAGTCCCGTGGTTAGGACTCGGCGCTTTCACTGCTGGGGCCCACTTTCAATCCCTGTTCCGGGGAAACTAAGATCCCTGCAAACCGCATGCCCCCCCCATAAAAAAAATAAAGTTTCACTCATCAAATATTTAATGACCCTCTACAATGCATAAACAGGAGCTGGTTAACAATACAGGTTCCAAGAAAATCTGATTCTAGTCTGGTACAGGGTCCAAGGAATCTGAATGCTTAAGATGTGCCCTACGAAATTCTTTTGCTCAGGCTGGTTTAAGTAACACTGGTTTAGTGCAAAACTGCACCGTGGGAAGGAGCGTAAGGAAAAGTATCAGAATGGGGGAATTAAAAAAAACCCTACATCTATCCCTTTCAACTGTGCTATCCAACACAGTAGCCACTTGCCATGTGTGGCTTTTGAGTGCTTGAAAAATGGCCAGTCTGAACTGAGATAAGCTGTAAGTAGAAAATATACCCAGATTTTGAAGAGTTAGTATAAAAAAATTAAAATATTTCAATAATATTAAAAAAATATTGATTACATGTTGCGATAGTATTTTGACTACATTGGGTTAAGTTTTAATCCAACTTAATACCGTTTTAATGTGGCTAATAGAAAACTTAAAATTATATATGTGACTCATACTGTATTTCTATAGTATAGTGCTACTTCAGAGTCTAGTCAGTACACGCCTCCTTTACCAGAGAATGAAGTGTAATAAGGAAGGTTTTGACTTGTTCACATAATGCTTATGAAGCATGTTCACAGAATAAAGATTGCAATGGGTTTATAGGAGACAGACTTGAAAGCTAACGATTACAAAAAGTGTGATTTAAAGGGATAGGCACAAAGTGCTACAGAATGCAAAATGAGGAGAAAGAGTGTAACTTTGGTTGGTGGGTTTGGGAAAGCGTCACTTTTAACTGGGATGCGGAAAGATGAGGAAGAGTTAGTTACATAAAGATAAAATATCTACATATAGAGTGACTGTGGTGAATATGAAGCCCCTTATACAGTCCTTGATACAGTGTAGCTTTGCAGAAATAAGGTGGTAGTTATTAGTAGCAAGAGAACAAAGAGTAGAGAAAAAGAACTGAACTATGCAGAAGGATGAGTGGCTTGTTGTTAATTGGCGAGGCTGGAAATGATCACTTTTAAAATTAAAATGTAGATATTAAATCTGATCAATCAATCTGGTAAAAAAAATTCATACACTGCATTAGAATCTTTTTTCACCTCAATGTACCATAAATTTCAAAACAAAACTCCAAAGGTAAAATTCAGAATACTAACAATGAAGTCACATATTCTAGAGATCTGAAGCAACAAGAATAAATCATCCATAATCTAAGCTTTAAGTCCCTTCTCCACCCTTTTAAAGCATATGTGAAAGTTTAACCTTTTCCTGTCAATGACAATTCTAAACAAAACAAAGCCCCACACTAAATCCACACGCAATTTGCTCTACTTCAACATCTGAACTATCACAGGAATTATAATTTTTCACATTCTCTGCTGAAGGCACTTGGTAATAAGGAAAAAACCCTGCCAACTTGTTAAATCTGAAAGATCGTTTAGAATTTACCATTTCTATTCAAGTCCAAATCTTTTTAGAAAATCTGTTTGCAAAGCATTAAAACAATCAGCAACTTTAGACGGATTAATCATATTACTCATATATTTCTGCCTTTGTTTATTGTCTAATGTGTATTTCAAGAACTTGCAATAATAGTCTGTTGCACAAGGTTCGGAACCCCGGCTCACTATGTTTAGTATTATCACTAAGCACACAAACCACTAACCCTCAAGTTTTTGGTCTGTAAAATGGGCTACTACCTTGCATAGCTGTTATGTAAGGATTAAAGGAGGATATGTATAAAGCTCTGGTGCCCAAGTTCTCCAAAACGTTACCGAAAGGGCCCTTAAGAGCCTTCCAAAAATACATTCCTGGGGCTTCCCTGGTGGCGCAGTGGTTGAGGGTCCGCCTGCCGATGCGGGGGGGACGCGGGTTCGTGCCCCGGTCCGGGAGGATCCCGCGTGCCGTGGAGCGGCTGGGCCCGTGAGCCACGGCCGCTGGGCCTGCGCGTCCGGAGCCTGTGCTCCGCGGCGGGAGAGGCCACAGCAGTGAGAGGCCCGCGTACCGCAAAAAAAAAAAAAAAAAAAATACATTCCTTGATGGCACAGTAATAGCTCAATTATGAACTACTATCGTGAAAAACAGGCAACGTAGGAGTTAGGAGCACGGACTCTGGCGGCAGCTTTGCCACCGAAAAGTATGGCCCCGGGCAAGTTACTTATTTTTGTGTACGCAAGGCGTGGCGGCCCCTAAGCCACCCCCAGAACACCAGGCTAGAGACCGACTCCCCCCTCACCTCCACTCTCCGGTTCTCCCCACCTCCACCCCGCTTCGGCTGTCCCAGAAAGCAGCAGCAAAAACCCTCCCACGAACGGAGTCGAAACAAAGCTTCCTCCCTCCCTTCTTGCTGAACCGCTCGCCCGAAGCCCCGTTTCAGCTCCGGCAGCCGGAGGCCGTCTCAGGGCCAGGCCCCGCGCGTCTCCCCCTCACCTCCTAACTCCCCCCCCGGTCCCCCCGCCCCCCGACCCGGCCAGGGGCCCGGTTCTGCTCCATAGTTTCCCTCCCTCGCTTCCTTTTCTGGACTCAGCCAGCGTAGCAGCTGACAATACCTGGCTCGCCATCTTCTCGGATTCCGGTCGGCGCGAAGCGAGGACTCGGGAAAGTCCCCACCGCAATGAAAGATCGAGGATGTGGGTGGGGCGTGCGTCCGGCGCGGTCCCGCCTGCGCCGGGGAGAGCGTGGAGGCGGGGTTTGCGGGGGCCGGGCCGTGAGGGGCGGGGCCTGGGGTGCGGCCCGGCCAACGCGCCAGCGGAGGCCCAGGTGGTCTCGCGGGGAGCTGGAGGGGTGTTAAGGAGGCTGGTTGGTGGCGGCAGCTTCGTGAGCCACGTGACAGGCACCCTGCACTATATCTGTCAGGAAAGGGTTTCCCCGTGTGACTGTAGCCCAGGCAGCGTCGATAAAGCTTACAAAGGAGAGTGGTGGAAGGTGAGGAGCCAGGAATTAAATTCTCTGGAAGCATGTGAGAAGCCATGAGAGGACTGCACCGTCTTTGTGCTCCTTCTACACACTTTGTGGGCACGTCTTGAGAGCGCAAGGCGAGTAAGATGCAGCTGTTCGAGGGAGTCTCCGTCAGCTGAGCTGTTTGAAGAAGAATAAAGGGCACTCCCCAAACGGAAGCGCCTTCAGGACACTTCCCAGCGTCAACTTGAAAAAAAACGCGCAAGGGACGACCAGTGAGTTTATTCAGTGTCCTGGTGGGGACTGTGGCGTGGGAGACAGCCTCTCAGATACCTCAGAAGAGTTGTCTTGGGAGGCCAATAGATATGTGATTTGGAGGAGGGAGGTCCATGTAATCCAGCGTGTTATCTCCTAGAAGGTTATTGCTAGTCCCGAGGAACAGGTATCTTAAGTGAATGATTTTCGTGCATGGGAAGGTGTGAGAATCCAGGTTCATAAAAAAGTTTCTCTTGAAATATTTCTCACTATCTAAGGGCCTGTTTCTCCTGTTTTCCCAGAGCACGGAGTGCCACTTTCCTGATCTTCACCCTGAATTCCTTTCAGGATGCACTGTAGGTCAGCGACTGCAGTGGCCAGTGATTCAGTCCTTGCAGAATTGGATGGTGGGCAACATCCTTCATTTTACACCAGGCTCCTATGCCAGCTGCTGCTGAAGGGTGAGTAGGATTTCTGATGGTGGTCGATAGGACATGGGGAGAGAACTTTGCGAGGAGGAGAAGCGGGCAGGGAAAAATCTCTGAAACATGGATGCATTTGATGTGTTTTAAGAGTGGACCAGAGTGTAGAGAGAGGGAGGATGAAGTATTTGCCAGTTTACTCTTAAACTTGTTATGGATGCTGAATTTTATTAAAATGGCTCTACTGAACAGACCACTCTTCTTCCTTGCTGCGCAGTCTTTTTAATGGCTCCTTTCCCTCAGTATATACCTTAAGGGTTAGTGCTCCCAAAAAGTTTGTCCGAAGCCTTTCCTTTCACTCCACCCACTCATCTACACCATGGCTTTTAACTTCTATTTATATAAGGACCACTTCTAGATTATGAATCAGGATGGCTCCCAGTAAACTCCAGACTTGGGCACACAACTGCCTTCTAGACCTCTGCCTCCATTAGGATATCTCACAATTATCTCAGACTCAACTTGTCCCAGACTCATCCTGTCATCCTTTTTCCTTAAAGGTACTCTTTTTTCTGTCTTTGTGTGTATCACTGAAGGACCCAGATCTAATCATCAGACTATAGAAACCTTCCCCTTCTCCTACACCTTACCATTACATGACTAAAGGCCTATTTACCACCTTTTTACCCAATAAGTATATCATATGTGCCTTTCAACAAAAAATAACAAGGCATACTAAAAGGCAAAAAACACAGTTTGAAGAGACAGAGCAAGCATTAGAACCAGACTTTGATATTGCAGTGATGTTGACATTATCAGGAATTTAAAATAACTATGATTAATATGCTGAGGGTGCTAATGGAAAAAATAGACAATATGCAAGAACAGATAGATAATGTAAGCAGAAAGATGGAAATTCTGAGAAAGAAACAAAAAGAAATGCTAGAAATTAAAATCACTGAAATGGAAATGAAGAATGCCTTTGGTGGGCTTTTTTTTTTTTTTTTTTTGCGATATGCGGGCCTCTCACTGTTGTGGCCTCTCCCGTTGCGGAGCACAGGCTCTGGACGCGCAGGCTCAGCGGCCATGGCTCATGGGCCCAGCCACTCCGCGGCATGTGGGATCTTCCCGGACCGGGGCATGAACCCATGTCCCCTGCATCGGCAGGCGGACTCTCAACCACTGCACCACCAGGGAAGCCCTTTGTTAAAAAAAAAAAAAATTATTATTTATTTATTTATTTTGGCTGCATTGGGTCTTTGTTGCTGCACACAGGCTTTTCCCTAGTTGCGGCGAGTGGGGGCTACTCTTCATTCCAGTGCATGGGCTTCTCATTGCAGTGGCTTCTCTTGCGGAGCACGGGCTCTAGGCACACAGGCTTCAGCAGTTGCGGCACGCGGGCTCAGTAGTTGTGGCTCGTGGGGTCTAGAGTGCAGGCTCAGTAGTTGTGGTGCAAGGGCTTAGTTGCTCTGCAGCATGTGGCATCTTCCCAGATGAGGGATCGAACCCATGTCCCGTACATTGGCAGGCGGATTCTTAACCACTGAGCCACCAGGGAAGTGCCAGTGGGTTTATTTATAGATTGTACATAACTGAGGAAAAGATCTATGAGGTTGAAGATATGTCAGTTGAAACTTACTAAACTGAAAAGCAAACAGAAAAAAAAACTGAAATAAATGGAAAAGAATATCTAGGAGCTATGGGGTAACTACAAAAGGCATAACATATACATAATGAGAATGCCAGAAGAAGGAAGAGAAAGAAACAGGAGCAATATTTAGAGCAATAATGATTGAGAATTTCCTCAAGTTAATGTCAGACACTGAACCACAGATTAAAGAAGCTCAGAGAACACCAAGGAGGCTAATGCCAAAAAACAAAACAAAAATAAACAAACGAAAAAACTACACCTAGGCATAACATATTCAAATGACAGAAAATCAAAGATGAAAAAATCTTGAAAGAAGCCAGAGGGAAAAAAGCACCTTACCAAAAGAGGAGCAAAGATAAGAATTACAACCAATTTCTCCTCAGAAATCACCTATGCAAAAACATAGTGAAATGAAGTATATAAGTGTTGAGGGAAAAAAACCTTCCAATCTAGAATTCTGTGTCCTGTGACTTTATCCTTTAAAAGTGAAGGAGAGATAAAGACTTTCTTAGACAGAGAACCATTGCGGAAATTTGTTGCCAGAAGACCTGTCTTACAAGAAGTGTTAAAAGAAGTTCTTCAGAGAGAAGGAAAGTGAGTCAGGTCAGAAACTCAGATCCAAATAGAGAAAGGAAGGGCAATAGGGAATGAATAAGTGAAGGTAGAATAAAAACTTTTATTTTTCTTTATTGATTTAACAGATAACTGTTTGTTCAAAATAATAATAGTGGGACTTCCCTGGTGGTCCAGTGGTTAAGAATCTGCCTTCCAATGCAGGGGACACGGGTTCGATCCCTGGACAGGGAACTAAGATCCCACATGCTGCAGGGCAGCTAAGCCCGTGTGCCACAACTAGAGAGCCTGTGAGCCTCAACCACTGAGCCCACATGTCACAACTGGAGAGCCTGTGCACTGCAGCTACTGAGCCCCCACACTCTGGAGCCCATGAGCCACAACTAGAAAGAAGCCCATTCACCGCAATGAAGAGCCTGTGTGCCGCAACAAAAGATCCCGCATGCCGCAACTAAGACCCAACGCAGCTGAATAAATAAATAGTTGAAAATAACCTAGCTCCAATTCCATCTTCTCATTAAAAAAAGTAATAACAGCAAGAACATTTGATGATTATAGTTATGTATAATTGAAGTGGATGACAGCAATGATACAAGGGATTAGAGGGCGGAATTAGGATTATTTTGTTATTGTAAAGTATTAGTACTACCAAAGAATCCAATATTGCTATTTGAAGGTGAACTTGGATTAGCTGTAAATATGTATTGCAAACTCTAGGGCAACCACTAAATTTTTTTTTTTTCGGTATGCGGGCCTCTCACTGTTGTGGCCTCTCCCGTTGCGGAGCACAGGCTCCGGACGTCAGGCTCAGCGGCCCTGGCTCACGGGCCTAGCCGTTCCACGGCATGTGGGATCTTCCCGGACCAGGGCACGAACCCGTGTCCCCTGCATCGGCAGGCGGACTCTCAACCACTGCGCCACCAGGGAAGCCCCCTAAATTTTTTTAAAGAAGTATATGGGAACATATGTATATGTATAACTGATTCACTTTGTTATAAAGCAGAAACTAACACACCATTGTAAAGCAATTATACTCCAATAAAGATGTAAATAAATAAAGAAGTATAGCTGATATGCTGAGAAAGAAGGAAACATGGAATCATGTAATATACTGCATTAACACCAGAGAAGGTAGAAAAGGAGAAGACAAAAACGGTAACAAAGAAGAAGGACAACGAATAGGAAACAGTAACAAATATGATAGATAGTAATCCACCTATATCAGTAATCACTTTAAATGTCGATAGTCTAGATGCACCAATTAAAAGATAGAGACTGTCAGTATGAATCAAAAAACAAGTCCCAAATATATTTTATATACAAAACCAACTTTAAATATAAAGATACATATAGGTTAAAAGTAAAAAGATGGAGAAAGATATAACATGCTAACACTACTCCAAAGCTAGAGTAGCTGTATTAATCTCAGACAGCAGATTCAAAGCAAGAAATATTATGAGGTATAAAGAGAGGCATTACATAATGATAAAGGGGTAAAAATGTAAGAATTCTCAGCAAAATATTATCAGATTGAATCCAGTAATTAATAAAAAGAGTTATATGGCACAACCAAGGGATTTATCTCAGGTATGCAGCCTGTTTCAACATTTGAGAATCAACTAATGTAATTCATTTCATTAACAGGCTAAAGAAGAAAAATCGCACAATCATATTAATAGATGCAGAAAAAACATTTGACAAAATCCGACACCCATTCATGATGACAACTCTAAGGAAACTAGGAATGGGGGGAAAGTTCTCAACTTGATAAAGAACATCTACAACAAATCTACAGCTAACAATGTACTTAATGATAAGAAAGTATTTAGAAGCTTTCCTACTAAAATCAGGCACAAGGCAAGGCTATCCCCCCTCACCACTCCCTCTCAGTATCATACTGGAAGTCCTAGCTAACACAATAAGACAAGAACAGAAAATAAAAGATATACTGATTGGCAAGGAAGAAATAAAGCTGTCTTTGTTCACAGATGACATGACTGTCTAAGAATCCACAAAAAACTTGTGGAACTAATAAGCGACTATAGCAAGGTTGAAGGATACAAGGTGGTATACAAAAGTCAGTTGCTTTCCTATATACCAGCAATGAACAAGTGGAACTTGAAATTAAAAACAATACAATTTACATTAGCATGGGAAAAATGAAATACTTAGATATAAATTTAACAAAATATGTACCAGATCTATGAAGAAAAACTGCAAAACTGATGAAAGAAACCAAACAAGAACAAAATAAATGGAGAGATAGTCCAGATCATGGATAGGAGACTTATTTATTTATTTGGATGTGCCGGGTCTTTAGTAGCTTCACACGGGATCTTTGTTGTGGTGTGCAGGATCTAGTTCCCTAACCAGGGATTGAACCTAGGCCCCCTGCGTTGGGAGCACGGAGTCTTAACCACTGGACTGCCAGGGAAGTCCCTGGTTAGGAAGACTTGATATTGTCAAGATGTCATTTCTCCCCATCTTGATCTGTAGATTCAACCCAATTCCAATCAAAATCCCAGCAAGATATTTTTGTGGTTATTGACAAACTGACTCTAAAGTTTGTACGGAGAGGCAAAAGACCCAGATTAGTCAACTCAATATTGAAGGAAAAGAGGAAAGTTGGAGGACTGCCACCCCCCAACCTCAAGACTTACTATAAAGCTATAATAATCAAGACAGTGTGGTATTGGCAAAAGAATAGACACATCAGTGAAACAGAATAGAGAGCCCAGACATAGACCCACATAAATAAAGTCAATGATCTTTGACAACATAGCAAAGAAAATACAATGGAGAAAATACAGTCTTTTCATAAATGGTACTGTAACAACCGGACATTCACATGCAGAAAAATGAATCTAGACACAGACCTCACAAAAATTAAGTCATAATGGATCATAGACCTGAATGTAAAATGCAAAACTATAAAACTCCTAGAAGATAACATAGGAGAAAATCTAGATGACCTTTGGTATGGTGATGACTCTTAAAATACAGTACCAAAGGCATGATTCATAAAAGGAATAATTGATAAGCTGGACTTCATTAATATAAAACAATATTTCTATTCTGTGAAAGACACTGTCAAGAGAATAGGGGAAGCCACAGATTTGGATAAAATATTAACAAAGCATATCTGATCAAGGGCCATTTTCAAAATATACAAATAACAATAAGAAAACAAAAAACCCAATTGAAAATGGGGTGAAAGATCTGAACATATTGCTCATTAAAGAAGCATATGGCAGCTAAGCATATGAAAAGGTATTCAACATCATGTGTCATTTGGGAATTGCAAATTAAAACAATAAGGTACTACTACACACCTGTTAGAATGGCCAAAATCCAAAACACTGACATCACCAAATGCAACAAGTATTCTTATTCATTATTGGCGGGAATGCATAATGATACAGCCACTGTGGAAGACAGTTTGGTGATTTCCTACAAAACTAAACATATTCTTACCATGTGATCTAGCAATCCTGTTCCGTGGTATTTACCCAAAAGTTGAAAACTCATGTCCACACAAGTTTTATAGCAGCTTTACTCATAATTGCCAAAACTTGGAAGCAACTAAGATATCCTTCAGTAGGTGAATGGATAAACTGTGGTTCAGCTAGACAATGTAATATTATTGAGCACTAATAAGGAATGAGCTATTAGACCCTGAAAAGACATGGAGGAATCTTAGATGCATATTACTAAGTGAAAGAAGCCAATCCGAAAAGGCTACAGACTGTGTGATTCCAACTATACATTTAACATTCTGGAAAAGAAACCTATGGAGACAGTAGAAAAATCAGTGATTGCCAGGGGTTAGTGGGGAGGGAGGGCTGAATAGGTGGAACAGAGAACATTTTTAAGGCAATGAAACTATTCTGTTATGATAACTACATGGTAGATATATATCATTATACATTTGCCGAAACCTGTGGAATGAACAACACCAAGAGTGAACCTTAACATAGGAGTTTGGGTGATAATGGTGTGTCAAAGTTGTTCATCAATGTAGCAAATGTACCAGTATTGTGGGGAACGTTGATAGTGGGAGAGGTTGTGTGTGTGCGGTAGGGAGGAGGAGGTACGTGGGAACTCTGTATTTCTACTCAGTTTTGCTGTGAACCTAAAACTGTTCTAAAAAATAAAGTGTATTAAAAAATAATAGGGCTTCCCTGGTGGCGCAGTGGTTGAGAGTCCACCTGCCGATGGAGGGGACACAGGTTCGTGCCCCGGTCTGGGAAGATCCCAAATGCTGCGGAGCGGCTGGGCCCGTGAGCTGTGGCTGCTGAGCCTGCGCGTCCGGAGCCTGCTCTGCAACGGGAGAGGCCACAACAGTGAGAGGCCTGCGTACCGCAAAAAAAAAATAATAATAATAATAGACAGGAATTACAAGTAGATGTTTAAGTCTCACCTACTTTCTATGAGAAGACAAAATTGATACAAGGTGAAATCAGAGGCCCTCAGTCTCATTAGAGAATTTGCTAGTGTGGACTAAATTAGAAATAGCCTGAGCAGGTAGGATATACAGGTGATCTTTCCAAATACAGATCACAAAGTGGGTATAGCAGCAAAATATAAAAGTATTGGGGAATCTCAACCTCCTGGCAGCATTTGGAAGCAGGCCCTTTGTTAAATTCTTGACCTACTGTGCTCTCCATTTCATTGAATAGAAGAGAGGAAACAATGAATGACACTGTTAACTTGTACTTAATTCTAACTCTTAAGATAATTCAGCTTATTTTTAAAAGTTATTTCATTTTTATTTCTGAGATATGCATTTTAAAGTAATAAGTAGAATTATGACTTATAATATTATACCAGAACATGTAAGATTTTTAGGAATTTCATCTAATGTCTGAAACATTTATATTTAAATTTATTTTTAATTCAGCTCATTTTGAACTGAAGGGCTTATTAGGTGAAAATGACCTGTCATTTTAGACTTTGTAACATGCAAGTAAGTGTACACTAGACATAGTGAAACAGACTTCAAAAAGTTGAAGCATATTTCATAGAGCTCACAAGAAATAAAGATAAGTATTGAATGAATTGAAGGAAGAGTTCATGAAGCCATAAATGTCTGCTACATTTTGAGGGGAACTTTTTTTGTTTTTTGTTTTACCAGCTTCAGTTGACATTGCTTGGGTACATATTCCATTAGAGAGGTGGAGATAGCCCTTGCTATGGCCCCTCTGAATTGGAACAGGAAACTGAACTGCCACAGATGGGTTAAACACAAGGGAGCCAGAAGTGGTTGGTACTAATTCTATTAAATACTGAGGCTCGAAATCTACCCATCAAATCCTTTCTCTTGGGAAAGCACATATACACATAGCATACAAAGTAGATGGACATCTAGTTTGCAGCTGCAAATCTGAATTGTGTTGTGCAGTTTTTCCTGTTATTTTTCAAGACAAACACATATCACAGAATTAGGGGGTCAGAGACTCCTTGGGTGGTGCTACGATCCCAAAGAAGTAAATTTTCCTTATGTTTTTTTGTAGGTAATGTATTATAAGTTATCCATTATTGTAAGTAACCTGAACATATCTTTTCCTGATTGGAACTATGGAGACTCTGGAAAACCTGACAGGCTGGAGAAGTACAGGCATACCTCATTTTATTGTGCTTCACTTTATTGCATTTCACAGATATTGAATTTTTAAAAATTGAAGGTTTGTGGCAACCTTGTGCTGTCAGTTGATGGTTAGCATTTTTTAGTGATAAAGTTAGGTATGTACTTTTTTAAAGACATAATGCTATTGTACACTTAATAGACTACAGTGTAGTATAAACATAACTTTTATATGCACTGGGAAACCAAAAAAAAAACCTCATGTGACTCACTTTATTGGCACATTCACTTTATTGCAGTGGTCTGGAACCAAACCTGCAATATCTCTGAGGTATGCCTGTACAAGGGATAGTTTCATGATTAAATGTAACAGGAAGTTAAAATGGAACTTTTCATTTTGTCTCAGTTTTGGCTAAAAACTCCAAGGCCAAGCAATATAGGTGCCAAAATTATCCTCACATTCTAAAGCAAGGTACTAGAGTACCTTATGTAGGACATGCTAAGAGACATCTTCTGTCAGCATTAGCTCATCTCCTATCTCTCAGCTATATAAGGGAGGGCAAAGAATCCATGGGGAAGGGCAGAAATGGTTTGGAGGGAGAATTTCTTTGGAGAGAGTTGTCAGTGTGCTGTATATGCCCCTCCTACTTCCTGGTAAGTATGTTGGGAGCATTTCCCCCTCATCTGAAGCCAAGAGAAGAAAAACACTCAAAAAGCTTGAAGTATTTTCTCTGAAATGTGGAAGATGCAAGGTCTGTTACCTGAAATAAATTTAAAAAATTTAAGGCTGGTGGCAGAATGAAGTAGAGCAGAGTTTAGTGGGGACAAGGACACAAGTGTGTTTCCCATGGACCAAAGGTGGAAACTGCAAAGGGATACAATTGTAGATTATTTTAAAAGGAACTTCATCACAGAAATCCATCTGGAGAGGTAAGGTGACCCTTGTGGAAGCAAAGGGTTGAAGGCAGAGTCTTAGTTGTCCAGTTGTAGAAAGAATCATCCCTATAAAGGAGTTGCAGTTAGGAGATCCCTACTGGGTCAGAGGATTCTTTGTGAAACCCACAGAAATTCCCCACTCAAGAAGGAATTCAGTATCTAAAAGATGCTGCACCCAAAGGACACCAATATCAGATTGCAACAGTATTGGTTGTATAAAATGTAGTCTTTTCCTCTAAATTTCTCCTCTTTTCCAGGCTGGACAATTGAGGGGGCTTGAAGCAGTAGCTAGCAAGAAGTGGGAGGAGATGGAACACAGAAGGGAGAAGAAGTAAGTCCCTCACTCCTTCTCTACTGTGGACTTAATTTCCTGTAGCAGTAATGGCAGTCAAGCCAGTGGCGGTGTCCTCTGTCCAGGGGTGGAATTGATGGTTCAGTCTGCGGCATCTTGAACCTGAGGTCAAGAAAAATGGTGATCAGATCAGTTCTGCTGCCTGGGTTTGGACATAATTTCAAGCTATAAATCTCTGAAAGTGTTTTCTAGTCCTCTTGATAGTTCTAGGACTTGCCCAATAATAAATTCCTTATCATTATAAATTAGCCAGAATTGATTCCTGTGACTTGCAATGAAGTCAGTCAAAAGCAGTATCAGGAATTTTGCAAGAAAACAGACCATCAGGGAAATGGGTCAGTCTGGGATTAATTATCTGACCTGTTGAGGCTGAAAGCAGTGAAAATCCAGTTGATTTTAAGGAGTAGATTATCTCTAGGTATGCAGGGGTGGAACAGTTAATAGAAAATCAACTCTGATTTACTGGAAATAAGTAAGAAAGTATTAAAGGCAAAGCCTTAGGGACCACAAGATTTTTGCTGTAGAAGAGTGTTAAAGTACATGAGCCATTCAAAGCCTGTGGCGGGTAGATGGTTGCTTCTGAAAGTGCTGGACATTTTAATGAAAGAGAATGGTAAATTCTGCTGCTCAATGATGTCAAGGCTCTAGTTCAACTTCTCTGCCAGTCTCGTCTTTCCCATCATGGTTGCAAGACGGCTGCTGCAGCTCCAGACTGTCATGTCCTTACATGACAGTATCCAAAGGCAGGAAGGAAAGGGTCTTTTCTCTGCTCCCCACTTTTTTTCTTTTAAAAAAATTGAAGTGTAGGGAATTCCCTGGCGGTCCAGTGGTTAGGACTCTGTGCTTCCACTTCAGGGGACAAGAGTTCCATCCCTGGTTGGGGAACTAAGATCCTGCAAGCTGCGTGGCATGGCCTAAATAAATAAAAATAAAAATTGAAGTATAGTTGATTCACAATGTTGTGTTAGCTTCTGGTATACAGCAAAGTGATTCAGTTATACATATATATACATATTATTTTTTTGTATTCTTTTCCATTATGGTTTATTACAGGATATTGAATATAGTTCCCGGTGCTATACAGTAGGTCCTTGTTGATTATTTTACATATAGTAGTTTGTATCTGCTATTTCAAACTGCTACTTTATCTCTTCCCCACACCCTTTCTCCTTTGGTAACCATAAGTTTGTTTTCTATGTCTGTGTTTCTGTTTCATAAATAAGTTCATTTGTGTCATATTTTAGATTCTACACATAACTGATATCATATGGTATTTGTCTTTCTCTTTCTGACTTACTTCACTTAATATGATAATCTCTAAGTCCATCCATGTTGCTGCAATTGGCATTATTTCATTCTTTTTTTATGGCTAAATAGTACTCCATTGTATATATGTAGTAGAATATATATATATATGTAGTAGAATTGCTGGGTCATATGGTAGTTCTATTTTTAGTTTTTTAAGGACCCTCTATACTGTTCTCCATAGTGGCTGTATCAATTTACATTCCCACCAACAGTGCAGGAGGGTTCCCTTTTCTCCACATTCTCTCCAGCATTTATTGTTTGTATATATATATATATATATATTTTTTTTTTTTTGGTGGTATGCGGGCCTCTCAGTATTGTGGCCTCTCCCGTTGCAGAGCACAGGCTCTGGACACGCAGGCTCAGTGGCCATAGCTCACGGGCCCAGCTGTTCCGCGGCATGTGGGAACTTCCCGGACTGGGACATGAACCCGTGTCCCCTGCATCAGCAGGTGGACTCTCAACCACTGCACCACCAGGGAAACCCGTCTGTAGATTTTTTGATGGCCATTCTGACTGGTGTGAGGTGATACCTCATTGTAGTTTTGATTTGCATTTCTCTAATGATTAGTGATGTTGAGCATTCTTTCATGTGTTTGTTGGCAATCTGTATATCTTCTTTGGAGAAATGTCTATTTAGGTCTTCTGGACCTAAATTTTTGGATTGGGTTGTTTGGTTTTTTTTTGATATTGAGCTGCATGAGCTGCTTGTAAATTTTGGAGATTAATCCTTTGTCAGTTGCTTCATTTGCAAATATTTTCTCCCATTCTGAGGGTTGTCTTTTCGTCTTGTTTATGGTTTCCTTTGCTGTGAAAAAGCTTTTAAGTTTCATTAGGTCCCATTTGTTTATTTTTGGGTTTATTTCCATTACTCTAGGAGGTGGGTCAAAAAGGACCTTGCTGTGATTTATGTCATAGAGTGTTCTGCCTATGTTTTCCTCTAAGAGTTTTATAGTGTCTGGCCTTACATTTAGGTCTTTAATCCATTTTGAGTTTATATTTGTGTATGGTGTTAGGGAGTGTTCTAATTTCATTCTTTTACATGTAGCTGTCCAGTTGTCCCAGCACCACTTATGGAAGAGGCTATCTTTTCTCCATTGTATGTTCTTGCCTACCTTGTCATAAATTAGGTGACCATATGTGCGTGGGTTTATCTCTGGGCTTTCTATCCTGTTCCATTGATCTATATTTCTGTTTTTGTGTCAGTACCATACTGTCTTGATTACTATAGCTTTGTAGTATAGTCTGAAGTCAGGGAGCCTGCTTTCTCCAGCTCCATTTTTCCTTCTAAAGATTGCTTTGTCTATTCCTGGTCTTTTGTGTTTCCATACAAACTTTGAAATTTTTTGTTCTAGTTCTGTGAAAAATGCCATTGGTAGTTTGATAGGGATTGCATGGAATCTATAGATTGCTTTGGGTAGTATAGTCATTTTCACAAGGTTGATTCTTCCAATCCAAGAACATGGTATATCTCTCCATCTGTTTGTATCATCTTTAATTTCTTTCATCAGTGTCTTATAGTTTTCTGCATACAGGTCTTTTGTCTTGTTAGGTAGGTTTATTCCTAGGTATTTTATTCTTTTTGTTGCAGTGGTGCATGGGAGTGTTTCCTTAATTTCTCTTTCAGATATTTCATCATTAGTGTATAGGAATGCAAGAGATTTCTGTGCGTTAATATTGTATCCTGCTCCTTTACCAAATTCATTGATTAGCTCTAGTAGTTTTCTGGTAGCATCTTCAGGATTCTCTATGTATAGTATCATGTTATCTTCAAACAGTGACAGCTTTACTTCTTCTTTTCCGATTTGGATTCCTTTTCTTTTTCTTCTCTGATTGCTGTGACTAAAACTTCCAAAACTATGTTCAGTAATAGTGGTGAGAGTGGACAACCTTGTCTTGTTCCTGATCTTAGTGGAAATGGTTTCAGTTTTTCACCATTGAGAATGATGTTGGCTGTGGGTTTGTCATATATGGCCTTTATTATGTTGAGGAAAGTTCCCTCTATGCCTACTTTCTGGAGGGTTTTTATCATAAATGGGTGTTGAATTTTGTCAAAAACTTTTTCTGAATCCATTGAGGCGATCATATGGTTTTTTTCCTTCCATTTGTTAATATGGTGTATAACATTGATTGATTTGCGTATATTGAAGAATCCTTGCATTCCTGGGATAAACCCCACTTGATCATGGTGCATGATCCTCTTAATGTACTGTTGGATTCTGTTTGCTAGTATTTTGTTGAGGATTTTTGCCTCTATGTTCATCAGTGATACTGGTCTGTAGTTTTCTTCTTTTGTGACATCTTTGTCTGGTTTTGGTATCAGAGTGATGGTGGGCTCGTAGAATGAGTTTGGCAGTGTTCCTCCCTCTGCTGTATTTTGGAAGAGTTTGAGAAGGATAGGTCTTAGCTCTTCTCTAAATGTTTGTTGGAATTTGCCTGTGAAGCCATCTCTTCCTGGGCTTTTGTTTGTTGGAAGATTTTTAATTACAGTCTCAATTTCAGTGCTTGTGAATGGTCTGTTCATATTTTCTATTTCTTCCTGGTTCAGTCTCGGAAGGTTGTGCTTTTCTAAAAATTTGTCCATTTCTTCCAGGTTGTCTATTTTATTGGCATATAGTTGCTTGTAGTAATCTCTCACGATCCTTTGTATTTCTGCAGTGTCAGTTGTTACTTTTCCTTTTTCATTTCTAATTCTATTGATTTGAGTCTTTTCCTTTTTTTCTTGATGAGTCTGGCTAATGGTTTATCAATTTTGTTTATCTTCTCAAAGAACCAGCTTTTACTTTTATTGACCTTTGCAATCGTTTCCTGCATTTCTTTTTCATTTACTTCTGATCTGATCTTTATGATTTCTTTCCTTCTGCCAACTTGGGGTTTTTTTGTTCTTCTTTCTCTGATTGCTTTAGGTGTAAGGTTAGGTTGTTTATTTGAGATGTTTCTTGTTTCTTGAGGTAGGATTGTATTGCTATAAACTTGCCTGTTAGAACTGCTTTTGTTGCATCCCATAGGTTTTGGGTCATTGTGTTTTCATTGTCATTTGTTTCTCGGTATTTTTTGATTTTCTGTTTGATTTCTTCAGTGACCTCTTGGTTATTAAATAGTGTATTGTTTAGCCTCCATGTGTTTGTATTTTTTACAGATTTTTTTCTTGTAATTGATATCTAGTCTCATAGCGTTGTGGTCTGAAAAGATACTTGATACGATTTCAATTTTCTTAAATTTACCAAGGCTTGATGTGTGACCCAAGATATGATCTATCCTGGAGACTGTTCCCTGAGCCCTTGAGGAGAAAGTGTATTCTGTTTTTTTTTTTGGATGGAATGTCCTATAAATATTAATTAAGTCCATCTTGTTTAATGTATCATTTAAAGCTTGTGTTTCCTTATTTATTTTCATTTTCATGATTTGTCCATTGGTGAAAGTGGGGTGTTAAAGTCCCCTACTATGATTGTGTTACTGTCAATTTCCCCTTTAATGGCTGTTAGAATTTGCCTTATATATTGAGGTGCTCATATGTTGGGTACATAAATATTTAGGATTGTTATATCTTCTTCTTGGATTGATCCCTTGATCATTATGTAGTGTCCTTCTTTGTCTCTTGTAATAGTCATTATTTTAAAGTCTATTTTGTCTGATATGAGAATTGCTACTCCACCTTTCTTTTGATTCCCATTTGCATGGAATATCTTTTTCCATCCCCTCACTTTCAGTCTGTATGTGTCCTTAGGTCTGAAGTGGGTCTCTTGTAGACAGCATATTTATGGGTCTTGTTTTCGTATCCATTCAGCCATTTTATGTCTTTTGGTGGGAGCATTTAATCCATTTACACTTAAGGTAATTATCAATATGTATGTTCCTATTACCATTTTCTTAAGTGTTCTTTTCTTTTTATTGAACGTCTTTTTTTTTTTTTTTTTTTTGCTGTACACGGGCCTCTCACTGTTGTGGCCTCTCCCATTGCGGAGCACAGGCTCTGGACGCACAGGCTCAGCGGCCATGGCTCACGGGCCCAGCCGCTCTGCGGCATGTGGGATCTTCCCGGACCGGGGCACGAACCCATGTCCCCTGCATCGGCAGGCGGACTCTCAACCACTGCGCCGCCAGGGAAGCCCTGAACGTCTTTTTTTTACATTGCAGTTAACACTTTTGCAAATTAGGGAGTTCATATGAGTAGAGATATTTTCTCAGATTTCTTACCCAGGAAGTATCCTTGGTCCTCACACCATGGACCTATTTTCTTCTTTTGCAACATTTGTTCTCTGCTTCAAAGTCCTGTCATTTAACTATGTACTTTCCCCCTTTCACTTCTTTTTGTTGCCTTTTTGCATCTCTTCTGTGTAACACTGTTCCTGGTGTTTTGGCCTTTGCTTCTATTGATCAACACTGTGGTTGATTATTTTAACCAAAATCATTGATCCTAGTCTTACCCACTCCCCAATTACCAGGGATCCCCTGATTGGGACATTTTTATAAATCATTTCTCAGGGTCTATGCCAAGAAAGCACAATGTAGCTAAAATTGTAGACTTGAATCACTTGTAAGACAACCATGACAAAGCAAGAGAATGAGGCAGTTGGGGAACCCTTTAAGTATCTGTTACCTGCCACTCACTACTCACATCTTCATGGTTTTCACCTGAGTCTGATAATGAAGGGCCTGGAGTGGGCATTCTGTGTCGGTCGCAGACCACAGTGATTCCAGACTCAGGGCCATATTGTACTATATTGAACCTGACATTATACTCTAGAAACCTCTCTTGCTATGGAGCAGCCCCAACTGAGTTAACAATTTGTGAAGGGGAAAATATGTGTCAGTTTATATCACCACTCTATGTTGGAACAGTGTATGTCCATGTACATTATGGAAATAGAGTAGGAAGTTTTCTTTTTTGCAAATGGCCACTATTTAATCTTTTAAGGACATTGAGTACTTCTGATGATGTGGAAAGTGTCAGAAAAGACACACTGGTTAGTTTTCAACATCAAATGAAAATAGAATCATCATAAAGGTTTTTCAAACTGCTCACTCATCTCTTTGGTAATTTACCTTTTTCTTTGGTACATTACGTCAAATGCCTCATTAACTTTGTCAAAAGCAAGGGTATGGGACGCCAGTGCATCCAGATCGAATTTCTTATTCTTGTAGTCAGCAGCCAGCTTTGGGACAGAATCGATACCTTTCCAATCTGTAATTGGCCAAAATACCAAATAAAGACATGGTGCTTGACATGAAAAGGTAGTTTAACTAGTGTTTGTCGAATGAATGAAATTATCAGGTCAGATTTGGGTTGCTTCAAATAGCTTATCCCCCTGCCAT
Source organism: Aethalodelphis obliquidens (assembly GCF_003676395.1). Taxonomy (NCBI): domain Eukaryota; kingdom Metazoa; phylum Chordata; class Mammalia; order Artiodactyla; family Delphinidae; genus Aethalodelphis; species Aethalodelphis obliquidens. The sequence continues at coordinate 16,712,623 of NW_020837961.1, forward strand.
CTCTAATTTTTTGTACTTCTATCTATTAAATTTTTTTTCTTCAAAAGAAAAATTCAAGATTATTTTCTAATTCTAGATAAGGAGGTATCTCAGTTTGATCACTGTCTACCTTTTGTTCCCCTACGTTGGTCCATTTTAATGCAAATTGAATTTCAATTTGCAAATTATAGTTATCCTTCTGTAAAGAAACTGTTTACTTTCAAGTAACTAATAGAATAAATAGCTTTCAGGTAGTCTTCAGATATGTTCTAGGCACTCAATATTTAAAAAATAAATTATTTTCCTTTCCTTTCAATAATCCTAATTATGATAATTTCAGTACTACTATGAAGAAAATTAAAAGAAAAAAAAAAACTGACCACCAAAGCTTGTTCCATTTAGAGTACGGCCCATTATTAGCTCCATTGCAGAAACACTCAATCCGTTGTCACCAACGTTTACTCCAATGATGTACATACTCCCCAACCAACTGTTATGCTGTCAAGGGCTGCTCTCTGGAAGGTCAAACAAAAAGATTAGCTGAGTAAGTAGAAAAGTAGAACATGAATTCCAATGTGGGTTTGTACAATAGTTTAGGGAAATTTTACACAACTCTGCATAAAAGATAATGGCTAATGAGGTTGTTATTGTAGATTGAGACTTGAGGTACCAGTGTTCTGTTTCAGATAGAATATCCAATAAAATTTTGAATGTCATCAAAAAAGATATTGAAAAGAAACCAAACATATTTTACTCTGTTTAATACCACACTTATGCTGAACCCAGAATGCATCTCATTGTATATCAAGAAAAATATACATACATGAAGGTAAAGAAAGATCTATAGAAGATATTATAAACTCTAGTCAACAAGTTTTTGACCAGGTACAATGGTATATATGAAGATATTTGCAATTCCAGGGACAAAGGATCAAAATTAAGTCACGAACAGAGGGTGAATAAGTATTCACTAGAGTCTAAAAATGAGGCATATACTGTAAACTTAGCAGATCTCAATGTAGGATAATTTAAAAGAAATGCTATTTAAAACAGAAGGCAAAACGGTTAAACAGAAAATAACAGTGGCTGCTGCTCATCAAACATTTCATCTGCTTCCCTATATTTTTTAGCTCTCTTGCAGTTAAGTAGAGTCATATGACTAGTTCTGGGCTATGGGCAGGAGTGACGTGTGCCATTTCCTAGCCAAAATAGAAAAGCCAGTGTACATCCCGCCAGCTGTCCCTTCTACTCTAACAACCAAGAGGACCTCATGTTGAGATTGTAAAGCCACAAATTTGAACTTCCTTGATTGCTGAATCACTACATGGAAGACAGGGGCCCAGGGGATTTGCATTGATCTTTGCATGAGAGAAAGAGAAAATATTATCTTAACCTACTGCAGGTTTGGAGTTAATATAAAAATGCCAAGATTGAAAATGTAAATAAGTTTAAGAAAGATATAAACTTGTGGATGGCCATTCCACATAGAAGCCCTATGTTATAGTTGAACATTTAAAATCTTTTGAGACTAATATTATACAAGAAAAATATAAACTTATCCCATATTGTTTGCCATAGCCAGTGGTTAACTTTGTTCTCACCTGTTGAGGCAACTTTTACTTCTACAGAAGTCCCAATAGGAATACCATTCCTGTTCATCACTGATCATTATATGAAAGAAGCAATCTGAAGTACAGTAAACTCTTTCCCTCTTCTCTCTGTCTGTCTTACTAGGGATGGGCAATGCAATGACCTAGAACTTTTAGAATGTGTTTTGAAATCTTTATTTGAATATGTATTTATAGTTTTGAGAATTTCTAACATTTCTAAATAGCAACTCTTCTAGTTTCTATACTTCTTATATGGCAGAAATATTTTTGTTTAATGTATATTGTACAGAGAGATCCACAGAGAGAGGTAAAGAGCACAGGCACTGCTTGCAACCTTAAGGTAGCTGCCTACATTACTCCTGGTTTGTTTGTTTTTTTTTAATTTAATGTTTTTCCTATTGCCCTTCTCTACATTTCTGAGCTTTGCTCCAAGCAGGGAATTAACCTCCATAATTATAACTTAGTTAAATGGGTATTATATGCAAATACAGGGTTTTATTTGGTAGCCTCTGATAACTTTTGATGAGAATTTTTAATTCTCAAAATCTTATAAAATTGTCCATTACTGTAAATTTCTAATTGTTCTGTTGGGTTCTTTAGACTGCTTTAGAGCATTAGTGGTCATTGAAATTAAGTTCATTCCCATTACTGGAATCTCCTCCACAACGTAGAAATTAAGCTTTCCCTAGTTATGGAAGCTTTTGGTGGAAGGGTAGTTAGCCCATCTTTTTGTGATTAAACCCATCTCTTTTTATCTGGGTTCTCTAGTGTAATTCTATTCCATAATTTAAAATACGTTTCTTCGTGTAATAAATAAGTTAATAATAGAACCTGCCAAGTTTTGGATCAGTGGTTCTCAGCTTGAGAACCAATGCATGAGAATATCCTGGGTATGGGTCAATTCACTGATACTGGAAGACAACAACTCCCCAGGTACTTCTGAAGTATAGCCAGTTTTGAGAATCTCTATACTAGAAAAATAAGTGGGCTGAATTTCAGTGTTTGTGAAACATATGAGCTGTGGGAAGTGGAGGGAGGGATGTGGCACATTGAAGGCCACAGGTGCCAAGGACAATTGAAAAAGCAAGGCCTGAAGCTTTGGATGCAGGGAAGCAGTGCAGTACAAGGGGTCCTCACTGCACGAATGTCAGTAATAGCTACCATTTATCGAGTGCTTATTACCTGCCAGATCCTCTTTTAAGCAGTTGCACTATTATAATGAAGCCATTCTAAGAGGAAAGACCCAGGAAGGGCAGCCTTCCCAGTCTCCATTCTCTTTTGTCATATCATGTTGTGTCAGGTAAGAACCGAGGGGAAAATTGCCAAAGCCTGCTCCTGGGAGGTTGAAGTACAGAATTTCATTCTGTGTACCCTCTCTAGAGGAGAGTTTTAGGAGCCAGGCTGAGTGAAGGGGTAAATAAAAGGGAATAGTGTCATAACTACTTCACAGCTCTCACTAATGAACTAAGAAGCCTCCATTGGCAGAAAAGTTAGCTGATGAATTCTTTGGTCATCTTGTTAAAAAAAACAAAACAAAACTCTACCTAGTGGCTTTGAGCAAAGATGCATTAGGTGAATATTTGCTGGAGACTAAGGCTGCGTGCTCTGGAGGCTAACTTCTCCCTATGTTGCCTGTGCAGTTGGCTCTTTACCCCATTTTCTGGAGCAGAACAGACAGGACTGGCTATGTGGGCCTGCAACCAGTGCAGTTGCCCAGGGCCCTGCACTCAGAAGGGCCTTCCTTTCCTGTCCTGAGAGGGAAGAAATCTGAATGATACAAAATTGTAGTGTTTAGGAAAAAAAGATTGAGTTTTTAATTTTGCAGCTTGTTGACTTTTTTAATTGAAAATTTCACATATGTAATTTGGACCTAATTCTGCAGCCTGATTATTGAGATCTGATGGACAGAACTGGCTTGTTTGTAGGTTGCTAACATCTCCTTGCTCTACTTTAAGATGAGAGTGGATACCTCTGGCTGTTAGGGGTGACTCCATTCACCCTGTCTATTCCCTCATCTAAATCTGCCTTTTCTGTTTTTTTTCCTCACTTCTCATAGGCACAATTCTTTGAAAGTTTTTATTTCTAAGTTTTCTCTTAATTTTTTGCTGACTTTCATGTGAAAGAATAAACAAATATTAATAACACATTAATATTAAATAGTAATTATTAATATTTATTAATAAGTAAAAATTAATTATATGTATGTAACATATAATGATATCTAATATAGTATTAATAACTATTCTTAAACATAACTTATACATATATATAAATATTAAAATTTAATAAGTATATTAAGATGCACATATTATAAATGTTAATAAGCAATATTTATTATATCCTACTATAAAAAATATACACACCATGATTTTAGCTCCACCTACGCACTCAAAGGCAAAATCCACACCTCCATTGGTCATTTCAACAAGGACCTCCTGAATGGGTTTATCTAGGTCTCTAGGATTGAGGCAGTTGGTGGCTCCAAGGGCTCTGGCCTTTGTAAACTTCTCACTTTTGATGTCAATAACTATGATTCTGGAAGCTTCTGCTGCTTTATAACCGATTACAGCTGAAAGACCGACACCTCCTAGGCCAAAGGTGGCACGTGTAGAACCAGGTGTGACCTGCAGGCAAGAAAATTATACATTAACTTCTCAAGCAGCTGGTCCCACTTTTTTTTTTTTTTTTTTTCTTGACCACTCCGTGCTGCATGCGGGATCTTAGTTCCCTGATCAGGGATAGAATGCGTGCCCCCTGCATGGGAAGCACAGAGTCTTAACCACTGGACCACCAGGAGTCCCTGGTCCCACTTTGTAAAATAGGGACCGAGTGAGGTGGGGGCAGGACCATATAAATAAAGACTGCCTGTCATAAAACTAAATGATATAGCTAAATGGGGGCAATTTGCCAACATGAAAATGGATGAATCACTGGCTAAATCTGCAGAAACACTTGAAGGCCATTAGATATTCAGCTCAAAACGAACAAACCCAAGTGAAAATCATTCTCTTGTCTTCCTTTTCCCTTTGGTGTTATGAGAACAAAAACTGAAGCCCACACATTTTAATGGGTTTATTGGTTTCTTTTTAAAATAGATCAAAGTGAGAGAGTAGCACTGACATATATACACTGATTATCTATCTGCAGACAACACTGTTACAGGACATTTTTATGCTTCCAAAGATCTCTATGAAATGTGATTAATTTGGCAGTAAAGGATACAAATAGGTTAAAAAGAACCCGGAGTTCTGGTGATACTGGGGGAGTGGTCCTCAATAATTAATCAGAGTTTTTGCATCACTTTTCTTCCCAGAAGTAAATTAAACATTATTAAAGCTCTTGCCTTTTGACTAGAATTACTGACACTTCACTTCTCTTAACTTGTTCCTATCAGATTTATTTCTCTTCTTTGAGCGTGAGGTGGTTTAGCTATTCCTCAGTAGCAGGAAGAGCAGATTCTGGGAGTTTAGGTAAGTTCTGACTAGATTTAAAAGAAAACTGTGGCTGAATCTCTAGTGTTAATATCCCTGAAGAAAGACTAGAACAGTAGAAGGTGACAGTCAGCATGGAGTCCAGAAAAGGGCGGGGTGGGGTGTGGTGGCAAAGAGCAGTAATTTTTCCCTGTGTCTCCAGTGTTATCTCGAGGAAACTACGCCTTGACTGGAGGGTCACATCAGCTCTGAACTCCACCCAACTAGCAACACCCTTCCTCCAGGAGCCTTCCGATTGTAGTTTGACCTCCCATATAGTTTTACATTTTTGTTAATGAATAAATGAATGAATGAACTTTTAGAGGGAGATAATACACTAAGAGCCAAGAGTAGCATTCCTATGGCTGATGTAATTGTCAACGAAAAGTGATATCTCGATATTCTGGCTACTAGATCAGCCTCTTATTTTGGTTAGTTTGACTTTGTTTCCTTGGCACTGAACAACTCTAAGCAATCTGATAAAAAAGAATATTTGGATTGCAAGGCTGAGGACCAAGCCTCACCAAGGCGTTTTAGGTGTTTCACATGAACCTGGCTTTATTCATTCATTTGCTGAAAAATTATCAAGCTCATATTATGCACCAGGCACAGGGCTAGGCTCTGGCGCTTTCACAATGAACAGGAGAGAATTCTTGCCCTTACAGAGCAAATCATCTAATAGGAAGGAGAAATAAATGGGAAATTTCTTCATAGTGTGATAAGAAGGAAGACAGGGTTAAATACAGAAACTTCAGGGGAAAGTGGGAGGGAGGGATACCTCGTGCATGCCTGGGAGGGTGGAGTAGGCTTCCAACAGGAAGGGATAAATAAATGGAGTCAGCCAGAAGAAGTGGGGGAGCTTTCCAGGCAGTGTTGGTGGGAGCCAGGTGTGAGAAGTCCAGAGGCGCAGTCCAGAGCCCAGAGACTGAGGGTCAGGCCCAGGGGAGCAGTGAGCCACAAAAGGAAGAAGGAGAAAGAATGACTATAGCGTATTGAAGGAAAAGGGGAATAATTAAAGGGGAATAAAAACTTTAGATTTTTTGTTTAGGAAGATCACTCTGGTTGCATTTTGCAGTTTAGAGTCAAGGGGAAAAGATTGATGTCAAGGAGGTTCAAATAAGGAGGTTGTTTGAAGCGTCCAAGTGATACTGACATCTCTCTAATCTCTCAGTTGAAGAGCTTTGTAAAAGCTAAATTCTAACATGGAATTCCAGGGACGCATCTTACCATCATCAGGGCTGCCATCTGAGACCTTCCCCTGAAGCCACAAAGGCACAGGGTGAAAAGCAGAGATGAATTACTACAGTTTGAGAGAGAGGAATCTGCTGTGTCAGGGAGAAAGTAGGGTAGCTCTATGAAGATGGGTGGAGGTTTCTGTTGTCTCTTGACTGGGTCTGCTGTCCCAGGACGAGCATTCGCATTTAGGGGACATATTTATCAGGCTATATTTAAATCAGGGACAGTCTATAATCTAACATATGAGTAAAGGAAAAGAAATGAACATGAACTGGGTGCCAGCTATATGCTAGCCTCTGGGCCAGATGTCTTACATATGTAATATGATTTAATTATCCCCACAACTATTTGTAGTAGATATTATGGTAGAGAGATAGGAATAGAGAGGTTAAATAACTTGCCTAAAATCACAGAGGTAATAAACGGCAGAGCCAGGTTTTGAAGATAAATCTGGTTGCTTTATCATGCTGCCTCCTAGTAATGTCTATTTTACACAACCTGGTGATTAAGTATTTTACCTTGGCAATGTTGACTACAGCACCATAGCCAGTTGAAAATGCACATCCAAGCAGACAAACTCTCTCTAAACTGGCATCATCATCAACTTTGGCAAGGTTAACATCTGACACTACAGTGTACTGACTGAAGGTACTGGTTCCCATGAAATGGTAAATTGGTCTTCCTCTGCAGGTAAACCTGCTAGTTTTGTCTTCCATTAATTTTTGATCACCCATAAGAGTTTTGAAATGCCTAGGGGAAAAAGATACAAAAAAAGAGAAAGTAGATGGACCACTGATTACTTTCCTGAAGAAAAAAATTAGGCGTTATGTATTCGTTATGATAATTTTATTAGATGGAAAAATTGAAAAAAAACGGCTTGAGAATTTTCACCTAAATATATAGTCAGAATTGGTCTAAAGGTAATAATGATAATAATAATACACTTTTGACTGTATACTTCTTATGTGCCAGAAACTCTTTTAAGGGCTTTACATGTATTTCTTTAAAAAATTGTATTATGGAAAACTCAAGCACATATAAAAGTAGAAAGAATAGCAAAATGAATCCTCATGTAACCATCTCCAAGCTTTGGCAATTATCAATTCATGACTGATCTAGTTTCATCTATTACCTACCTGCTTCCCCAACACCAGCACCTATCCTCCCCACTTTGGACTATTTTGAAGTAAATCCTAGACATCGCTATTTCATCTGTAAATATTTCAGTATGTGTCTCTAAAAGATAAAGATTCTTTTAGTTCCACACATTGCATTTGGTTGATATGTCTCTTAAGTCTCTTTTAATTTATAGGTTCTCACCCCACCCCTTGTTTTTTCCCTGCCATTTATTTGTTGAAGAAACAGTCATTTGGCCTACAGAATTTTCTTCACTCTAGATTTTTCTGATTACACTCTTGTAACCTGGTTTAACATGTTTCTCCATCACTGTATTTCCTCTAAACTAGTATTTTTGATCTAAATGCTTGATCTGATTCAGGTTTTATGTTTTTGTAGGAATATTGCTAAAATAGTGTTGTGTATTTTCATCTGGAGGCATATAATACCTTATCTCTATTTTTGTGACGTTAGAGAGAATTGATGGTCATTGTCAAAATCTATTATTAAAGGTTTGCAAAAGGGTGTGTTCATTCTTTGAATATCTGCAAAACCCTGTGAAGTAGGCATTATTATTGTCCCCATTTTATAGATGAGGAAATTGAGGCACAGTAATCTATGTAAGAGTAGTAAAATTTTAGCTTCTAAAATAACTAGTTTCAATTAGAATTAAGCATAAACAGATCTTTCTATAGTCTCAGTAGAGAATAAGGCAATTAAAAATTTTGACTCTGGAGCCAGACTGCCTAGGTTCAAAATCTAGCTCCAGGACTTACATCTATGTGGTCTTGGAATAAATTACTGTGACTCATTGCATTCCTCTCTCATCCTCTCTAGAAGTAGCTATTATTCTGAATGTGGCATTTATCATTCCCTTTACTACATACACATGAACCATAAACAATATATGGTATTGTTATTGTATATGACTAAATTTATCTGTGAGAAACTTGCTTCTTTCCCTTAACATTATATGTGTGAGAGTATTCTATGTTGATACATTTAGAGCAAGTTTAGCCATTCTCATTGTTATATAGTATATTTAGAGCAAGTTTAGCCATTCTCATTGGTATATAGTAATTCCATTGTGTTACTACATAGCAATTTGTTAATCTATTTCTTATTGAAGGACATTTACCCTATTTTCAATTGCTTGTTATTACAGTGTTGCAATGATCATTATGGTGCATGTCTGTTTGGGTGATTTTACAAGTTTCTTGTACGCATCTAGAATTGGTGGGTACAAAGTATCCACCTCTTCAACTCCATTTAGTTATGCCAATGTACTGCCCAAAATATTTGTAACAATTTATACTCTTACTAATAGTTTATAGAGCTTACTTGATTTTTCCACAAAAATTTGTGTGTGAACTCAGACAGAACTTGCATTTTCTACATTGAGGTGTGTAGAGTGGAATTACTTTGTCACCTAGAAAAGAAGGCCATGTGTTAGATGATGCCTAAGATGTTACTTATAGTTTCTACCAGGTGAATTGGTGGAAAACACCATTCTTTATGGTATACATTTTATGTTCAGTAGGAAGTATAGGTGGCTACAGTATTTTATTAACCTGCAAGATTGCTGATTCTCCCAAGTATTATATATACTGTCTTTTTTCTTTTTCGTTTTCTCTCTGCTGGGCAGTCAAGCAACACATCTGTATTATACCATCAGGTGCAGAGTCCTTCGTGAGACTCTGCTGTCATTGCAACACTCTGCATTATGACTATTATTTATTACATAATGACTTTATTTATTACATTTCTAAACATCCTGCATGGAACAGAACATCCTTATATAATAGGGGAGGTGGGCAATAGGCTAGATATGGAGAGTAAACTATATATCATCTTCATGTTTCATTTAGTTCACTCTCAAATTCTACATTTTCTACTTTTTATTCAATTTCAATAATGATTTCTATCCTCTGATGACCAAGGTCCAATAATGATGATGAACATTTGTTCAACATTTAGTATGTGTCAGTCACCATTCTAACTGCTTGCATGTATTATCTCATTTAATTCTCAGGACAACCCTTTGAGATGGGTACTGTTATTGTCCCCGTTAGAAAATGGGAATCTGAGCTGAGTCACAGAAAAGTGACTTAACTGGTTAAGGTCACACAGCCAGTAAATGGTAGAGCTGGGACTACATTGGCCAGACTTGTTTGTGGATGCCAAATTTTGGAGAGCAATTTGTTTCTATAATCTTGTTTTGAATGGAAAGATACTAATATACTTCTCAGTTTGGAGCATCCTCATTAAAGGAAGAAAGAATGATACGGTTCATCCTGTCTGATAAGTGACAATTGCATAGCTCATATTGCAGTATTTGATGGATCTGTTACAAAATGTAAAGTAAATAATTCGACTGTTGGCATGCTTCATACACGTTTATCTTACAAACTTCCAAGAAGACATTTAAGCTAACATTGACATATGCATAATATTTCTCGCTTAAGCTACCTATAAGTCATCATTCTTTAAATTCTTTATAATATTAAAATAGTTTTCTGTTTTATTTAGAGGAGGTTGTTTTAAATTGTCATCTGTTCCCCCTTGGAAGCTCAGTGTAAGCTCACCTTGTAGCTTTGCATCATAGGACAGTTTCGCAGTGCTATATGTAAATAAAGTGACTGTATTTCGCAGATTTTATTAGACAGTTCTTTTTTTTTTTCATTTCCCAGACCAGGGATCGAACTTGTACCCCCTGCAGTGGAAGTGTGGAGTCTTAACCACTGGACTGCCAGGGAAGTCCCTAGGCAGCTCTGATTGGAAATATTGTGTCTCATTGCTAGACTCTGATAAACTGTGTGCTTCAGTTTTGCTTTGGAAAAGATGGTCCCCTTATGTAAACAGAGATCAATTATAGCATGCAAAGCCAGGACTGTATCAGGAATTATCCCTGAAATATCCTGACATTTCCATTTAATTGGAATCAGAAATTTAAATACCTGGTTTGAAGTTGGTCACTCTTGGCCCAACACTTTCCACGATTCCTGCAGCCTCATGGCCAAGGATCACTGGGAAAAAAGCCTCTCAAATTGAGGATGGATGACATGGGCATCAGTATGGCACAAGGTGGTGGCGATTATCTACAAAGCAACCGCAGACTTGAGTCCTGTTTCTGTAATTATATCATTGGGGTTGTCAGGAGGATAATTTTAGGCCCAATGACACCTTGAAACTTAACAACACTCATTGAGCTCAATAAAAGAATTGCATTTTGAAAAAAAAAAGAACAATTAAAAATATGTTGCGATATAGTCTTTCCTCTTAATGCATCTTTATTTTCTTCCTTTCACTGTCACTGAAAAAAATCACACAAAGAGAGAATTGGCAGTCACTGTCTCTAGGAGAGGAGAAATCAAAGGTAACAGAAAAGTTAAACTCTGTTAGAGGGAGTGGAGGGGGAACACAGGTTTCTAGGGCTTGTTCAAATTTTGTTGAAACGACATGAAATACAATAGAGGTAATAAAACTTTTATAGTTAAAAGAGAGATATTAAATAAGGGATTGTCTTAATTAATTACGAAGTGTCCCAGTATTATTTTTCAGCATTCTGTTCATGAGGATAACTCATTCATTCTCATGCATAAACTCTTACTGTGGTTGGTGATCCTGAGGAAAAGTATAAGCCAGGTCAGCTGTGGAGAAAATGGAGACATTGACTCAACTTGTCACCTGTGATCCCTCTCTGCTCAGTGCCATGTCTTCTCCCTGCTGTCTCACTTCTGTCCCCTCCTCTGGGCACCCAGGACCCTTAGCATCAGATCTTTCCTTGTTTTGAACCAAACTCTCAATCTTTCTTTTAATAACACTTTTCAATAACTGGCAACTGGAAAACAAAAAGAAAACCTACCTAATTCTAATCTAAAATGAATTCCTTTGTCTGATTCTTACAATTTACCCCTCCTGGGGATAATACCTGTTTTTAATATGAACCTAAATATGTAATTCCCCCATAGTGAAAACTCCTGGGACTCCCAGTTATACTACATAGGCTTGACCTGACCGAAGCCAAGTCTGCATTTGGTGTCTTGCCTGTCCCGCCCTGGGAAGATTCACACACACCTGAATTCGAACTTCATGAGCCTTGAGGGGAGCTCCCTCAACCTCTTCGACGCTGAGGGGCTTGTTTGCTTTCCAGGCAATAGCTGCTTTGCATTTAATAACCTGAGAAAGAGGGAGAGGGGGAAAGGATAGGAGGGAGGAAGAGAGAAGGAGAGAGAAAGAAAGAATATCATGGAAAAAAAATGAACGAACATGTTGATACTATTATTTTATGAAAGAGAGTTTTGGAGTTTGTGGCTGGATGTTATATATAATTATATTATTCTAAAGACAAGGGACCTTAATTGAAAATGAGAAGTCAAATTCTACATTGTAGTCATTGCACTTTTAATTTTCAAAAAGAACAGGTGTATTAAAGTTTACCCTATTATAAAGCCTTGATTTTTTTCTCTCCAGAATAAAGAGGATAAATTTATAGGATTTGGGCATGGTAGATGACCAATATGTGTTTGTTGATCGAACCATTTGTTATCAGCTCTGCATTACCTGAATCCTTATTGCTAGAGCAGATGTGTTTTACATCTTCGCTGCTCAAAATGTGGACCTCCCTGCCACCAGCAGTTATTGACATCACCTGAGAATTTGCTAGAGCTATAAGCCCTAGTAGTTTGTATCCCTTAATTTCCCTCACTTATTTCTCTCATCTTCCCAACTCCCCACCCCCACACCCTGGGCAATCACCTGTTCCCTGTATCTATGATTTTGTTTCTGTTTTGTTATGTTTGTTCATCTGTTTTTGCTTTTTAGAGTCCACATATAAGTGAAATCATACAATATTTGTCTTTCTCTGTATGACTTACTTCACTTAGCTTAATACCCTCTAGGTCTACTGATGTTGTCACAAATGGCAAGATTTCATTCTTTTTTATGACTGAGTAATATTTCATTGTGAGTGTGTATGTACATGTGTGTATATATATATATATTTTTTTTAATTAATTTATTTATTTTTGGCTGCATTGGGTCTTCGTTGCTGTGTGCAGGCTTTCTCTAGTTGCGGCAAGCGGGAGGTACTCTTTGTTGCGGTGCGGGGGCTTCTCATTGCGGTGGCTTCTCTTGTTGTGGAGCACGGCCTCTAGGTACACGGGCTTCAGTAGTTGTGGCTCATGGGCTCTAGCGCACAGGCTCAGTAGTTGTGGCTCACGGGCTTAGTTGCTCCGAGGCATGTGGGATCTTCCCGGACCAGGGCTCGAACCCATGTCCCCTGCATTGGCAGGTGGATTCTCAACCACTGCACCACCAGGAAAGTACCTATATGAGTATATATATACCACATCTTCTTTATCCGTACATCTGTTGACGAGGACTTAGCTTTTGATCAACTTTAAACTGCTGCTTTCTGAGAGTAATTCCCAAGGACGCTTCTTTTAGCAACTGTATAAAGACACACACACACAAAACAAGAATTGAACAAAGAAACAGTATATTTGCTTACTTTGCCCTTGGTGCCCATTTTCTTTGGGAAACTTGCCTTGGAAGTTTCTTTCTGATTTAAGAAGTTCTTCTTCTTCTATCCAGGGTGCTCTGTGTCCTGTGTAGAATTGTCTTTGAATAAATACCATTTCTGCTCTTCTATTCTCCAATTATTTTCTCTCCTTTTTTGTTGCTGTAATCTGCAACTTTGCCCGTCTCTCTCCACATCATCATTTGTGGTGTCATATTTCAGCTGCAAACCCTCATTGCTTCCAACTATTTGGGGATTTCTGTTTACTTGTTTTTTTCTTTTTTTATTGCAAAATATAAGATAACAGAGTAAAGGTCATTAAACCTATTAGATAAGTTAATAAATAATTATAAAGTGAAGGACATTTCCACTGACCCAGAATCCCTCCTATATCCATCCTTCTCTTTCACAATCCTAATAATAATTTCCTTGCATTTCTTTTATGATTTACGCTTCTCTACACAATATAGTTTAGTTTTACTGATTAAAAGCTTTATACAAATGGAGTCATAGTGTATGTGTTCTTTCATGTCTTTTTTTCCTCTCAGCTCTATTTTTGTGAGATTCATCCACATTGCCTGTAGCTGTACTTTGTTTATTTTCATTACCGTAGAGTATTCCATTGTATGAATTGACCACATTTTTTTTCATCCATTTTCTGTTTTGTGATGAATCAGAATTGCATAACAAGTCTTTTCACGTATATCCTGTTGTACTTGTGCTTTTCCTTAGGGAAAATTCAGGGCTTATATGCAGCTAACATACCCTATTAAGGTGATGCCAATTGTTAAAATATTGAAATACTTCTGACCCTGTTGGTAAAAAGCCATAGTATTCTATTATCTCCTCCAGACTTTAACTAATATTTTATTATTGAATATTTAAGTTGTTCTGTTACACTTTTCTTTTTTTTTTTTTTGCGGTACGCGGACCTCTCACTGTTGTGGCCTCCCCCGTTGCGGAGCACAGGCTCCGGACGCGTAGTTATTTCAGTTATTGTATTCAGTTATGACTGGTTCCTTTTATATTTTCTAGTTCCTTGTTAAAATTCTCATTATGTTCATTGATTCTTTTCCTGAATTCAGTTAGCATTCTTATTACAAATGCTTTGAACTCTTTATCTGGTAAATTATTTCTGTTTCATTAATTGCTTTTTCAGGGGTTTTCTCTTGTTCTTTCATTTGAAATAAATTCCTCTGTCTTTTCATTTTGCTTAACTTTCTTGTCTCTATGATATTGTGTGAAACAGTTACCTATTCTGGTCTTGAAGGGGTGTGCTTGTGTGGAAACATCCCTATACAGTCTGTGTGTGCCCAGTGGCTTTGCAGGGAGAGCTGTATCTGACATGAGCATGAGTCATATCTTGCCCCAGGGTGTGCTGGCAGCTATCACCTTGGTAAGAGGTGGGGCTGGAGATAGAGGGGCTAGTGCCAGAGCCAGGTGTGAGCTGGGGCTTCTCTACTACTCAGTGGCCAACAGGACTTTTTTGGGAGTGGGGGTCAGGTCCTTATTTGCTGGAGCAAAAGCTGTAAGGGTCGGATCTGAGCTGGTTCCAATCCCTCTAATTGTGTGCTTTGCCCCCTCCCAGCGCCTGCACCCTCGCCCCAGAGGGGAGCAGTGCTTGAGCAAGAGAGGCTGGTGTGGACGTTCAGCATGGGTCAGGGAATGGACTGTGGCAGTCCTGGACCCAGTCAGAGTTCTAGATCTGCTGCTTCCATGGGCGCCAGCAATGGCCACCCTCACCCTGTTATGATGCCATGTTGGGTCCGAGTCGGCTCCATCCTGCACAACTGTGCACTCCCCCGGTTCCATCAGCCCTTGCGCTAGTGTGGAGCTGTGCCGTGGAACAAGAGGGCCTGGAGCGGACACTTGGCTCGGGCTGGGGCTCAGGCTGGGGCGCGTGCTGGGGCAGTTGTAGGGAACTTGTCAGAGTCCCAATCTCATTTTGCTTCATCTGCCTTGTTTCAGGAGTGAGCAAGTGTGTGCACACATTCTTCATGAGCATAGTCTAGGTTTCTTACAGCTCCACTGTCAGTCCCACTGGTTTTCAAACCAGCCAAGGGGATTTACCCCCTGCAAGCTGGGGTGCCCGATATATGGCTCGCACGGCTCAGTCCCCAGGGAGGATCTCTGAACCTATGTAATCCTCCCCGTCTTCTGTGTCCCCTCCTAGATGTGCAGGTCCTGACCTGACCACTTCTCTTCCCTTCCTACCTGATTCTGTGTGGGTCTTTCGTACAGCCTTGGCTGTACAAGAGTCTGTTCGCCAGTCTCCAGATTTCAATGAGAATTGCTCCACGTGTAGATGTATTTTTGATGTGTTTTTCTGGGACAGTGAGCTCCGTGTCCTCCTACTCTGCCATGTTGATCCCTCTCCTGAAAAAGTGTTATTTTAGAATCTGGCTACAGTTTGTGACAATTGGCCAAGGGAAAACGAAAGTTTCAGATTGGTATGGGGAAAATGCCTTAATGGTGTGGGTGGTAACGTAGGGCAAGGGTTCTGGTTAGAGCTTAGGTGGAAGATGTATAGACAAATAAGAATTATATTAGTGTAAGTAATAAAATAGGAGGAATTTTGGGTCTTTCGCTTGTGGGTGGGTACAACAGAAGTACCATCTTGGAGAAAGAGTGTAGAGAAGGGCAAGAATCGGCTTGTATGAGATATGAGTGAGAAAAGAGACAGCTCATGTAAAATTCCATGAGTGGGGGTGGCCAGAGGACATGAGGGCAGCAGAGCCTAACATTAAACTTAATGTTGTCAGTTCATGTCACACTGTACTATAATCTTTCTTTCCTAAATCATCAGCAAAGTCTGCTACCCACTAGGGCTTTGTGTTGGTAGTGCTTTGGGAACTATAGGAAGAGGGAAAGTGCAGCATACAGTGAAGTAGCCCAGATAACAGTAGCTCCAGGAAGACAACTGACCAGTGGGATGATTCAAAAACGATTCAGCAGGAGCAGGAATTCAGACCACATGAATGTTAGCTCCTGGGGATGCTCAGAAAACATGGAGGGAGTATGTACTTCAGTAATTGTCATGGGGACCCCAGCCATTTTTTTGGCGGGGGCATAGTGAATGAAAGGTGGGGACACACATGCACGACAAATATCTGGATTACACAGGTAGAATCCGAGGTTTCTTTTTCTACCAAAGAAGTCTTTTGTTTTTATTTTAAGTTAAATCTTGTCATGATTTTAAGCAATATAAACGAGGCAGTGCTCCATGGGTTCTGCTGTTTGCTAGAGTTCTCTTTCTGTTTTGTTAATACAGTTTCATTTATTATCGAAATATTTTCAGAGGGGTTAAGAAAATGTGAAGAAATGGAAAATATTTCTAAAGAGACAAAGGGAAAGCTCTTTATGAAAGTTTCTTTAGAGAGGCCCTTTAACTCCTGTCCTCACTTCCTGCAATCCCAGGTCTGCATCTGTCTCCTTTTGTGTCCTCCTCAAATATTTACAATATACAAGTACCTTTGAAAAACCCCATTCCAGAGGTCTTACTCCTGGTTCTATTCTTCTTTTAAAAAATCATCAGGGAGAAAGGATTGTCTTCTGTGTTTTACACCAGCCCATTCTCTTTGGCCATGGAAACCAATGGTAGGCAGTTTTCTCTAGTAATGTTTTTCTCTAGTAATGTTCAAAGTATAAGGAGAACATTAGAATAACTTGCCTGTGATGGACTTAGTGACTGTCCCATTGTCTACTGCTGTAAACCAGAGCAATTTTCAGTTAAAAGCATTTGTAGGATTCAGACTCTTCTGTTTCACTTATTTTCATTTTTTAAAAAGTAACACATACATACGGTAAAAATTTAAACTGCACAAGTGAAAACCGGCATCGTAGTCTCCAGTCTTCCTTACCCCACCCTAGAGACAATTACTCTTGTCAATATCTTTCAGAGATATCTTTCAGAGATATAACCCCTTTAAAAATACAAAGGCTGCATATTTTTTACCCTGTCGTAGGCCTTGCTTTTTTACTTAACAATAGATTCTGGAGATTTCTCATTTTAGTACATGTAGCATTCTATCATTTTGTTTAATAGTTACATAGTATTCTGTTGTATAAATATATCATAATTTATTTAACCAGTCCCCTGGACACCGATAGACATTTAGGTTGTTTCCTGTTTTTATGATTTTTTTCTCCCTGACATGAAAAACAACAATGCAATGAATATTTTGGGCACACATGGGCTGTGTTAGGCAGAATTTCTGAAGTGGCTCCCCAAAGTTGTCCTATCCTAGTCCTCAGACACTGAATATGTCAAGTTATCATGCCTGTGAATACATTACATGGAAAGAAGAGGGGCTTTGCAGATGTAATTAGGTTACTAATCAATTAACATTAAAATAGGAGATTATCTTGGATTATTTAGGTGGACCAAAAGTTCATGAAAGGAGCCCTTGAAAGGAGACAAGAGGAAAGCAGATGAGAAAGATATAGTGATTCAAAGGACAGGAAGGATTTGATGTGTCACTGCTGCTTTGAAGCTGGAAGGGGGTGAAGGAGCCCCATGAGAAGGAATGTGAGCAGCTTCAAGGAGCTAAGGGCAGCAGCCCCAGCTGACAGCCCATCAGCTGAGGTTGAGAACTCCAGTCCTATAACCTCAAGGGTCGTAAGCCCTATATATTATCATACTTTTAAGTCTTTGCTAATCTCTTAGGTAAACGGTGTTTTTCCACTATATTTTAAAAAATTTTTATTTTATTGAAGTATAGTTGATTTACAATGTTGTGTTAATTGCTACTGTACAGCAAAGTGATTCATTTACACACACACACACACACACACACATATATTCTTTCTCATATTCTTTTCCACTATGGTTTATCACAGGATATTGAAATATAGTTTGGTGTGCTATATAATAGGACCTTGTTGTTTATCCATTCTATATATAATAGTTTGCATCTGCTAATCCCAAACTCCCAATCCATCCCTCCCCCACTTATTTATTTAACATTTGAGGGTTTGAGGTTGGGCATCTGCTCACATGCTTAAAAGCATTTGTGTGTGTGTGTATATATCTGTATCTATCTCTCTATATATTTCCCTCCAAACTAGATATGTATTTTCTTTGCCAATTTTTGTAAATTGCTTTTAAAGAATTCTTTATATAGTGAGGAAATTTGCCTATTGTCATATTGTTTTGTTGATTTTTGGGGGGATATTTTTTATATATGGAATTTTTAAAAACTTTTCAAATTTATCTATATGTTATTTTATATCTTATGGATCTTTGTATTGGTTAAAATTTCCTTTCCTTCTCCTTTCCTTCCTGTCCTTCCATTCCTACAGTGTTCTCTTATGGTACTTTATAGCACTGTGTGATTTCACTTTTCACATTTAATTCTTGGATTCATATAGCATTTTTTTTTTGTATAAAGAATGCAATAGCAACTCAACTTACCTTTTTTCCCCAGATAACTATCCAGTTGTTTCAACATCATATATTGAATAATCAATGTTTCCCTCTCAAATTTGAAAGGTAAACCTAATCCTATAGTACATTCCTGTATATATTTGGTCCAGTTCTGGACTCCTTCCCTATTTGGTTCCACTAATGTGTGCAACTATTTATCATATGCTTCATTTAAATAATTGTTCAACAGTTTCCCTTGGTTGACCTTTTTTTGGGAAATTTTTGTCTCGTTTGCACTTTCAGGTTCAGTTTCAGTGCATTCTATTTTTTGTTCACAGGGAGATCTGCTCTGTGCTTTGTGACCGCCTGGAGGGGTGGGATGGGGAGGGTGGGAGGGAGGGAGACGCAAGAGGGAAGTGATATGGGAACATATGTATAACTGATTCACTTTGTTATAAAGCAGAAACTAACACACCATTGTAAAGCAATTATACTCCAATAAAGATGTAAAAAAAACAAAACAAAACAAAGACTACTGAAGAGGGCAGGATGGGTTCAGAAGAGACGGTTGTAAAACCACAGTGTGACTGATCAAAGGTCTCACTTTGTGCTTCATTGGAGCTTGTGGGTGGGAGTGTGGAGGAGAAGGACCAATTATAGAAATGAAGGAATTGGAACACCGGAAGGAAAAGGATAATGTCTCCTATTATAATTGAGACCTTAATTTATTTCACATTAGGGCTTTATAGTTGTGTTATTGGTACAAGTCATAGTCCCATTTTTTGTTGTACATCAGCCAGATAAAGTGGAGACTCTCAAAGCAGTGGATAAGAAAGAGCTCAAAGCTGGAATCCTGGCTCTGTCCCCACCCCTCCTTCTTAGCTGTGTGACCTGGGGGTAAATTATCCTTCCAAGTCTCAGTTTCTTCATCTCTAAAATGGGCACGCGTTCGGCACACATGTGCACACACACGCACACATACAGAACTAAGTCAAGAATTGAAATCTATTGAATTTGCCCATGTAAAAGGGGGATTATTGGAAGAATACCATAAAATTGCTTGTAACGTTATTGTAGGAAGTGCAGTCAGACCTAATGGATCTAGAAATCCATCAAGCAGCCTTTGTCTTCATCTCTCTACTTTGATTCATTGTGTGCATAGCTGCATTTTCCTATTACTCTTTGCAGACAGGCTTTCTCTTATTCGTCATGATCACATGGTTAAAATGGCCACCAGCCCTGAGCCCCTCCAGCCTTTCCGGTTTCCACCATCCCCTGCCTTGCTCAGTCTCTCTGTATCTTGTTCAAATGCACGGATGAGAGATTCAGATTTGTAGCGTATCAGATAATGGGTGGAGATGTCTTTGAGTTAGTGTCCAAATCTCATTGTATGAGTTGTGAATCTGTGGGTAGAGCGTGGATGGGGTTAGCCAAATGGACTTCTGTGCACCAGCAGGGGGTATAGACCAGAGAAGACTCTCTGAAAAGAGGGCATGGATTGCACAGGCAAGGTAACTGTGCAAGAAAATGACTCTCTGTAATCCATTAATAAGCAGTACTTATTCATCATTGTTAAAATTAAATAATGGCAATTTAAAAAACCTGAAGGAGAAGTCAGGCGAACTACCTTCTGGGCTGGTAGCCTCTTATTAGAATCACCTGGGGGAGATTTAAAAACTCTCATGACCAGACTGCACTCCACACCAATTAAATCACAAATTCAAAATGTCTGAGAATGGGACTCAGTTATCAGCATTTTTCAAAGCTCCCGGGTGATTCCAAATATATAAGCAAGGTCGAGAAAAACTGTTGAAGTCTGTGTTCTTACTTAGCCGTTTGAACAGTCGCTGCACCTTATTGGATTTCAATCTTCTCATCTGTAAAATAACAGGTATCCCTAAGTCCCTTCCAGCTCTAACCTGAATTCCAAGGATTCAGACTTGATTTATCTATAATCAAACAAATTTCATACAACATACAGTCAGCCTTCCTTATCTGTGGGTTCTGCATGCACGGATACAACCAGCAAGGGATTGAAATTATTTTTAAAAATTCCAGAAAGTCCCCAAAAGCAAAACTTGAATTTGCTGCATGCTGACATATCTATATGTCATTTACATTGTATTTACAACAATTTACATAGCATTTATCTTGTATTAGCTATTTTAAGTAACCTAGAGATGATTTAAAGTATACGGGAGAGGGCTTCCCTGGTGGCGCAGTGGTTGAGAGTCCGCCTGCCGATGCAGGGGACGCGGGTTCGTGCCCCGGTCCGGGAAGATCCCACATGCCGCGGAGCAGCTGGGCGCATGAGCCATGGCCTCTGAGCCTGCGCTCCGCAACGGGAGAGGCCACAACAATGAGAGGCCCGCGTACCGGAAAAAAAAAAAAAAAAAGTATACGGGAGAATGTGTGTAGGTTATATGCAAATACCACAGCATTTTATATAAGGGACTTGAGCCTCCTAGGATTTTGATATGGAGTGGGCGTGGTCTTAGTACCAATCCCCTGCAGATATAGAGGGAGGACTGTATTTCAAGATAACTTAAATATCATGAGGAATATCATAAAGAAAGTTGAAAGTACAGATTAAAATATGGTTTGTGGGTAGAAACTTCTTTTAATTAGTAAATAGTAATAGTTATAAATAGGTATCCTTTGGGTATGTAGCCTATGCCATACCTCCCTAAACTTTTCTCTGGCTAGATTTAAAGATGGATGGAAATTTTTAATAAAAAAGGAATAGGAGAGTGTATAGTTTTCTTTTTGAGTTGAACATTGTGAAAATGATGTATAACTTACAGTGAACAGCTCTGAATTTTGGTGTGGAAATGTTGTGGATTTTTTTTTTTTACCTTTATGCGAACTTTATGTGAACTTCCTTTGCCTTTGGTGGAGCCACTTCTACCTTCTCAATGGAAAATGCACCACCAGGCTTCCAGAGTATGGCTGCTCTCACCTGATAACCTGGGGAAAAGAATATGGGGGCAGAAAAGGAAACTCCTTAGGCTTGGGAGTTGGAGAAATCCTGTATTCATGATTATTTGAAGGTTGAATCCAATTCTTCTGCACTCAAGCCAAAAAAAAAAAAAAGAAAGAAACCATCGCTTAAATATACGCTGAATGTAGCCTCTTGAACCTCAATTCAACTTTTCTTGTACTATCAGTCTCTGTATTCAAATTAGTCTTGCAATTCTAACTATATTTACATAATGCTACACAACCAAGAGGATAGATGTCATACTTTTGATCTTACCATGAATGAAGTTGTCCAGTGTCAGGGTAGAAATGACTTTGCAGTGTAGGAGTTTTTTTGTGATCTTAGGTATGGGAGAGAATCAATTTTGGGGTGGAGGCAGGGATGGAGACCATCTAGTTGTGGCAATTCATCAAATGGTGGTGGTCCCTGGCAGACTGAGATTGACGAGGTGGTTGGTGGTAAGGTAGTTCTTAGGGGTTCTGATTTCAGCCCACCACTGTTCTCGTTATAAATTCTCTTCTTATGTGGTCTCACCTGTTTTTATAGATTCAGCTACTACCTTTATGTAGATGACGTTCACAATCTGTATCTATGGATAGACTTGTCCCTAAGCTTTAGATTCTATTCATCAGCTACTGGAATGTCCTACAGGTACCTCAAATTCCACATGGTAAAACATATACACACCATTATTTCTTTCTTCTGCCACCACCCTCCCCCTGCCCAGTGGTGGACCTAACACGCAATCTGTTCTTTACTCTTTACTTTATTCTCTGTTTCAGTGAGTGGCCATGTAACCTACTCACTCATCCAAGAAAGAAACCTGGGAAGTAGCCTTAATTTTTCTCTTTCCCTCAGTCTCCACAATCTAAAAGTTTCTGTTATCTGTCCCTTCTTCTCCATTCCTGCTGCTACTGTGTGGTCCAGTCCTCATTACCTTTCACCTGGCTTGGGTTCATCACCTTCAAGTCCATCTTCTATAGAATTGCTATCTCAACTATAATTCTGATCATGCTCTTGCCCTACCTAAAAATGATATTGCCACCAATTGTTTATCAGAATCTGTCGACATGGTCTATGAGGCTCTCCATGATCTTCTTCCTGTTATTCTCTCCAACCTTATTTCTGGTCACTTCCAGGCACAAAAAATATTCTGGAGATTCTCCTCATGTTGTTTCATCTGCCTGTACAATTGTCTCCTCCTTTACCTGGTGAATTCTTACATCTGTAAGTTTCCTCTTAGATGTCACCTTCTCTGTGAAGCCAGGCTAAGTTAGGAGCACTTTCTCTCTCTTTTTTTAATTATTCTTGCACACTCTTATAATTACTGTGTCTCTCTGTGAGATCCTTGAAGGAGGGGGTATAGCTTTGACTCTGGAAAGTTTGATGTAGGAGGGTTTGAAATATTGCCTATTAAAGGACTGAAAAAACTGAGGAAAGGCAAAGCACATTAAGGGAATAAAAGAAAAGGGGAAGGAGAAGGAGAGGTATTAAGATTAAGACTCTCTCCCACTTTAGGAGTATAGAAACTACTTGGGCAATGAGGTGTTGGTAAACAGACAAGTGCACAGATTGAAACAATTATGATATGACATAAAGAAGACTATACTTACTTCCTCTGTAGTACTCATGCTGATTTTCTCCGTGTTCTTCTGGCCACAGATGAATATATTGAGAAAGGGAGATTCTGGTTACAACTTTCAAAGTCCAAGAGAGTAAACATCACTGTTTGATCAAGAGGCTGGGTCCTGAGCTTTGTGTATAATCAGGAAATTAACACACCCGGTGCTTGGAAGCTCAGATTTTCCTGTTCCTTAAGGGAGGTTCCTAAGTATGATATGAAATAGACTTAGCTCAGTGAAAATGCACAAAAGGTGAATTTGTGTAAACTTTTTTTTCTTCTCTTAATCATGAAGTTCTTTCGGTCTTTTAAATGTCCAAGTTTAAAATTTCTCATAGCGTGTATAGAATTGTGTCTATGTTGTTTTTCAAATGCAGATATGATCTCTGTAACTCTAAACTTGAGTAATCCATTCGATTTTCCAAGCATGTGTCGCATTTTTGAGGAATTAGGTTGTTACTAGACAGTTTTATCTAGTAGTTTAGCATAAGCTCCTCACCTCTTGGTATTCTGAGCTGGTCACTCAGAGAAATTGAAACCAGTTTCTGTAAGAAGTCTAACAATCAGGATTTGGATTTGACCAAATCTCTGTATGTGGATTAAGAGAGTCTTGACCAGGACCCTGATGAACATGGGGACAAGGAAATACATTCCCAATGAAAGGCAACACCAGTGGGAAAGTTTTAGCTAGAGGGGAAGAGAAGAAGATTAAATGCTCTTTCTGTGTCATGATATGAACATATGATTTTTCTTCCTTAGCCTGTTGAATTATGGTGGATTATATCGACTAATTTTCAAATGTTGAACCAGCTTTACATACCTGGAACACATTCTACTTGGTGTACTAGTTTTCTTTCTTTGCACTGTCTCTGCCTGATTTTGTTTTCATAGTAATACTAATTTCATCAAATTATTTCCTCTTCTATTTTCTGTGAGGGATTGTGTAGAATGGGTGTTAATTCTTTAAATGTTTGGGTGAATTCTTCAGTGAAACCCTCTGGGTCTACAGATTTCTAATTTGGGATGTTTAAAATTTTACATTGTGAGTTCAGTTACCTTCATATTTGAGGGGCTGTGTAAGTGATCTGTTTCGTCTTTGGTGAGTTGTGGTAGTTTGCGGTTTTTGAGCAATTACTCCATTTTATCTAAGTTGTCAAATTTATGTGTGTATAGTTGTTAATAGTATTCTCGTATTACTCTTTTGATGTTTGCAGTGTCAGTAGTTATATACTCTGTATTATTCCTGCTTATTGGTAATTTGTATGTTCTTCCTGTTTTTCTTTGTCAGTGTTGCCAGAGGTTTGTTAATTTTATTGATCTTTTCAAAGAACAAGCTCTGTTTCATTGATTTTTCTCTATTTTTTTCTTTTCAATTTTGCCGATTTTTGCTATTAACTTACTTTGTTCTTTCTGTTTGTTTTTCGTTTATTGTGCTCTTTTATTTCTGGGGTCATGAAGCGTGAATGTGCATTATTGATTTGCAGTTTTTCCTCTTTTTTAATGTAAGCATTTGGTACCATAGATCAGATTCAGTGCAGCCTTAGCTGTGTCACACAAATTTTGGTATGTTTTTCATTTTCATTCAGGTATATGTATTTTTTAAACTTTCCCTTGAATCTTCTTCTTTGACCTCCAGATTATTTAGAAGTGTGTTGTTTAGCTTCCAGGTGCTTAGAGATTTTCCTTTTATTTCTGTCATTGATGTTTATGATTTCTGTTATTGATTTCTAGTTCAGTTCCATTGTGATCAGATAACAAACTGTATGATTTCAATTCTTTTTCCTTTGCTGAGATTTGTTTAATGGCCCAGGATATGATCTATCTTGGAATATGTTTCATGGGCACTTGAAATGAATGTGTATTCTGCTGCTTTTGGGTGGAATGTTCAATAAATGTCTCAGGTTCGATTAATTGATGGTGTTCTAAGTTCTTCTGTACCTTTGCCTTCTTTCTAATTTGTCTATCAGTTTTTCAGACAGGGATTTTGAAGCCTTTAACTAAAACTGTTCATTTGTCTACGTTTCCTTTCAGTTCTACCAGCTTTTGCCTCACAGATTTGTAGCCCTGGGTGCATACACATTTAGGATTGCTGGTTCCTCTTGGTGGATTGCCCTTTTATCATTATATAATATTCTGCTCTGCCTCTGATAATTTTATTTTCTCTGAAGTCCACTTTATCTGATATTAATATAGTCCCTCTTTATTTTGATTAATGTTTGCATGATAGATATTCTTTACCTCTTTCCTTTCAACCTGCCTATATATAAAGTGACTTTCTTATAGACAGCGTACATTTGAGTCATGATTTTAAATCTACTCTACCAATTTCTGTCTTTTTAAAAAACAACTTTATTGAGATATAATTGACTTAATATACAATTCACCCGTTTAAATCGTACAATTCAGTTTTTTTGTAGATTCACAGATATGTGCAACTATCACCACAATCAATTTTAAAATACTTTCAGAAAGTATTCAGAAAGAAACCCATACCTCTCTATTCCTTTCTCATCAACGTCCCCCACCCCAAACCACCACCCTGGCCCAATGCCACCATTCATCTACCTTTTGTCTGTATAGATTTACCTATTCTGGATGTTTTTACTGAATAGAATCATATGATATGTGGTCTTTTATGACTGACTTCTTTCACTTAGCAGTATGTCCTCAAGGTCCATCCATGTTGTAGCATGTATCAATAATTCATTCCTTTTTATGGCCAAAACATATTCCATTGTATTAATATAGTACATTATCTATTCATCAGTTAATGCTTATTTGGGTTGTTTCCAATTTTTGACTATTATGAATAATGCTGCTATAGTCATTCATGCACGTTTTTGTGTGGACATATGTTTTTATTTCTCTTGGGTGTATACTTAGAAAATAAATTGCTGGGTTATATGGTAGAACTCTATGTTTAATTCTTTGAGGAACTGCCAGACCGTTTTCCAGAGTGGTTGCACCCTTTTACATTCCCACCAGCAGTGTATGATGATTATGATTTCTCCACATCCTTGTCAACATCTGATATTATCCTATTTTTAAAATTATAGCCGTCCTAGTAGGTACAAAGTGGTATCTCACTGTGATTTTGATTTGAATTTCTCTGACGTCTAATGATGTCGACCATCTTTTCATGTGCTTATTGGCCATCTGTATATCTTCTTTGGAAAAATGTCTATTCAGATTATTTGCCTGTTTTCAATTAAGCTCTTTGTCTTTTTTATTAAGTCATAAGAATTCTTTATTCTAGATACACATATCTCTTATCAAATATATGATTTGAAAATATTATCTACCATTCTGTGGGTTGTCTTTTCATTTTCTCGATAATATCCTTAGAAGCACAAAAATTTTTTATTTTGATGAAGTCCAACTTATTTATTTCCCCTTCTTCTTCCTCCTCTTCTTCTTCTTGTGTTGTATCTAAGAAACCACTGCCTACTCCAATGTTACAAAGATTTACACTGATCAATTTTTTCTAAGTTTTATAGTTTTAGTGTTTACATTTAGGTCTTTGATCCATTTTGAGTTAATTTGTATATGATGTGAGGTGAAGAGACAACATTTTCTTTCGTGTGAGGATATCCAGTTATCCTAGCACCATTTGTTGAAAAGATATTCTTTCTCTATTGGATGTCTTGGTACACTTGTCAACTGACAACTGCATGGACCTGGCGAGTGCTGCGGAAGGGTCTGCAGTGGCTGCAGGAGCTATTGGGGTTCTCAGCGGTACCTCTAGGTCCAGTGGCTAGGGACCAAGGCAGGCAATGGTGGTGTCTGTGCAGCGGCTCAGCTGTGGGAAGAAGCTGCAAGTGTCTGTGTAGTGGCAGGGGCTGGTTGCAGACACATGCAGTGGCAAGGACTATTGCTAGTAACAAAGGCTGGGGCCAGCTGTGGGTGCACCTACAGCTCTGGGGGCCCTGGCTGTTGGCAAGAACTCCTGTGGTATAGGGTCTTGCCATGGGCATGTGTGTAGCAGTGGAGGCTGGTGATAGAAGTCAGGCTGGTGGGATGCAGTTGTACAGGTAGACTGGCTAGCTGTAAGTGAGCACAGTGGTGCAGCCCAGTGACAGGAGTCAGTCAGGTCGGGGCTGACAAGCAGCTATGGCGCCCTTGTTGTTGGTGTACACTCCCTTGTTGTTGGTGTACACGCCCTTGTTGTTGGGTCTTGCAACTGGCACATGGCAGTGGACAGGCTTGGGCCAGTGGAGTGCAGGTGCAAAGCTGGAGCGGCTCATTGCAGGTAGGCCCAGCAGTGCAGACTAGTGACTGGAGATGGGGCAAAATCAAGACCCACAAGCAGCTGTGGGGCTGCATTCGCAAGGCTGCAGGGTTTTGCCGTGGGTATGCACTTGGCGGTGGAGGCTGGAAGTGGGAGTCAGGCTGGCAGCATGCAGATGCACAGCTGGAGGCACTAGCCCCGAGCATGTGCACGGTGGTGGGGGTCAGGCACAGGGGTCTAGGCTGATGTCTTTGCACTTGTACAGAGGCTGGGGCTGGCTGCCTGTGCAATCCCGGGCTCTGGCAGGGAGGAAGGAGAAGGAGCAGGGAGAGACTCAGGCTGCTGAGTGAAATCTGGGGTGAAAACTGGTGAAATCTGCAGGGGGTCCATGGTAGCTATGCAGGGGAAGGGGAGGGGGAGACTGACTCATTACTGTCCGGGGGTGGTGGTGGTGGTGGAATTCAGGTTCCCCACTAGCTATCATCACCTCCTGAGGCGGAGACTGCTCCTTATACTTCTGGACAGAGGTGAGAATTCCAACTGTCTGTTCAGCTTCCACTGACACCTCCTCAGTTGGAAAGGATAGCAGTGCCTTGTTACTGCTATCACATGGCCCCTATGACACAATGGGGAGTGAGTGTGTGTGTGCATGTTCGTGTGTGTGTGTGTGTGTGTGTGTGTGTGTGTGTAAGGGTAGCCTAATTATTGCTGGGCGGTAGTGAAAGTTCTGACTCTTCACCAGGGCTCCTCTGACACCACCTCAGGAAGGAGGGGAGGGGTACCTCATTATTGCTGGGTGGGCATGGAAGTCTAGGCTTCCCACCCGCACTATGGGGTGGGTGCTCCTTACTGCCAAGTGGGGTTGAAATTCCCAGATCCTTCCTTTGCCTTCTCTGACAGCACGCTGGTGGGTGGGGCTACAGTTCTTTCTGTTGTGTTTTGGTGGGGGTAGAGCAGCTATTATCTAAATGTTTTCTGTTTTACCAGGCTGCCCCTTTTGTAACTCTGGTTAGAGAGAGCAGGCTTTTGTTGGGGCCTTACTTTTTTGTCTGTGCCTGTTGTTGTTTTGAGGTTTCTGGCTTCTTCAGCTCCAAGTCTGAGATATATGAGGCATGCAGAAAACCCAGGTAACTCACACCCATACATTCCTTGGGTCTCCAGGTCTGTAGCCTTCTGCTTTCTTCTCTCCACCTTTCAGAAAGCAAACAAACAAATTCAAACCCCCCCAAACCCCACACAATATAAGAAATAATTATAAAAATATCAGCAAACAAAATAATGTAGATGCATTATATGTGGAATCTTCAAAGAAAGTTACAAATGAACTTATATACAAAACAGAAATAGACCCACAGGCATAGAAAACAAACTTATGGTTACCAAAAGGGAAAGTGAGGAGGGATAAATTAGGAGTTTGGGATTAACATATACACATGACTACATATAAAATAGATAACCAACAAGGGCCTACTGTATAGCACAGGGAACTCTACTCAATATTTTGTAATAACCTATAAGGGAAAAAAAATAGATGTATACATACATACGTATAACTGAATCACTGTGCTATATACCTAAAATTAACACAGCATTGTAAATCAACTATACTTCAATTAAAAAAGTAATGTAGATGGATTAAACTCATACCAAAAAAACCCTACAAATTAATGTCAAACTTTAATCAGTAGGTTTATTAGTGAAAAAAGCAGAAAGGAGCATTGCTGAGGATGTTTATGCTCCATTTTCATCATCTGGGATCTCAAAATGAGAAGACACAGTGGATGCTGAAACACAAAAATTCAAACACTGAAATGACTGACTTGCCTGCATAAATGTGGCTAGGACAAAATAATTACAGCATGAGTATTTTAAAGGACAAAATTGTCTACCTGCCCCCATTTGTTATGTCTACATTTATCTCCCCTCTTTCCTCATAGGCACCAGAAAATGTCCCCTGGATCAAGTCCAGTGGGTAACTGGCAATCATAGGATTTGACTTTAGTAATAGGAAGCAGAGACAATAATCATCTCTGCTTATGAGTCTTAGAAGTCATCTCATTTGGATCCGTAGTTACAGGGTGCACTTCACTCCTTCAATTTTTTTTTTTTTGCATTTCTTTTTCTTTTCTTCCAGTTTTATTGAGGTATAATTGACATACAGTGTAAGTTTAAGGTGTAAAGCATAAGGATTTGACGTACATACATCATGAAATGATTACCACAGTAAGTTTAGTGAACATAGATTATCTCATATAGATACAAAATTAAAGAAATAGAAAAAATTTTTTTCCTTGTGATGAGAACTCTTAGGATTTACTCTTTATTTTTTTAATAGATCTTTATTGAAGTATAATTTCTTCGCAATACTGTGTTAGTTTCTGTTGTACAACACAGTGAATCAGCCATATGCATACATGTATCCCCATATCCCTTCCCTCTTGAGCCTCCCTCCCATCTTCCCTATCCCACCCATCTAGGTTGTCGCAAAACACGGAGGTGATCTCCCTGTGCTATGCTTCTGCTTCCCACTAGCTAACTATTTTATATTTGGTAGTATATATATGTTGACGCTACTCTCACTTTGCCCCAGCGTCCCCATCTCCCCACCGTGTCCTCAAGTCCATTCTCTATGTCTACATCTTTATTCCTGCCCTGCCACTAGGTTCATCAGTACCATTGTTTTTTTTTTTTAGATTCCATATATATGTGTTGGCATATGGTATTTGTTTTTCTCTTTCTGACTTACTTCATGCTGTATGACAGACCCTAGGTCCATCCACCTCACTACAGATAACTCAGTTTTGTTTCTTTTTTTGTTTTTTTTTTTGCGGTACGAGGGCTACTCACTGTTGTGCCCTCTCCCGTTGCGGAACACAGGCTCCGGACACGCAGGCTCAGCGGCCATGGCTCACGGGCCCAGCCGCTCTGCAGCATGTGGGATCTTCCCGGACTGGTGCACGAACCCGTGTCCCCTGCATCAGCAGGCGGACTCTCAACCACTGCACCACCAGGGAAGCCCAGTTTTGTTTCTTTTTATGGCTGAGTAATAGTTCATTGTATATATGTGCCATATCTTCTTTATCCATTGATCTGTTGATGGACATTTAGGTAGCTTCCATGTCCTGGCTATTGTAAATAGTGCTGCAGTGAACATTATGGTACATGTCTCTTTTTGAATTACGGTTTTCTCAGGGTATATGCCCAGTAGTGGGATTACTGGGTTATATGGTAGTTCTGTTTTTAGTTTTTTGTTTTGTTTTTCTTGCGGTACACGGGCCTCTCACTGTTGTGGCCTCTCCCGTTGTGGAGCACAGGCTCCAGACGCGCAGGCTCAGCGGCCATGGCTCACGGGCCTACCCGCTCCGCGGCATGTGGGATCTTCCCGGACCGGGGCACGAACCCATGTCCCCTGCATCGGCAGGCGGAGTCTCAACCACTGTGCCACCAGGGAAGCCCTGTTTTTAGTTTTTTAAGGAAGCTCCATACTGTTCTCCATAGTGGCGGTATCAATTTACATTCCCACCAACAGTGCAGGAGGGTTCCCTTTTCACCCCACCCTTTCCAGCATTTACTGTTTCGAGATTTTTTGATAATGGCCATTCTGACTGGTGTGAGGTGATACCTCATTGTACTTTGGACTTGTATTTCTCTAATAATTAGTGATGTTGAGCATCTTTTCATGTGCTTCTTGGCCCTCTCTATGTCTTCTTTGGAGAAATGTGTATTTAGGTCTTCCCCCCATTTTTTGATTGGGTTGTTTGTTTTTTAATATTGAGCTCCATGCACTGTTTGTATATTTTGGAGATTAATCCTTTTTCATTTGCTTCATTTGCAAATATTTTCTCCCATTCTGAGAGTTGTCTTTTTGTCTTGTTTATGGTGTCCTTTGCTGTGCAAAAGCTTTGACGTTTAATTAGGTCCAATTTGTTTCTTTCTCTTTTTCTTTTCATTACTGTAAGAGGTGAGTCAAAAAAGATCTTGCTGTTTTTTATGTCAAAGAGTGTTTTTCCTATGTTTTCCTCCAAGAGTTTTATAGTGTCTGGCCTTACATTTAGGTCTTTAATCCATTTTGAGTTTATTTTTGTGTATGGTGTTAGGGAATGTTCTAGTTTCATTCTTTTACATGTAGCTGTCCAGTTTTCCCAGCACCACTTATTGAAGAGGCTGCCTTTTCTCCTCTGTATGTTCTTACCTCCTTTGTCGTAAATTAGGTGACCATATGTGCGTGGATTTATCTCTGGGCTTTCTATCCTATACTATTGGTCTATATTTCTGTTTTTGTGGCAGTACGATACTGTCTTGATTACTATAGCTTTGTAATATAGTTTGAAGTCAGGGAGTCTGATTCCTCCAGCTCTGTTTTTTTCCCTCAAGATTGCTTTGGCTATTCAGGGTCTTTTGTGTTTCCATACGAAGTGTAAAATTTTTTGTTCTAATTCTGTGAAGAATGCCATTGGTAGTGGTAGTTTGATAGAGATTACACTGAATCTGTAGATTGCTTTGGGTAGTATAGTCATTTTCACAATATTGATTCTTCCAATCCAAGAACATGGTATATCTCTCCATCTGTTTGTGTCATCTTTGATTTCTTTCATCAGTGTCTTATAGTTTTCTAATTACAGGTCTTTTACCTCTTTAGGTAGGTTTATTCCTAGATATTTTATTCTTTTTGTGTGATGGTAAATGGGATTGTTTCCTTAATTTCTCTTTCTGATTTTTCGTTGTAAGTGTATAGGAATGCCAGAGATTTGTGTCCATTAATTTTGTATCCTGCAACCTTACCAAATTCATTGATTAGTTCTAGTAGTTTTCTGATGGCATCTTTAGGATATTCTATGTATAGTCTCATGTTGTCTGCAAACAGTGACAGTTTTACTGCTTCTTTTCCAATTTGTGTTCCTTTTATTTCTTTTTCTTCTCTGATTGCCATGGCTAGGACTTCCAAAACTATGTTGAATAATAGTGGTGAGAGTGGACCTCCTTGTCGTGTTCCTGATCTTAGTGGAAATGCTTTTAGTTTTTCACCATTGAGTATGATGTTTGCTGTGTGTTTGTCATATATGGCCTTTATTATGTTGAGGTAGGTTCCCTCTGTGCCCATTTTCTGGAGAGTTTTTATCATAAATGGGTGTTGGATTTTGTCACAAGCTTTTTCTGCATCTATTGAGATGGTATATGGTTTTTATTCCTTAATTTGTTAATATGGTATATCACATTGATTGATTTGTGTATATTGAAGAATCCTTCCATTACTGGAATAAATCCCACTTGATCATGGTGTATTATCCGTTTAATATGTTGTTGGATTCTGTTTGCTAGTATTTAGTTCAGGATTTTTGCATCGATGTTCATCAGTGATATTGGTCTATAATTTTCTTTTTTGTGATATCTTCTTCTGCTTTGGTATCAGCGTGATGGTGGCTTCGTAGAATGGATTTGGCAGTTTTCCTCCCTCTGCAATATTTTGGAAGAGTTTGAGAAGGATGGGTGTTAGCTCTTCTCTAAATGTTTGATAGAATTCGCCTGTGAAGCCATCTGGTCCTGGACTTTTGTTTGTAGGAAGATTTTTAATTATAGTTTGAATTTTATTCCTTTTGATAGGTCTGTTTATATTTTCTAAATCTTCCTGGTTCAGTTGCGGAAAACTGTACCTTTCCAAGAATTTGTCTATTTCTTCATGGTTGTCCATTTTATTGGCATATAGTTTTTTGTAGTAGTCTCTTATAATCCTTTGTATTTCTGCAGTGTCAGCTGTGATTTCTCCTTTTTCATTTCTAATTTTATCGATTTGTGTCCTCTCCTTTTTTTTCTTGATGAGTCTGGCTAAGGGTTTATCACTTTTGTTTATTTTCTCAAAGAAGCAGCTTTTAGTTTTATTGATCTTTGCTAATGTTTTCTTCTTTTCTATTCCATTATTTCTTCTTTTAAACTTTTTAAAATTAACTTTATTTTTTATAGCAGTTTTATGTTCACAGCAAAATTGTTTGGAAGTACAGTGAATTCTCATATACGCCCATTCCCACACATGTACATCCTCCCCAACTATGAGCATCTGTACTACAGTGGTGCGTTTGTAACAGTCAATGAACATACATTGACATATCATTATCACCCCAAATCATTAATTTATATTAGGGTCCACTCTTGGCATTGTACATTCTGTGGGCTTGACAAATGTATAATAACATGTACCCATTGTAATATCATACAGAATAGATTCATTGTTCTAAAAATCCTCTGTAGTCTGCCTATTTATCCCTCCCCTGCCCCATTAACCCCTTGTAACCACTGCTCCTTTTGTTGTTTCCATAGATTTATCTTTTCCTGAATGTCATATAGTTGGAATCATACAGTATGTAGCCTTTTCAGATTGGCGTCTTTCACTTAGAAATATCCATTTAAATTTCCTCCATGTCTTTTCATGGCTGGAAAGCTCATTTCTTTTCAGCATTGAATAATATTCCATTGTTTGTATGTACCACAGTTTTGTGTATCCATTCACTTACTGAAGGACATCTTGGATGCTTCTAAGTTTTGGCAGTTTTGAAAAAAGCTGTTATAAACATTCATGTGCAGGTTTTTGTATGGATATTTTGTATGATCAGTTTTCAGTTCTTTTGGGTAAGTACCAAGGAGCATAGTTTCTGAATTATGTAGTAAGAGTATGTTTAGTTTTTTTAAGAAATCACAAAAATAACTTCCAAAGTGGCTGCACCATTTTGCTTTCCTAACAGCAATGAGTGAGAGTTCCTGTTGCTCCACATCCCTGCCAGCATTTGGTGTGTGAGTGTTTAGGATTTTTGCTGTTCTAGTAGGTGTGTAGTGCCATCTCGTTGTTTTAATTTGCAATTCTCTAATGACATGTGATGTCAAACATATTTTTATAGCTTTATTTGCTATTTGTATCTCTTCTTTGGTGAGGTGTCTGTTAAGTCTTTGGCCCACTTTTTAATAGAGTATTTTCTTATTGTTGAGATTTAAGAGGTTTTTATATATTTTGGATAAGTCCTTTATCAGATAGGTCTTATATTTTGCATTTTATATTATTTTATTTTTTATACAGCAGGTTCTTATTATTTATGTATTTTTTACATCT
The DNA here is from genome assembly GCF_003676395.1 of Aethalodelphis obliquidens. Taxonomy (NCBI): domain Eukaryota; kingdom Metazoa; phylum Chordata; class Mammalia; order Artiodactyla; family Delphinidae; genus Aethalodelphis; species Aethalodelphis obliquidens. The sequence goes on from NW_020837961.1 coordinate 16,746,845, forward strand.
TAGACTATATATGTCAATCCCAATCTTCCAGTACATCCCCCCACTGTCCCACCACCCCCGCTTTTCCCCTTTGGTGTCCATACGTTTGTTCTCTACATCTGTGTCTCTATTTCTGCCCTGCAAATTGGTTCATCTGTACCATTTTTCTAGATTCCACATATATGCATTAATATACGATATTTGTTTTTCTTTTTCTGACTTACTTCACTTTGTATGATGGTCTCTAGGTCCATCCACATCTCTACAAATTACCCAATTTCATTCCTTTTTATGGCTGAGTAATATTCCATTGTATATATGTACCACATCTTCTTTATCCATTCGTCTGTCGATGAGCATTTAGGTTGCTTCCATGACCTGGCTATTGTAAACAGTGCCACAATGAACATTGTCATGCATGTATCTTTTTGAATTATGGTTTTCTCTGGGTATATGCCCAGTAGTGGGATTGCTGGGTCATATGGTAATTCTATCTTTAGTTTTTAAAGGACCCTCCATACTGTTCTCCATAGTGGCTGTATCAATTTACATTCCCACCAACAGTGCAAGAGGGTTCCCTCTAGTAGAGCTAATCAATGAATTTGGTAAAGTTGCAGGATACAAAATTAATACACAGAAATCTCTTGCATTCCTATACACTTACAATGAAAGAGCAGAAAGAGAAATTAAGGAAACAGTCCCATTTACCATTGCAAAAAAAAAGAATAAAATACCTAGGAATAAGCCTAACTAAGGAGGTAGAAGACCTGTACTTAGAAAACTATAAGACACTGATGAAAGAAATCAAAGATGACACAAATGGATGGAGAGATATACCATGTTCTTGGATTGGAAGCATCAATACTGTGAAAATGACTATACTACCCAAAGCAATCTAGAGATTCAGTACAATCCCTATCTACTACCAATGGCATTTTTTACAGAACTAGAACAAAAAATCTTAAAATTTGTGTAGACACAAAAGACCCCAAATTGCCAAAGCAATGTTGAGGGAAAAAAACGGAGCTGGAGGAATCAGACTCCCTGACTTCAGACTATACTACAAATCTACAGTAATCAAGACAACATGGTACTGGCACAAAAAGAGAAACATAGATCAATGGAACAGGATAGAAAGCCCAGAGATAAACCCACACACTTATTGTCAACTAATCTATGACAAAGGAGACAAGGGTATACAATGGAGAAAAGATAGTCTTTTCAATAAGTGGTGCTGGGAAAACTGGACAGCTACATGTAAAAGAATGAAATTAGAACACTTCCTAACACCACACACAAAAATAAACTCAAAATGGATTAAAGACCTAAATGTAAGGCCAGACACTATCAAACTCTTAGAGGAAAACATAGGAAGAGCACTCTTGGACGTAAATCAGCACAAGATCCTTTTTGACCCACCTCCTAGAGTAATGGATATAAAAACAAAAATAAACAAATGGGACCTAATAAAACTTAAAAGCTTTTGTACAGCAAAGGAAACTATAAATAAGACGAAAAGACAACCCTCAGAATGGGAGAAAATATTTGCAAATGAATCAATGAAGAAAGGATTAATCTCCAAAATATATAAACAGCTCATGTGGCTCAATATTAAGAAAACAAACAACCCAATCAAAAATGGGGGGAAGATCTAAATAGACATTTCTCCAGTGAAGACATACAGATGTCCAAGAGGCATGTGAAAAGCTACCCAATACTTACTAATTATTAGAGAAATGCAAATCAAAACTGCAATGAGGTATCACCTCACACTGCTTAGAATGGGCATCATCAGAAAATCTACAAACAACAAATGCTGGAGAGAGTGGGGAGAAAAGGGAACCCTCTTGCACTGTTGGTGGGAATGTAAATTGATACAGCCACTATTTCATTTATTTCTGCTCTGATCTTTATGATTTCTTTGCTTCTGCTGACTTTGGGTTTTCTTTGTTCTTCTTTCTCTAGTTGCTTTAGGTGTAGGGTTAGATTGTTTATTTTAGACTTTTCTTGTTTCTTGAGGTGAGATTGAATTGCTGTAAACTTCCCTCTTAGAACTGCTTTTGCCATGTCCCATAGGTTTTGGGTCATCCTGTTTTCATTGTCATTTGTTTCTATGTATTTTTTTTTTCACTTGGTCAAGATTTTTTTCAAGGCCTGAAAACACTGACTAATCGAAAATGGCCCTACTGCAATTTCTTGTAATATATAAATACTTAATATAAAACTTTAAAAAATGTAGACAGTATTAACTAACTCCTAAACCACACACAATAGGCTTTTCAAAAGCAATAGTTATTTAACAAAATGTAAGGTGACAATATCAAAGAATTTTCACACTTAATGAGGACACAATCAGTCACAAGCTACTCAAACAAACACAAATCTTTTTTACACTTTCCATGTTTGTTTTTAACTTTGTTTCATAGAACCACTGATAATTTAGGCTTTTTTCAAGTATAGGATTTCTAATATTCAATTACATTTTCTAAGTATTTCTATAAAGAAGAAATGAAAAAGACACATACTACATTGTTTGCCATAAATTCATACACCAAAAAGTCAAAACAATCCAAGTGAATTTATTCCTGCTTCTCCCTTCTCCAACATTAGCTTTAGATGTTCTTCTAAATATTATATAAACAGTTTTGTTAAAATCAGTTCTGTCAATTATGCAGATTAGGGGAAAATGGTTTTATAATAAGTTATCTTTAAAGTTATCTTTTAAATAGCACTCTTTAGCCTTAAATTACATTGTGCACACACAACTACAACAGTTTGCATTTGCTCAGGAACATATAATCACATTAAAAACAAATAACCTTGTATTTCATAGTTTAGCTGGCTCTTAAAATAGTTTCCCTGGGGGGGGAAACAAGTATTTTGTGTTGTTTAAGAAACTGGTATATGTAAATGAAATGCTAAGTGTTCGTTTAAACTTGGAGAAAACCTACAGATGAACTTTTGGGTGTTTTTTCTAAAATGCAAGAGATATGTGCTTAATCACTGTTCATATAGTGAAGGGATGGGATGGCAGATACAGACGCAGATGAAACTCTACATTTTGTAAATGTAGAGTTGGATATTCTAAATGGAAGAACTAACACTGACAGTTGTTTACAGGAAACAAAGGTTAAGAAAAATGTTGAAGAATATCTACTCTTAAAAGGAGAGAAGTGTTATACAACACATAAATGAGACCTAGAGATTCAAAAAACACTTATTTTACTGTTTTAAAAGAAAAACAAAAAAATAATAGGGAGAGAGTCTAGACCAATTAGAACTGAGGCAGCTGTAACAAAGATGGAACACAGTACAATGATTTGAGCCCTTAAAGGAAATGACTAAAATGAAATTTCACAAGTCTTCATGTCTATAATAATATATAAATGCACAAAATATCAAAAATATGAAGTCTGGATTTTTCCCCTTAGGTTTGTAATAAACTGCCAAACCTCTGCTTAATATAGTTACTTTTATAAGCCTTCTGATTATCAGAGCATGCTATACAGGTACATGCATGCTAGAATTTTACCATGAGAATTATAGTTCTCATCTCAAACTAGTGACTTGCCTGTTACCCATATTTATATATATTTCATTTCCATTATAAAACACTTAAGACCTTTCTAGTGGTACATTTTAATTAACATATTACATAAAAAAGAATCTTGATTTTTAAAATGAACCTTTTTAGTACTGTAACATGATGGGTTTAATTGAACAGTTGGAACATAATATGGTAACTACATTGTACTGTTTAATTCACATTAATTCACAGTTTAATTTAGGAAAATGTTTGATTTTTAAAGTATAACCAAGATGAGACTATAGAGTTATAAGCAGTAAAATATTAGAAAACAGTGAATGAATAAATATGATGCTTTTCCATCAGTGGCCATTCATTATTTTGCTTTTAGGAACCTGGAAGAAATTGTCTTCTTTGAGCTTCAAATGTTCTGGTAAATCTAGTCGTTTCTTAGCTTCCTCAATATCACCTTGAATTGCTGAAATAAGTGACTCTAAAGAATCAAAAGTTCTTTTCTGGTCTGAGGTAGCCGACGATGGCCACGTTGAGAATTTCCCCGTAGAAGTCCTCTTTGAAAGTATGCGTGATATGAGTTTCCATGGACTCTTTTGTATTCTTGTAGTTTGGGTTCCATCCTATGCTCACCACCATCTTACGGACGTCTCCACTTCCAACACTGGCCCAACCATAATATATGCCAGTGGATACGTCAGCTGGAAGATTATCTGCTACTTGTTCAGGAAAGTTAGCTGTAGGGATGCCCAGCTACTTGGAGCCGCGACCGAAGCCCCGCACCACCTGGCTGCGGCGGAAGTACGGCAGGTGCCTCATGACGCCGTCAGCTAGGGGTGCAGGCTGTGGTCCAGTCTGCGCGTCCCGGGGAGCCGCTGTTGAGGCGGTGCCTGGACCCCCTGGACCAGCCGGGGGACACGGGTGGGAGCTCCGCAGGCCAGCCGGATGGCTGGGCGAGTGCACGGGCATACAACGGGCCTAGCGGCACAGACGACACACCATGGCGAGACCCTCACGCCTGACCGAACAGAAGGTGCCGGGTGACTCAGATGCTGCGTCTGGGCTCCTGAACGCCGGCGACCGAGGAAGTGTGTGTTTCTATGTATTTTTAAATTTCTTCTTTGATTTCTTCAGTGATCTCTTGGTTATTTAGTAGTGCACTGTTTAGCCTCCATGTATTTGTGGTTTTTACAGTTTTTTTTCCCTGTAATTGATTTCCAATCTCATAGCATTGTGGTCAGAAAAGATGGTTCATACGATTTCAATTTTCTTAAATTTCCCAAGGTTTGATTTGTGACCCAAGATGTGATCTATCCTGGAGAATGTTCCATGTGCAGTTGAGAAGAAAGTGTATTCTGCCACTTTCAGGTGGAATATTCTATAAATATCAATTAAATCTCTCTGGTCTATTGTGTCATTTAAACCTTGTGTTTCCTCATTTATTTTCTGTTTGGATGATCTGTCTACTGGTGTAAGGGGGGTGTTAAAGTCCCCTACTATTATTGTGTTACTGTTGATTTCCCCTTTCATGGCTGTTAGGATTTGCCTTATGTATTGAGGTGCTCCTATGTTGGGTACATAAACATTTATAATTGTTATATCTTCTTCTTGGATTGATCCCTTGATCATTATGTAGTGTCCTTCCTTATCTCTGGTAACAGTCTTTAAAGTCTATTTTATCTGATATGAGAATTGTTACTCCAGCTTTCTTTTGATTTCCATTTGCATGTAATATCTTTTTCCAGCCCTTCAGTTTCAGTCTGCATGTGTCCCTAGATCTGAAGTGGGTCTCTTGTAGACAGCATATAAAGGGGTCTTGTTTTTGTATCCATTCAGCCAGTCTTTGTCTTCTGGTTGGGGCATTTAATCCATTTATACTCAAGGTTATTACCAATATATATGTTCCTATTACCATTTTCTTAATTGTTTTGGGTTTGTTTTTGTGGGTCTTTTTTCTTCTCTTGTGCTTCCTGCCTAGAGAAGTTCCTTTAGCATTTGTTGTAAAGCTGGTTTGGTGGTGCTGAATTCTCTTAGCTTTTGCTGGTTTGAAAAGCTTTTGATATCTCCGTGGAATCTGAATGAGATCCTTGCTGGGTAGAGTAATCTTGGTTGTAGGTTTTTCTCTTTCATCACTTTAAGTATATCTGCCACTCCCTTCTGGCCTACAGAGTTTCTGCTGAAAAATCAGCTGATAACCTCATGGGGATTCCTTTGTATGTTATTTGCTGCTTTTCCCTTGCTGCTTTTTATACTTTTTCTTTGAATTTAATTTTTGTTAGTTTGATTAATATGTGTCTTGGTGTGTTTCTCCTAGGGTTTATCCTGTATGGGACTCTCTGTGCTTCCTGGACTTGATTGACTATTTCCTTTCCCATGTTAGGGAAGTTTTCGACTATAATCTCTTCAAATATTTTATTCTTTTTCTCTTCTTCTTCTGGGGCCCCTATAATTCAAATGTTGGTGCATTTAGTGTTGTCCCAGAGGTCTCTGAGACTGTCCTTAATTCTTTTCATTCTTTTTTCTTTATTCTGCTCTGCAGTAGTTATTTCCACCATTTTGTCTTCCAGGTCACTTATTCGTTCTTCTGCCTCAGTTCTTCTGTTATTGATTCCTTCTAGTGTATTTTTCATTTCAGTTATTGTGGTGTTCATCTCCGCTTGTTTGTTCTTTAGTTCTTCTAGATCTTTGTTAAACATTTCTTGTATTTTCTCAATCCGTGCCTCCATTCTATTTTCAAGATTCTGGATCACCTTTACTATCATTACTCTGAATTCTTTTTCAGGTAGATTGCCTATTTCTTCTTCATTTATTTGGTCTTGTAGGTTTTTACCTTGCTCCTTCATCTGTGACATAGTTTTTTGTCATCTCATTTTTTTTTTTTTTATGAGTAAAATTGTGTTCCTGTCTCACTGGTTGTTTGGCCTGAGGCTTCCAGCACTGGAGTTTGTAGGCTGTTGGGTAGAGCTGAGTCCTGGTGCTGAGATGAGGACCTCTGGGAGACCTCACTCCGATGAATATTTCCAGGAGTCTGAGGTTCTCTGTTAGTCCACTGGTTCGGACTCGGAGCTCCCACCACAGGAGCTTCAGCCGACCCCTGGCTCGTGAACCAAGATCCCGCAAGCTGCACAGCGTGGCAAAAAAAAATAAAAAAGAGGAGAACGATAACAAAGTAAAAAATAAAATTAGACTAGGAAACAAACAGATATGTTAGAAAGAAAAAATATATATATAGATGAAACAACAACCAGAAGGTAAAACAGAACCACAATAGTATAAAAGAGGAGAAAAAAAAAAAAGGTGGAAAGGCCTTGGCTGTGGAGGGTGGGACCTAAGCAGGGGTGGGGTTTGGGTGGTGGGTGGGGCCTCTGCTTAGGACCCACAGGGCTGGAAAAGGCCCTGGGGGTGTGGGGTGTGGGGCCTCGGCTCAATGGAACAGAAGGGGCCCAGCCGTGTCTCCCACCTCTGGTCTCAGAGGACGGGGGAACCCCACCAGGGAGCTCAGCAGTTTTCCTGGGCCTCGAGTGGGTGAGGCAAATATCCTCCACTCCTCTCCCGCTCCTCCAGTCCTGGAGGGCCCCTCCTGCCTGCCTCTCGTACTCCCTCCCTCCCCCGCTCACCCCCCCTGCCCCGGCCTCCCGCCCCAACCTCCCTCCTATGCCCCCAGGACCCACGCAGCCTGGAGGGGGCTTTGGAGGGTGGGGGACTGGCCTGGGAGCTCAGTAGGTTTCCCGGGCTCTAGTGGGTGGTGCCAATGCGCTCTGTTCCTTCCCCTGCTCCTCTGGTTCTGGAGGGACCCTCCTGCCTGCCTCTCCTGTTCTCCCCCAGCCTCCCTCCCATGCCCCCAAGACCAGTGCGGCCCGGAGCAGGCCTCTGAGGGCGTAGGACCCTGCCCAAGAGCCCGCAGACATCCCCGGCCGATTGGGCAGGGGATACACTGGGCACACACCCCACGATCCGAGCCCCCGAGCGTCCCTCCAGGCATGGGAACCCCTCACCCCTCTCAGCCGCACCCCTCAGGGGTGCCAGTCCTGTTCCACCTCCACTTCTCCTCCCCAACTCAGTCCCCACACATCCTACCGGTTTGCTTTGGGGTTCCTCCCGTCTCCTTGGGCGTTGAGGTCCCCCCATCGGCATCCTGCAGGAGCCCTAGTCGTGGGGAGATGCAAACTCCGAGTCTTCCCACACTGCCATCTTGACTCCACCACCTAGGATTTACTCTTTTAACATCTTTCATGTATAATGTACAGCGGTTTTAATTATATTCATCACGTGTGCATTATATCCCTAGTACTTATTTATCTTATAACTGGAAGTTTGTACCTTTTGACTACCTTCATCTAACTCACCCCCCCCCCAACCCCTACCTCTAGTAACTACAAATCTGATTTTTTTACTGTTCACTCCATGACGTTTAATCACCTTGTAGCTGCCCATGAGCTGGTATGATTGGAAAGGGAGGATTCCCACAGCATCTGTTTTCTAATTGTGAATGGCTACATGAGAATCATCATAGTATTCCACTTCAAATGTCAGCTTCTTAGCTTCATCCCTCATCTCCTGTGGTACTACACAACCCCTTTCAATAGCTGTAACACAGTTCTCTGTTAGGAAGAATAATAAGCATTATACATTGTATAGTGGCAGGTACCCTAGATGTGTGCAGTATTCGAATTCCATTGTTCTAAATGCATTTGTAGTACCTTGGCTCATTAACACATGTTCTTACTTATTCATTTATTTAAACAGCTTTTTTTTACTGAGCCAATCCCATATTTCAGGCATTGCATTTGATGCTGTGGTAATGATGATGAATGTGATATTCAAAGAGTTCACAGTCTAATAGTGCAAACAAATAATTAATCAGACAATTACAATATAGTGTTTGACATATTATAATGGGGGGAGTAGAGGGTGCAATAGGAACAGAGAGGAAGTATATGTAACCTAGATTTCTGGGAGCTTGAGGGCCCTGCTATAATGTGACTTGGACAATGGCTGGGAGTTAAGGAACATGGAGTTTGGTGGGGATGGGGTTTGGGCATGGATGGGTTTCAGAACAAGGAACTACATGTGTGAAGGCTCAGAGACAAGGGAGCCTGGTATCATTTGAGGGGCAGGAACTGGGAGAAGACTGAAAGAAGCTCAGTGTAATTGAGGCACTGTGCGCGAGGAGTGAAATGAAAGATGTGAGAGTAACATGGAAGATTCATGTAGAGAAAGGAGTGGTAAGAACACAAAATTTACTCAGCTGGTAATTGGCTGTGTGATCCTGGTAAGTCACTACACTGCGCTTACCTGGGTCTTGATTTTCTTCCCCATAAAATGAAGGTGACAGCCAAATGACCTCAGAAATTACATCTGCCCATACCCTATCAAAGCTAAGTTCAGTAAGTCCCTTTGCAGAAAGGTTTCTGCAAATGGCTTCTGTTAGTGGGGTTGGGAAGGGTTAATAATATTCTATCCCAGGAGTATAAAACCCAGAAGCTTGGTCTGCATTTTATTTTTCTCATGAAAGTTCATCTCAGTTTCTTTGCACTCCGTTTTGTTCTATTACTACATACACTGTTAATATTACAAAGAATAATGTTATTTATTTTAACCTTTGGTACCAAAGCCTAATGTTGCTAAATCATAGATAACTATCAAGCCAATCCCAATAAAGTAAATTTAAAGAGAAGTAACATTTCCTCATATTCCAATTCAGTAATGTAAATTGCTTGAGGACTTTCTGAATAAGTTGGAAAAAACTGCCTGTTTCTAGGGTCAAATTCTGAAATTAGGTTTCAAGGTAGGGAAGATGACTGTATTAAATTAATATCTGGGACTTATTTATAGTCATGACCTGTTAGTCATAGTAAATGTGAAGAGCAGAAGTGGCAACTTTTCTGATCTTTTTATGTGCTTGTAAACTCTGCAAAAGTGGCCATTTAGCAATAAATGCATGTTCTCCATCAAGTTCATCAATGCCTACCTCATCTCCTCAGGAAATTAGATTCACCTTTTGCATTTTCACCCACGATTTGGTGACCATGGTCTTTAAATATTTTGAGAACACTAAATTTAAAATGCCTGAAAAGCTATGTGTTGTTTAATTTTCAGTTTAGATTTTCTCGCATACACCATTGTACGAAACATTGCGTTAACCTCATGCTTCAATGGAGAAGAATCTTAGTTCTAAATTCTTAGCATGCTTTTCTTTTCCTATGAATGCGAAGCTTCAATCCACAGTCAATAATGTGGGAACTGTCTATTGTTTTTCTCGGCTAGTGATGGATGGATTTTGGTACTCTCTTACTGCTGGTGACAAAATAGGATACATTTATTTAAATACTGCTGGGAGATAGGAGTGAAATATTTAGCTGAAGATTTTTAAAGGAGAGCTACTTAAGGGTCAGTTTCAGAGTTCTATAAAAAGTATTTGGGCCACATTGTTTCAGAACCCAGAACCATAGTCTCATAAGCTCTGAACTCAATATACATAGAAGCATGGGCGGACTCATAGAGCTAGAAAGTGGCTTCAAGGTCAAACACTCCAACACCTGTATTTTTGAGATGCTTTGTAGCTTGACTGATTTCAGTCAAGCTACAAAGTGCACTTTAATAATTTCAACCAAAATTATTGTTGATTTATGTCAATCACTACTAGGTGGGACTGCATAGCAATATCATATAGTGAGGCCCAGGAAATGCATGGTAATATCCTAGGAAAACCCAGTTCTCTTTAGATGTAAAAATTCTTGCACTCTTACTTGTTTACATAGAAAATATTTTGCAATCAAGACCTTTAAACTCACTCAGTACTCTACACAAACACAATCTGGCCCTTGCAGATGGAATTGTTTGCTGCTTACCATATGCAAGTTTTGTTCTCTCTTTTATGGGTTCTTACACACAGTTCCAATTTCTACAGTGTCTTTTACCCTGTTGTTCATGTTGTAGTTCTATAAGCTCCCAAGGCTCAGCTTAGGGCTGACCTGCTCCCCGAGGGCTTCCCGTCTGCCAGTCAGAAATGAGGTCTCTATGCCTTGAATCTGTGGTCTTCTGGATTTCATTCAAGTCTGCTTTTCCAGTGTGTCTAGCACAATGTTGTTATTAAATGTTTAATGAATGTATGCTGAAGAGAAATATTTCTGAAATACCAAACAGTAAACTGTTGATTGAAAATAAACCCATAAAAGCAGCACAAATTGCACCTTGTAAATAAATAATTTTTTGGAGGAAGTTAGGTCATTTCAAAATTGTGTTATAGTCAGTTGCTAATTAAGTTGTACTATAATTTAATTTAATTTCCAATTAAATTTAATTTATTGGTCATATATATCAGTATTCAAACAAATCACAATGAAAATTTTATTATAACATAATTTTGCAGTATTTTTTTCTTTCATTGGTCTTTCCTCTTATCTTCACATTTGATCTTCATACCTGTTTCTCAAGAAAAGAGGTATCATTATCCCCATTTTATAGATGAGGACAGTGATGACATGGGCAAAGGTAGCCATCTGGGGTCACACAGTGACTGCTTAAAGGGCTCTTCAAAACTGACTTAAAGCTCTTTTATTGCCATTCTCTAAAAGGTTTCCCACAGCCACCCTCTTTTATACTTGATCTGAGACCTCTCACTTCTCATAAAATCTTGGGTGTAAGAGTCATATGCATAAGATATGTCACATTACACAAACACACATACACACAAATACCAATTTCCATCTTGGAGCAATTCAAATGCCTTATTGATTTCTTTCAAAGGGCAACTCATGGTGGGGACTTCCCTGGTGGCGCAATGGTTAAGAATCCGCTTGCCAATGCAAGAGACACAGGTTCAAGCCCTGGTCCGGGAAGATCGCACATGCCGTGGAGCAACTAAGCCCGTGTACCACAACTACTGAGCCTGCGCTCTAGAACCCACGAGCCACAGCTACTGAGCCTGCATGCCACAACTACTGAGCCCGTGCACCTCGAGTCCGTGCTCCGCAACAAGAGAAGCCACCACAATGAGAAGCCCGCACACCACAACGAAGAGTAGCCCCCGCTCGCCGCAACTAGAGAAAGCCCGCATGCAGCAACGAAGACCCAATGTGGCCAAAAATAAATAAATAAATAAAGGCAACTTATGGGTTATAAGTAGATCTATGTTAATTTTTTTTACAAGTAGTCAGTTACCAGTTTAGGAATAGAGTCTGGTTTTAAACTCTGTAGAAGGAGAGGTCAATAATAACAAGACTTGGGAAAAAAGAATCAAAACTAAACAAAGAATCAAACGAACTGTTTATGTAGAAAATTGGCAAAAGCATTCGTGGGGGATAGTAAACCATTTACTTTTTGACTCCTTTCCTAATCATCAAAAGCAAGGTAATTTAATTCATAGCAGAATCCAGTTACTGCTCAGTAGTACTAAGATTACCAATATGGTAGCTGAGCCCTACATGGGCTATAGTGGACTGGACTGTTGAGTGGATCCAGTACTGCCATGGTCGCAGACCATCAGCCCCCAGCTATCCTTTGTGCTCAGGGCACCAGTGATTTCCTGTAACAGCTTACCCTCCAGCTGGCATGATTTGAGTTACCATGTACCAAGCCTCTCTGAGGCTCTAGATATATCTCCTTCACAAACCTAACATTTCAACCTCAGAAATAAAATTCTGTACTTTAATAGTGTTTTGAGAGTAACGTAGTAGAGTAGTTGCAGAAGTTGCTGGTGGCATCCTGCCTAGATCCCATTTACTATTTGATTACAGTGAGTGAGGCAGAAGCAGGCATTATTTTCCCTATTTTTCTGACTTTGAGGGGACTGATGTTCGGAGACGTTAAATATTTTTTACTGATTGTATTTATTAGGTTTTTCTTTTTTTAAAATATATTTTAGAATACTTTGATATCTTGGGACCTTGTGGACCCAGCGAGGGACTGCCTCTCCCGGGGTTAGCTAATTTCCAGAGATAGCAAACAGCTTGCTTCAGTACATCTTTGATATGCAAGCCAACCAATCTCAGTCCATATCCCCCATCCACCTCCTTTTGTTGGTGCCAACATTCTGGGACACTATCCTCCTGCCCTAAATCACCCCAGGGCCAGTTACCAGATAACTGGGACCACCCCTATGGCCCAGAATCCACTGAAGCTCACTTAGCCTGCCTACCCCACCTTGCCTGTTCCTTTTCCTGAAATCCACAATAAAGGCCCTGGCCCATGCTTTTCCTTAGCTCTTTCTGCCTCCTGACTGACCCTGGGCTTCCCCATATGGCCCTGCATGGCGTGGCATGCTCCCTTCTTTTGGGGAAACCGTGAGCAATAAACTCTTCTTTCACGGCAGTTGTCACTGTGTCTGTCATCGTACCATATCTGACTAAATCAAATCCTGGGTACATTTTAAGACACTGATGGACATCTAGAAAGTGGAAGTGCTGAACCTAGAACCCAGGTCTTTATATTCCTAGCAGGGTTGTGTTTCTACAACATTATGTTCCTTATAAATTTATGTAAAATTGCATTTAAGGCTATTTTGAAATGTTAGGATATGGTAAAAAAAAAAAAGGGGTTGACTTCTTTTTATAAAAGACAGCTAGTACACTTTATCAGAGCCTTGGCCTCAAATATTTTATGTTGCCTAATGGGACAATTTTTACTAAAATATTTGAATATTATATAATTATTATGCAAGAATTTGAGTAACTTAGAAACTTGTCAGCATGGAATTGAACGATAGGAAAAACCCATCACAGATTTTTCCATCCAAAACAAGAATCTTATTAAGGGTGATCTTCTTCAGTGTGTTGCATATAGTGAGAGAGGATGGAGACATGGCAGATACGTGAAGAATGTTAGAAAATGTGAATAAATTCCTTCAATGAAGCAAAGGGTTAGCGCTGAGAAGAAATATCGGTGTCAATTATACTTAGTCATTCCAAGCACCAGCCTCATCACTTTTGAAATGGTTTAATTTTTAAATTGGGTTTTTATTCAAATTGGAAATTCAGACATCTAGAGTTTCTGGAAAAAGAAACTTTCATGATGGGAGGTTGGTCAATGGTAAAGTTTTCTCTAGTATTTGACATTGAAGTACTTATACAGTTTTATTTACATTTAATCAACTCATGGAAAACTGCACGAATGAAGAAATTAAAGGAGCACCCAGATATCTTAAAACAGGAAGAAATCCTTCACTTATCTTTTGCAATATAGGTACCTTCCTCCTCAACTTTTGTCTGAAGCTACTGTTATCATTATTGTTTCTGCTACAATTAAACGTTAATTTTGTGCCTAACGTTTGTCAGCTTGTTTGCCAAGTGCTTTACCTGCATTTTCTCCTTTAGTTCTCACTACACTAGGTAAGAAAAGAACTACTATATTTACCCTATTTTTCAGATGATGGGACTGGCAATTAAGGAGTTTAAAAAACTTGCTAAAAAAAATGGTTATGAAGAACCTAGGGGCAGGACAGGAATAACGACGCAGACGTAGAGAATGGACTTGAGGATATGGGGAGGGGGAAGGGTAAGCTGGGACGAAGTGAGAGAGTGGCATGGACATATATACACTACCAAATGTAAAACAGATAGCTAGTGGGAAGCAGCCTCATAGCACAGGGAGATCAGCTCGGTGCTTTTTGACCAGCTAGAAGGGTGGGATCGGGAGAGTGGGAGGGAGGGAGATGCAAGAGGGAAGAGATAGGGGGATATATGTATATGTATAACTGATTCACTTTGTTATAATGCAGAAAGTAAGACACCATTGTAAAGCAATTACACTCCAATAAAAACGTTAAAAAAATAAATTCCTAGGGCAGTTTTGAAAAATACCCACATTCAAAATCATTTATAACTATTCGGTTAACATTTCATTTTTATTTTAAGACTGAAGTCAGAGATGTTGAGGGAGTTGAAGTGCTTGCCAATGTTCTTGTAGCTTGTAGCTGGGATCCTTGCCATGAAGACCATTACACGTCAGTCTTGTTTGCATATCTCCTGAGAGTCTTGGGAAATAATATCTGAGAAGCCAAAATCCAAAATGACAAAGATGTACACTTTTGTCTTCTTGATGAGAGCCAAACTACAAACAATCTGAATGTCCCACAAATGTTTTGGTGACTTGTTTCGAATCATTTTGATGATGTGCTTGGCAGATGCAAAATATAATTACCGAGATGTTATAGAAACACCAAATGTTCATAATATTTTTAAAATAATACAAAGTAATACAAATGCCATGGTTGCAACAATATAAAACTATCTTAAAACTAAGAATAGTTCTCTAATGGTGGAGAGTTTTCTTCTCAAAAATTTAAAATATTGTTATTTTCCATGGAAAACAAATGATTACTATCAATATCTAATATTCATAGAGTGTTTAATTTGCTAGGTACTTTATATACATTGTCTTATCTAATTCAAACCCTAAAATTAGCCTATAAAGTAGATATCATTGCTATGTACATTTTACAGATGAGGACACTGAGGCTTAAGGAGTTTATATAAATTTCCCAAGATAAACAACTAGTGGTAGAGCCAGTATTCCAGGAGGCCTAACTGTAGAGTTTAATAACCTGCCCGATGATGATGATGACAACTAATATCTTTGTCACTCTCAGTATGTTCTAAATGCTTTACATGTATCAAGTCATTAAATCCTCGCAATAACTATGCAGTAAGTTCACTATTATCCTCATATTAGAGCTGCATGTGTTTCATCAATATCTTTGTCATCATTAAAGCCACTTGAGTTTTGTAGCACAGTTTTCCAGAACATGTCAACTTTGGCTCCATCTAAACTTCTCAAGACCCTTGGCGTTTTCAAGGAGGAGCCAGCACAGTACTGGAAATTTTATTCCCAGACACTTTTCCTACTGGAGTCTTTGGCTTGTACCAGTGTGGGCTGGGAATGCTCTGCATCTGGGCACATCTGCCATCCTCAAGCTTCTCTGCCCTTGTCCTGGGGAATCCCTTCATTCTCTCCAGGGTGAGACCATCAGCTTCCTAGATCCCGTGTTTTTCTCTTGAATTCACTTACCACTTTAGGAGAACTTCATCAGGTAGCCTCCTGAGAAAAAGTTCATTGGGGGGGATAGATTTTTTGAGATCTTTAAATTTTTCTATTGGAGTTCCTTTCCTGCTATGATAATTTTTAATTCCCAAGAGCTCTTTTTTTTTTTAAATTGCCACCTGTTCTTACTTCATGCATACCCCATCTTCTTGTCTCTTTCAGAATATTAATAACAGCCTTTTTGAAGATTTTTACATTTTCTCTTTTCATGGATTATTTCTTCCAACTTTGTTTGCTTTGTTCTCTCTCATATTAGAAAGCTATTGATAGAATCACCTCAAATGTCTGCTGATTCTTGGTTGTCTGCTTCTGTTGAAGAATGGCACACTAATAAGCTATTGGGAAGCTCAGAACACATGGATGGCTTTTTTTGAATGTGGGATTTGCTGTAGAATTATCTGGTGTGTTTTATTGTTAGGGCATCGCAATGTTGGTATTTTGAGGTCTTTTCTCTTTTGGCTTGTCAGATTATTCAGAGAAGAATTTTCCAGTTTTCTGTGTGGAAAGTACATACCCAGCTGCCACCATTCTGGGGTCCAAGAGGGCAAGTGAAGATCCAAAGATAAGCCCCTTGGGAGAAAAAAATGCAGAATCCAGAACTATGCAGGTAACTCCAGAAAGTTTGTTTATATTAATTTCATATAACTATCAGCCAAAAATCTACTAGACCTTACAAACTCATGTTTAAAAGCTCTAAACATTTTTTAAAGGCCTGTGAAAAATGTTTCTTATATCTAGCCTTATATATCTGCCTTAGATAATTATAGGTTCCTAAATGATCCATTAAGAAAAACATGTTTATGACTCCATGAGTAATGTGCAAAATGGACAGAGAGTTTTGAAATCTTCTCAAGATTTTAGAGACATACCCAAACAGTTTATATTATTTTGACAATTATTGGGCCGGAGTGTTTTTTCGAAAATGAAAACAAAAATCACAGTAACTTCAAGTTATTTCACAGTTACATATGTATGTTAGCAGTTGAAATCTTTCATTTCTCTACAGTTTCTTTATAGGTAATAAAGTCATAAGTTTCACTGTAACAAGTGAAGCCAAACAGTTGCAGGTAAAAGGTTAACTTTTGTTCTCCAACTCAAGTCAGGCCAGGTTTCTGAGGTAAACAGCCTGTATGTACATTTCCACACCTTTCTCCATGCTCATATAAACCTATATACTAATAAATGGGAATCTATTTTTGGTTTATTTTCGTCTTTCACAAACACTGGATCATACAATACACATTACTACTCTGTACTTCAGTTTCTACATGTAATGATGCATCCCATTCGTCCCTCTTAAAAGATGTCAGTTGTTTTTTTAAACATCCACTTAACATTCAAAATAGGGGTTTATCATTCCTTACTCTGTCAATTAGACTGTTTAAAAATTACTTATTTTTTTCTTCTACAAGCAAGGCTGCAGTAAATAATCTTGTCTTTACATCCTCACACCCAGATACTTTTATTTCTAGGAATTGATTCCCAAGTATAGTACTCCTGGGGGAAAGGACAGGTGTACTTTAGCATTTTAATAAATATTGCCAATTGCTTTTCAGAAACCTATAACAATTCACATTTTTATCAGTAGTATAAGCTAAAAGGTTTTTAAACTTTTTATTTTATATTAGAGTATAGTTGATTGACAATGTTGTGTTAGTTTCAGGTGTGTACAGCAAAGTGATTCAGTTATACATATAAATGTATCTATTCTTATTCAATTTCTTTTCCCATTTAGGTTGTTATATAATATTGAGCATAGTTCCCTGTGCTATACAGTAGGTCCTTGTTGGTTATCCATTTTAAATATAGCAGTGTGTACATGTCAATCCCAAACTCCCGAACAATCCCTTCTCCCTTGGTAACTGTAAGTTGTTTTCTAAGTCTGTGAGTTTGTTTCTGTTTTGTAAATAAGTTCATTTGTATCATTTCTTTTTAGATTCTGCATATAAGTGATATCATATGATATTTCTCTTGCTCTGTCTGACTTACTTCACTTGGTATGACAATCTCTAGGTCCATCCATGTTGCTGCAAATGGCATTATTTCATTCTTTTTAACGGCTGAGTAATCTTCCATTGTATATATGTACCACATCTTTATCCATTCCTCTGTCAATGGACATTTAGGTTTCTTCCATGTCTTGGCTATTGTAAACAGTGCTGCAATGAACATTGGGGTGCATGTATTCTTTTGGACCATGTTTTTCTCCAGATATATGCCCAGGAGTGGGATTACAGGATCCTATGGTAGCTCTATTTTTAGTTTTTTAAGGAACCTCCATACTGTTCTTCATAGTGGCTGTACCAAGTTTCATTCCCACCAACAGTGTAGGAGGGTTCCCTTCTTTCCATACCCTCTCCAGCATTTATTGTTTGTGGATTTTTTGGTGTTAGCCATTTTGACTGGTGTGAGGTGATATCTCATTGTAGTTTTGGTTTGCATTTCTCTTATAAATAAAGATGTTGAACATCTTTTCATGTGCCTCTTAACCATCTGCATGTCTTCTTTGGAGAAATGTCTATTTAGGTCTTCTGCCCATTTTTGATTGGGTTGTTTGTTTTGATGGTATTAAGCTGCATGAGCAGTTTCTAAATCTTGAGGACTAATCCCTTGTAGGTCACATCATTTGCAAATATTTTCTCCCAATCTGTGGGTTGTCTTTTCCTTTTGTTTATGGTTTCCTGTGCTGTGCAAAAGCTTTTGATTTTAATTAGGTCCCATTTGTTTATTTTTGTTTTTATTTCCATTACTCTGGGAGACAGATCAAAAAAGATATTGCTGTGATTTATGTCAGAAAGTGTTCTGCTCTGTTTTCCTCTAAGAATTGTAGAGTGTCCAGTCTCACATTTAGGTCTTTAATCCATTTGAGCTTACTTTTGTGTATGGTGTTAAAGAATGTTCTAATTTCACTTTTTTTACATGTAGCTCTCCAGTTTTCCCAACACCATTTATTGAAGAGACAGTCTTTCTCCAATTGTATAGCCTGGTCTCCTTTGTCATAGTTTAATTGACCGTAGGTACGTGGGTCTATTTCTGGGCTTTCTATCCTGTTCCATTGATCTATACTTCCATTTTTGTGCTAGTGCCATACTGTTTTGATGACTATAGCTTTGTAGTATAGTCTGAAGTCAGGGAGCCTGATTCCTCCAGATCCGTTTTTATTTCTCAAGATGGCTTTGGCTATTTGGGGTCTTTTATGTCTCCATACAAATTTTAAGATTTTTCTAGTTCTGTGAAAAATGCCATTGGTAATTTGATAGGGATTACAATGAATCTGTAGATTGCCTTGGGTAGTACAGTCATTTTGAAAATGTTGATGTTTCCTATCCAAGAACATGGTATATCTTTCCAGCTGTTTGTGTCGTCTTTGATTTCTTCCATCAGTATCTTATAGTTTTCAGAGTATAGGTCTTTTGCCTCCCTGTGTAGGTTTATTCCTAGGTATTTTATTCTTTTTGATGTGATGGTAAATGAGATTGTTTCTTGAATTTTTCTTTCTAATCTTTCATTGTTAATGTATAGGAATGCAAGAGATTTCTGTGCATTAACTTTGTATCCTGCTACTTTACCAAATTCATTGATTAGCTCTAGTAGTTTTCTGGTGGCATCTTTAGGATTATCTATGTATAGTATCATGTCATCTGCAAACACTGACAGTTTTACTTTTTCTTTTCTAATTTGTATTCCTTTTATTCATTTTTCTTCTCTGATTGCCATGGCTAGGACTTCCAAAACTATGTTGAATAATAGTAGTGAGAATGGATATCCTTGTCTTCTTCTTGATCTGAGAGGAAATGCTTTCAGTTTTTCACCATTGAGAATGATGATTGCTGTGGGTTTGTCATATATGGCCTTTGTTATGTTGGGGTAGGTTCCCTCTGTGCCCACTTTCTGGAGAGTTTTTATCATAAATGGGTGGTGAATTTTTTCAAAAGCTTTTTCTGCATTTATTGAGGTCATCATATGGTTTTTATCCTTCAATTTGTTAATATGGTGTATCACATTGATTGATTTGCATATATTGAAGAATCCTTGCATCCCTGGGATAAATCCCACTTGATCATGGTGTATGATCCTTTTAATATGTTGTTGGATTCTGTTTGCTAGTATTTTGTTCAGGTTTTTTGCATCTATATTCATTAGTGATACTGGTCAGTAATTTTCTTTTTTTGTAGTTTCTTTGTCTGGTTTTGGTATCAGGGTGATGGTGGCCTCATAGAATGAGTTTGGGAGTGTTCTTCCCTCTGCAATTTTTGGAAGAGTTTGAGAAGGATGGGTGTTAGCTCTTCTCTAAATTTTTGATAGAATTCACCTGTGGAGCTGTATTGTGTAAGTTTAGATTGTTTATTTGAGGTTTTTCTTGTTTCTTGAGGTAGGATTGTATTGCTATAAATTTCCCTCTTAGAACTGCTTTGCAGCATCCCATAGGTTTTGGGTCATTGTGTTTTCATTGTCCTTTGTCTCTAGGTATTTTTGATTTCCTCTTTGATTTCTTCAGTGATCTCTTAGTTATTTAGTAACGTATTGTTTAGCCTCCATGTGTTTGTATTTTCTTACTCTTTTTCCCTTGTAATTTATTTCTAATCTCCTAGCTTTGTGGTCAGAAAAGATGCGTGATATGATTTCAGTTTTCTTAAATTTACCAAGGCCTGATTTGTGACCCAAGGTGTGATCAGTCTTGGAGAATGTTCTGTGTGCACTTGAGAGGAAAGTGTAATCTGCTGTTTTTGAGTGGAATGTCCTATAAATATCAATTAAATCTATCTGGTCTGTTGTGTTATTTAAAGCTTTTGTTTCCTTATTAATTTTCTGTTGGATGAGCTGTCCATTGGTGTAAATGAGGTGTTAAAGTCCCCCACTATTACTGTGTTACTGTCGATTTCCTCTTTTATAGCTGTTAACATTTGCCTTATGTATTGAGATGCTCCTTTGTTGGGTGCATATATGTTTATAATTGTCATATCTTCTTCTTGGATTGATCCCTTGATCATTATGAGGTGTCCTTCTTTGCCTCTTGTAACATTCTTTATTTTAAAGTCTATTTTATCAGATATGAGTATTGCTACTGCAGCTTTCTTTTGATTTCAATTTGCGTGGAATATCTTTTTCCATACCCTCACTTTCAGTCTGTATGTGTCCCTAGGTCTGAATTGGGTCTCTTGTAGACAGCACATATACGCATCTTGGTTTTGTATCCATTCAAGGAACCTGTGCCTTTTGGTTGGAACATTTAATCCATTCACATTTAAGGTAATTATCGATATGTATATTCCTATTACCATTTTCTTAATTGTTTTTGGTTTGTTTTTGTAGGTCCTTTTCTTCTTTTGCGTTTCCCACTTAGAGAAGTTTCTTTAGCATTTGTTGTAGAGCTGGCTTGGTGGTGCTGAATTCTCTTAGCTTTTGCTTGTCTATAAAACTTTTGATTTCTCCGTCGAATCTGAATGAGATCCTTGTCGGGTAGAGTAATCTTGGTTGTAGTTCCTTCCCTTTCATCACTTAAAATATATCATGCCTCTCCCTTTTGGCTTGCAGCGTTTCTGCTGAGAAATCAGCTGTTAACCTTATGGGAGTTCCCTTGTATAGTGTCATTTTTCCCTTGCTGCTTTTAATAATTTTTCTTTGTCTTTAATTTTTGTCAATTTGATTACTATGTGTTGGCATGTTTCTCGTTGGGTTTATCCTGCCTGGCATTCTCTGAGCTTCCTGGACTTGGGTGGCTGTTTCCTTTCCCATGTTAGGGAAGTTTTCAACTATAATCTCTTCAACTAGTTTTCTCAGGTCCTTTCTTTCTCTCTTCTCCTTCTGAGACCTCTATAATGTGAATGTTGGTGCTTTTAATGTTGTCCCAGAGGTCTCTTAGACTGTCATCATTTCTTTTCATTCTTTTTTCTTTTCCATGGCAGTGATTTCCACCATTCTGTCTTCCAGGTCACTTATCCGTTCTTCTGCCTCAGTTATTCTGCTATTGATTCCTTCTAGTGTGTTTTTCATTTCAGTTATTGTATTGTTCATCTCTGTTTGTTTGTTCATTAATTCTTGTAGGTCTTTGTTAAACATTTCTTGCATCTTCTCGATCTTTGCCTCCATTCTTTTTCCGAGGTCCTAGATCATCTTCACTATCATTATTCTGAATTCTTTTTCTGGAAGGTTGTCTATCTCCAATTCATTTAGTTTTTTCTGGGCGTTTATCTTGTTCATCATCTGGTACGTAGTCCTCTGCCTTTTCATCTTGTCTATGTTTCTGTGAATGTGGTTTTCGTTCCACAGGCTGCAGGATTGTAGTTCTCCTTGCTTCTGCTGTCTGCCCTCTCGTGGATGAGGCTATCTAAGTGGCTTTTGCAAGCTTCCTGATGGGAGGGACTGGTGGTGGGTATAGCTGAGTGTTGCTCTGGTGATCAGAGCTGAGTAAAACTTTGATCTGCTTGTCTGCTGATGAGTGGGTTGGGTTTCCTCCCTGTTGGTTGTTGGCCTGAGGCGACCCAACACTGGAGCCTTCCCGGCTCTTTGGTGGGGCTAATGGCGGACTCTGGGAAGGCTCACACCAAGGAGTACTTCCCAGAACTCCTGCCGCCAGTGTCCTTGTTCCCATGGTGAGCCACAGCCACCTCCCACCTCTGCAGGAGACCCTCTAACACTAGCAATTAAGTCTGGTTCAGTCTTCTATGGGGTCACTGCTCCTTCCCCCTGAGTCCTGATGTGCACACTACTTTGTATGTGCCCTCCAAGAGTGGAGTCTCTGCTTCCCCCAGTCCTGTCGAAGTCCTGCAATCACATCCCACTAGCCTTTAAAGTCTGATTCTCTGGGAATTTCTCATCCTGTTGCCAGACCCCCAGGTTGGAAGCCTGACATGGGGCTCAGAACTTTCACTGCTATGGGTAGACTTCGGTGGTATAATTGTTCTCCACTTTGTGAGTCACCCACCCAGTGGTTATGGGATTTGATTTTATTGTGGTTGAGTCCCTTGTACCATCTCATTGCTATTTCTCCTTTGTCTTTGGATGTGGGGTGTCTTTTTTGGTGAGTTCCAGTGTCTTCCTGTCGATGATTGTTCAGCAGTTAGCTGTGATTCTGGTGCTCTCACAAGAGGGAGTGAGTGCACGTCCTTCTACTCTGCCATCTTGAACCAATCTCAGCATAACATTTAAGTTAAACATAATATTAAAGGTTATATGTAAGGCAACCCATGAATACTTGACACATAAGCTGTAGGACTACCTGTTTAGAGGTCAGAGGATGAGAAATCTCCTGCTGCCATGTCTTGTGATGTCTGTTCTCCTTGCTGTGCAGCTGTTGTTACAATAAAGGTGCTTTGTGTCTCTTACAGAAGTATTTTAGTAGCTCATTTGTTTTTTCACATTTTTGTTTCTCTCATCAAAGGCTATTGATAGTAATAATAACAGCAATTATTTATCAATAGCTTACTATGTGCAGGCAGTGTGCCATGGCAGTGAGTGTTCGATGGCACTTTACGTTTGGCAGGCTTACCTGTGGGAGGAAGAGTAGGCTAGGTGGTGGGCCTCCAGTTCAAATTTTAGTGTGGGGATTAGGAAGTCTAAAGTAACCCTAAGAAGTGTAGTAGTTAGAAATGTATTCAAGAGCAGATAACTGAAAACTTGACTCTGAGGGGACTAATCACTTAAGAATTATTTTCTTACCAAATAATCATAATTTGGAAGTAGGGATTTTTCTGCATGTGTTCAGCAGCATGGTGACATGAAGGCGTTTTTTGTTTTGTTTTGTTTTTTTGGCTGCATTGGATCTTTGTTGCTGCACGCGGGCTTTCTCTAGTTGCAGCGAGTGGCGGCTACTCTTCGTTGCAGTGCGCGGGCTTCTCATTGCGGTGGCTTCTCTTGTTTTGGAGCACAGGCTCTAGCCACACAGGCTTCAGTAGTTGCAGCATGTGGGCTCCATAGTTGCGGCTTGTGGGCTTTAAAGTGCAGGCTCAGTAGTTGTGGTGCACAGGCTTAGTTGCTCCACGGCATGTGGGACCTTCCTGGACCAGGGATCAAACCCATGTCCCCTGCATTGGCAGGCGGATTCTTAACCACTGTGCCACCAGGGAAGTCCCTGAAGGCCAGCGGTTTTGAAATTACTTTAGTTCTTCTATGATTGTTATCACTGGTCCCAAGATGGCTGCCCCAGCTCCAGGTTTTACAACTATGTTTAAGGAAAGCAAAACAGGGAAGGAGAAAAAAGGGGGAAGGAGAAAAAAGGGATAGTGCAAACATATTTGTTTCCTTCATCAAAAAATGGGCAGCTTCATCCCAGAAGTCTCCATCAGAATATTGTTACATCCCTATTGGCAAGAAGTATGTCATATGGCCACTCCTAGATGTACGAAAGGCTAGGAAAGCAATATATACCTTTCCTAAGCCCTATGGTAGAGGCAGCAAGATGGAAGTGGTTTGAGAATTACATACTGGTTTAGGCAGTGGATATTATTGTAGGACAAAGAACTGCTGGGAGTGAGAATATGTGTTTTACATGAACTCTCATTTAATTATCACAACAGTGCTGTAGATAGGTGCTTTTATTATCCCCATTTTACAAATAAGAAAATGGAGATTAGTTTCTACCTTTCTTGTGTGCTGTAGCCATCTCCTGTCTTTTCTGTGGTAATTTAATCTATTATTTCTCTTAAAATTTTTTTTTAATCATTTCTTCTCTACTGTCCACTGACTGTTCATTTATCCCCCAAAAAGAATTTCCTTTCAACCCTGTTGCTACTACAGTTTTTGTCCAATATTTTAAAGTTTTCCACACTTGCCTTTTTTTCATTACAACTCAACTCTTGAACTTCTTTGCTTATGCAATTTGCTTCTCCCACTCTCCTTCTCTTTACTAGAACTGCCATTTCCAGAGGTAAAACGCAGCTCTTTCCTCAGTTCTCTGGCCTTCATTACAGGTTGTCTCCTCATTGTCTTCCCATCTCGTCTGCCTGCTCTCTCTCTCTATTCACAGAACTTCTTTTACTTCAAAGATGAGGACATGTTCCAACGCCAGTCCTCTGATATCAGAAATCATTTTTATATTAATCCTTTTTACTATTACCTCATGTCCCATGCCATCTTGGATCTGAAGTCTTATGTCTACTTACTGGACATCATTTGAATGCCTCCTGTCACTTCAAAAATCCATGTTTCTAAGATATGGCCCATTTCTTTTCTTTTTAAAACCCCCTTTTTTGGCACTCTATGTGGATTTTTCTTCTTCACCTGTCCCCTGATTTACAGACCTGTGGTCATCTTTGGCTTTTCTTTCTCACAATAGGCACCAATCTCAATGATCCTTCCTTTATGGAGTTTCTCACATCTGTCACGTGTGATCAGTCTCTCATCTATCTCACTCATGTCCTATGGAAATTCTTTCCTAGCTGGTCTCCTTACCCAGACTCAGTCTATTCTACTTATTACTGATCTATTAATTTTCCAGATTGGTACATTTGCTAAACCTTCAATGGCTCTTTTCTCTAGGAAGAAAAGCCAAAGCCTGACATTGAAGGTCTCTCCACAGTCTGTCACTTCTCTTCCTATTCAGTCATTTCTCCTAGTTCTCAGTCAATTGACTGACTTATGGTTCCTTAAATAGTAGTGCAAACACTTCTCCCTGTGGCTGTTAGCTGATACCTTCTCCCTGATTGAAATGATCTTTCAGTTTCTCCTTCTGATTTGTTCTCTTGATGTCCTATACTCTCTCCCTGGAAATATTATCTTTCCCCAGGGATTCAGCCAACACCTTGTGCTTGTCTAAATGTTGATCATTGTAGACACCAGAATCTTCTAAAGGTAGTTTACACAGAAGGGATTTCTTGAGGGAGATATTTCTTTGCATAAGCAAAGGGATTTCCATTCTGACTGGTGTGAGGTGGTACACCAGTAGTTTTGACACTTAAATCACACTGTAGTGTTGACACTTAAATCACAATTTTGCATCTTGTAATTGAAATCACTGTAGTTTTGACACTTAAATCACAATTTTGCATCTTGTAATTTTTTGGGGGTGGGGGCCATGGGAGAATTCAATGCTAGAAAAGGTGGACTTATACTACAGGGAATTATCAACATGGGAATCAACCCCAAATCTATATATTTAGCTTAGAACTTAATTCGTAGCTGCAGACTTTGTATAAACAGCTCCATATGAAAATCTTAGAAGCACTTCAAACTTGTCAAGTCCAATGCCAATCTTAATCATCTTCACTACAAATACTTGGTGCTGTTCTTAGACCCCAAGTTGGTGAAGGGGCCTACTGTCCACACCCAGTTGCCAAGACAGACACATTGGAATAAGCCTCAATTCTGTCTCCTTCTACCTTGCACCCTGCACTCCATCAGTCTTTGTGCCAAGTCACCTATACTTCCTAAGAATATCTCATTTATCTGATGCACTCCTTCCCCTTTGACACTGCTCTAAAACAGGCTCCGTTCCCTTTTGCCTCTACATAGCTAAAACCTTCTCATTCTGTTCCTCTCCTCACTTCTAATGTCCCCTCCTCAGGGTTGCAAGAATGAATTTCTAATGTTTTAATATAATCATATCACCAATCTGCTCAGAAAATTTCAACAGAGGTCCCATTGCCCAGAGGATAAAATCTAAAGCTCTTGCAAGGATTTCAGAATTCACTGGTACCTGACCCTAGACATTTCCCACTGTGAAGTCTGCAAGTCAGCAATACTAAATGCTTACATTACCTAAACATATTCTGTTCTTTCATGCTGAGCCCTCTGTCTGGGAAGCCCAATTTTCCTTCTGTCAAACTCCTCTTCATCCTTTCAATTTAGGTATAAATATTTGCTTCTAAGTAACAATCAACATAATCACAGAATGCAAATCTCAGGTTAAACAATGACAATTTCTCTTTTAGGTATTAGTTTTGGATGTACTTGTTATCCTCTCCCCTTCCTTCTTCACTCCCTTCTTTTTCTTCAGAACTATTGGAGAGATGGAGAATAAATGGCTCAGAGACCCTTAAATCTCTCTCACACTCAAAAGTCAACCAGCATATTCTTCAAAGATCTGTTTTTCAATGTCCTTGAAGGAAGGGAAGGTAGCAAATATAAAATAAATGGTCATTGACAGCTCTAAATCTTTTCTGCTATTCATTATAGTTTGAAGACTTTGGAAGGATAACACCAAATGCCTTAGTATTTCCTTCCATTAATGGAGGAGTGTACTTCACTCCAGCTTTTCTTTCACTTCTAATTTTCTGATGCTTGAATTCAGGTGCAAAATGACATAAAGATGAAAAAGACTATAGAAAAGTTCAGTGAAACCAAGAGCTGGTTCTTTGAGAAGAAAAGCAAAATTGACAAACCTTTAGCTAGACTTAACAAGAAAATAAGAGAGGGCTCAAATAAATAAAATAAGAAATGAAAGAGGAGACATTGTAACTGATACCACAGAAATACAAAGGATCATAAGAGACTGCTAGGAACAAATGTATGCCAACCAACTGGACAAACTAGAAAGAAATTTTGGGAAACATACTACCTTCCAGGACTAAATCAGGAAGAAATAGAAAATCTGAACAGACTACTTACTAGTAAGGAGATTGAATCAATAATCACAAACCTCCCTACAAACAAAAGTCCAGGACCAGACAACTTCACTGATGAATTCTACCAAACATTCTAAAAAGAATTAATACCAATCCTTCTCAAATTCTCCCCAAAAATAGAAGAGGAGGTAACACTTCCTGATACCAAAATCAGACAAGGATACCACAAGAAAATAAAATTACAGGCCAAGATCCCTGATAAACATAGATGTAAAAATCCTCAACAAAATATTAGTAAACTGAATTCAACAACATATAAAAGGGATCATACACCACAATCAAGTAAAATTTATTCCAGAGATGCAAGGATGGTTCAACATCCTGAAATCAATCAATGTCATATACCACATTAACAAAATGAAAGCTAAAAATCATATAATCATCTCAACAGATACAGAAAAAACATTTGACAGAATTCAATATCTGCTTATGATACAAGCTCTCAACAAACTGGGTATAGAGGGAACATACCTCAGTAAAGGCCATATATGAGAAGCCCAGCTGACATCATACTCAATAGTGAAAATCTGAAAGCATTTCCTCTAAGATCAGAAACATGACAGGGATGCCCACTCTCGCCACTTTTATTCAGCATGGTATTGGAAGGCCTAGCCAGAGCAATTAGGCAAGAAAAAGAAATAAAAGGCATCCAAATTATAAAAGAAGGAAAACTGTCACTATTTGCAAATGAGGTGATAGTGTATAGAGAAAACCCTAAAGACTCCACCAAAAAAAACCTGTTAGAACTAATAAATAAATTCAGTAAATTTGCAAGATATAAAATCAATATACAGAAATCTGTTGCATTTCTATACACTAATAATGAGTGACAAGAAAGAGAAAGAAAACAATCCCATTTACCTGAAACCAAAAAAGAAGAAAATATAGGCAGTAAGCTCCTTGACATTGAACTTGGTGATAATTTTTTGTATTTGACACCAAAAGCAAAAGCAACAAAAGCAAAAATAAACAAGTGGGACTACATCAAACTAAAAAGCTCTGCACAGGAAAAAGACTATCAATAAAATGAAAAAGCCACCTACTAAATGGAACAAAATATTTGCAAATAATCTATCTGGTATGGTGTTAATATCCAAGATATATAAAAACTCATATAACTCAACAGCAAAAAACCAAACAATTGGATTAAAACTGGGCAGAGAACCTGAAAGACAGTTTTCCAAAGAAGAGCTCCAAATGCCCAACAGACACATGAAAGGATGCTCCATATCATTAGTCATCAGGGAAATGCAAATCAAAACCACAATAAGATACCACCTCACACTTGTTAGAATGGGTATTATCAAAAAGACAAGAAATAACAAGTGCTGGCAGGGATATGGAGAAAAGGGAATGTTTGTACAATGTTGGTGGGAACGTAGAAATTGATGCGGCCACTATGGAAAATAGTATGGAGGTTCCTCAAAAAATTAAAAATAGAACTAGCATATGAGCCAGCACTTCTACTTCTAGGTATATACCTGAAGAAAACAAAAAGCTAACTGGAAAAGATATATCCATCCCCATGTTCACTGCAGCGTTATTTACAATAGCCAAGATATGGAAACAAACTAAATGTCCCGATGAATGGTTAAAGAAGTGGTCTATATATACAATGGAATTTTATTCAGCCATAAAAGAGATGAATACTTGCCACTTGTGACAATATGGATGGACCTCGAGGGCATTATGTTAGGTGAAATAAGTCAGATATAGAAAGACAAATACTGTATGATCTCACTTATATGTGGAATCTAAAAAAAAAAAAACATAGATACAGAGAACAGAATATTTGCCAAAGGTGGAGGTGCCAGGGGGTGGGCAAAATAGGTGAAGGGAGTCAAAAGGTACAAACTCTCAGTTATTAAAAAAAATCCTGAGGATGTAATGTACAGCATGGAGAATATATTAGTTAATAATATTGTATTGCATATTTGAAAATTTCTAGGAGACTAAATCGTAAAGGTACTCATCACAAGAAAAAAAAATCAGTGTCAGAAGAAATACTTAAGTCTTCATGTTATTTCCCAATCTCTCTCTCAGCCATGCTGAAACATGGAATTACCTAGGAGATATTCAGTATTTAAATTTAGAATGAACTAAAATTCTTCTTGCTTCAAAGTTGTAGTTATGACCCTTTAAGGCAGCTAGACATCTCCCAAAACACTGTAAATTATTTGTTTATGGTGAGTAGTAGTTTTTTTTTTTTTTTTAATTTTTGGCTGCGTTGGGTCTTCGTTGCTGCACGCGGGCTTTCTCTAGTTGTGGCGAGCGGGGACTACTCTTCGTTGTGGTGTGCGAGCTTCTCATTGTGGTGGCTTCTCTTGTTGTGGAGCATGGGCTCTAGGCATGCAGGCTTCACTAGTTGTGGCACGCCCTAGAGCACATGGGCTTCAGTAGTTGTGGCTCGCGGGCTCTAGAGCGCAGGCTCAGGAGTTGTGGCACACAGGCTTAGTTGCTCTGTGGCATGTGGGATCTTCCCAGACCAGGGATTGAACCTGTGTCCCTTGCATTGGCAGGTGGATTCTTAACCACTGCACCACCAGGGAAGTCCTGAGTGGTAGTCTTTAAACATCATTTTTAGATAAGAATTGTCTGATGATTTCTGACTTGCTTTTGTTCCTAATAAATCTACTGAGTTATTTGTTGACATGGCAAATACCTCAAAGAGCAAGACTGGAAAAGGAAACCAGATGCTTTACTGTCTCTTTGCTCATGTGTTAGTTTTGTTTACGAGTTATTCAGCCACCTCTGGGTTCTTTTGATGACTGTGGTAGGGCTGTGCAAGATGATCTTCTGGCCCTTGGATCCCAAGTGAAGGAAATGAGTAAACCAGGTAGACATATATGACAAAAAATTTCATCAAAATGGTGTTTGGCCTCTAGGGCCCCCACTCTAGTTTTATTCTTGCCATACTAATTTTGGTTTCTCTTCCTATGCAATGGTCCATTTCCTGAATGTTTGCTGCGTATTTGACAGATAAATATAATTTGATATACTTCAATAAAATGATCAATTTCACATTTTTGGAGAATACTTAATAGAGGTTATTTGTGCAATAATCATTTGTTAACAGAATTAAGTAGTCATGTGTCTAAGAATGTAATTATTAAATACATACTTGCTCTTACTCTACTTCAACTTCTGAGTAATTTTTTGTGTGTGTGGTACGCGGGCCTCTCACTGTTGTGGCCTCTCCCGTTGCGGAGCACAGGCTCCGGACGCGCAGGCTCAGCGGCCATGGCTCACGGGCCAGGCCTCTGTGCAACCAGTAGGATTTTATGCCCACTATTGTGACATGGGCATTTAGAACCATCTCTTTTCCCTCTGAATCTCACATTATCAGCACCAATATAAAAACATTGGAGCACCCAGTAACATGGGAACGTGGTGTTCCATGATGTCAGGACAATCTGAAAACTTAGGGACATTCTTAAAGCTCCCCTAACCCTCAATATCTCCTTCAGTATCTTTGACAAAAGAATTAAACTGTTCCCTACATTTACGTGGCACTTCATAGTTGACAAGCCTTTTCACTAGCATCATTCCATCTAATCTTCATGAAGCTGTAATGGGTTGGTAGAGTAATTTTTTAAAACAATGGATAAAATGGGTTTAGAGAGGTTGAGTAATTTACTGAAGGTCACAAATAAGTGGTAGATCACTTGCTCTAAGTCTAGAGTCCTTTCCACGATATCAAACAAATTGTAGACATGGAAACAAATCACACTTTTAAAGATAGCTAAAGCTCCTTCAAGGAATAAGCTTTTCATTACACATTTAGAGATGAAGCTCAAAGTGCAAATCTTCCCCTGAGAAAGCACTAACAAATGGGGACCATAGACTTTCACATGTGCAAAGAATTAATTCCAGGGTTATAGGCTTAAGACATGGTAGTTAATAGAAAAGTTCTAGTTTGAAAAGATTTTTGCAAAAATGTACATCTCTATGTGTATATACATCTACTTAGAAAATCTATTGCTTTGGATGTTTGTGCCATTTCTTAGTTACCCTTTTTACACTCTGTGTCCACAGCTGCTTTATTCCCATCCCTAGACTTCAAGCCACCGTATTATTTTTAATTACCTTATGACTTATTTTCAGTCAATTGTAATAACTAAGATCATTTAACCAATAAAGTACTTTCTTGAGTAAAAGTTATAGACTTTTGGAATATGGTTCCAAGAGCAGTTCAGTTTTCAGATTTACTATTCAAACCTCACATTTATCACAGGTAGTATGAAACTGTAGTATAAAAACACTTCCCTTCACCTTAAAAATATGTGACATTTCCCTAAGAAATTCCCTGCACTTAGAAGTTCTGGACCTTCTCCACTTATAAATCTGAGTGTATCCTTTCGCAGACTATGTGTAGTTTTTACTGTAGGGTTTTGCTGCATTTCATAAAAAGGAAAATACAGACAGTAGAAGTACAGGTAGAGGACTTGGAGCACAATAGTCCATCACATATATGTTGGGGAATAAGTATCACGAGGACTTTCTCAATGACTAAGGCTTCAAAGACTAAGGGTGGCAAAGATACGAAAAGTGCAGAAACTCAAAAGAAATACCTTTCCTCAGTGGGAAAGATGACACGATTCAACATGAGTAGAATGATTAAGAAGGAGGGTTTATTGGACTCAATTACCCATATGATGGTTCATCTGGCTCTTACTTGAATTTTAAGCATTTGCTTAAAAATGATTTCACATTAATTTTATTTCTTTTGGAAAGCCCCCATGTGTAATTTATTGGTAGTATCTCTGAAGAATAGAATTATTGATGATGTTTGGCTGATGTTTCAGATGATGGAGGAGCCGGAAGACTGCTACAAGTGAAGCCACGTGTATAGTCTCAAAATGTCAGGACGGTACGGACACTGAAACAGAAAATAAAAGATACTAATTGTTTTAATGTTTAGATAATATACACTCTTCCATGTGAGAGTACAAGGAGCACTTGATTTGTCTCTTTGAAAAGCTATCTTTGTTTCCTGCTATTTCATTCCCATCCGTAATGCACTCAAGTCAAGTCAAGTAAAACGTCATCTCATCTTTTCCTGTTGTGTTTTCTCCAACCTGAAGCTCTATTATATCCTGAATATGACTGCCATTTAGGCTTCATTATGTATTAGATTTTCAAAATATAATTTTTGAGATCCCACATGGCTTGTATAATAAGGAATACAAAATAACAATGTGTAATGATATGTTCATGCTGTTGTCACATACTATGTAGATGTTTTTCATGTATTTTATCATTTAAACTTCTACTTAAACAACAATGCTAGGAGGCAGTTTCTAATATTATTTCCATTTTAGCGATTGTAGATACTGAGACTTGGAGAGACTTGCAACTTTCTTTAGATCACACATCTAGTGTGGGATCCTGGGATTTAAATACAAATACAAAGTTGCACAAACTACAAGATGATAGGTAATGTGCCTAAAGGTGCTGATAGTGTAATAAAGTTAAGACCATGTTGAAAGTTTAATAGAGCTTTGATAAAGAAATGTTTAAGGAGACTTAGAAGTAGAAAAAAAAGAATTGATTTGTACTGGGTGAGACTTTATTCTTGGAAAGATCAGAAATGTTACATTTTACTGGAACTAATGTCCTTTCCAAAAACCATCTTCTGATGGGTACTTTAGAAAAAGGTGGTCTTTGTATTTAAAAAATATATATATATATGTGTGTGTGTATATATATATAATATATATGAAAAATGTATGTAGATAATTTAGAAAGTAAAGGACAGTATAAAGAAGAAAGTAAAGATAACCTGTAATCCCACAACCCAGAAATAATCAGTGTTAATATTTTCTTGAATTTTGATCAACTTTTTCTAAACATATGCAAGTTTTTATTGCTCTTATTGAAAACTTGGAACCATATTGTATATATAAGTTTGTTTACTCTATAGCCTAAAATTACATCAGGAGAATTTCCCAATTTAATGAAATCATTTCTTTTTAAATGGCTTCATTGATTTCTAGTACATGTTTGGAATTTATTTAACTATCCCCTTAATGTTAACCTTTGGAATGTTTCCAATTTTTGATATTATAGATGAACATGCTTAAACATATGTATGTTGGCATATCTCATAATTTCTGTAGAATATATTCTCAGAAATGGCATTGCTGGGACATAGGATCTAAGTTTTATTTTTTTGTTTCGTTTTTTTAAGGTTTCTGATACAAATGACCAAACTGCTTTCTAGAAAGGATGTAATCTGGTACTGTTTGGATGCTAGTTTCTTTCCTTCCTCAATAATATTTATCAGACTAAGTGCCTAGTATGTGTTATGTGTATGGGTGCTAAAGAAATATTGTTTAAAATTGAAAACCTCATGAGAAGAAGGGTGAAGCTGCAGAAAAAGCAGGGACTATGGAACAAGAAGGGGAGAGTTAGGTAAAACTGCCTATTATTAATTGTGCCCCATATATAAATGCAAATGATAAAATTCTTCTTTTTAGGTGGTTGTAAACGTTAAACGTTAGAGGTGGAAAATGGAACTGGCTTGTTTTTCTAAGCTTTGAAGAACACGTAAGATTTAAAGATTTAAAATAGATTATGTACCCTTCCTCTTTGCAATAATTTTTATTTGTGAAAAATTCTTTGTAAATGGAAAAAAGGAATAACAATAATAGCATTTTAATGAAGAAAGTAATATCTGTATAGAAAATAATGCCTATATAGCTCCACCAGCTCCCATAATGAGTTTTGGGGATGTCTTGAATGTAATTTAAATTTATAGCTATTAATAGTCAACCGTTTTAGGTGGCTAGGCAGGGGCTGCAGTAACTCCACGTTATAATATGACTGTGTGTCTCATTCTTTTTCCTTGCAAAGGTAAGAGTTCTCTTGTAAAGAAGGCAGAGGGCTCTGATCATTCAGATTTACTGTGACCAACATAATTTGGCTTCAACAAAACAGGCAGTGCAAAGCATTTAGCTTCTCACAACATGATCTTAAGTGTCCTACATGCAAAGATTGAACTGTGAATGGAAAACCAAGGTACTGCACCCTTGCTTTCTCTCATCCTTCTACCTTTTTTTCTCTGTTAGTCAAACCGCACCATGAAAAGAAACTTAAAGTCTACCTCTTTCCTGAGCGAAGCAGGTCAAATCCTTCATTTATTTTTTCAAAGGGTAAAACATGGGTTATTAATGGATCCAGTGGAAACTTCTTAGCCATAAAATCAGCCACAAGTTTGGGGACAGAATCTTTACTTTTAAAGCCTGAAAAGGAAGTGACATCAATGTTAGATTCAGCCAGATATGAGGAGAATTGGAGAGGAGACTTTCCACATAGAATTTAAATGAAAGTTTGTAAAGTGTCCACAGACTACTATTACTGAGGTTAAGAAGAGATGGTGTGTTTCAATATCCTTTTGCGGTGGTTTGACTTTTTAATACAATCTCTCCAAACAAACTAGGGTCCTTGGTTATTAGTTCTCTCATAGAGAAATTATAGTACAGATGGTTATTCTCAAAGTGAAGAAGAAGATTTAACAATTGTCTAAATTGGGGCAGTGAGTGCAGACATAGATTATCGCTGTGGATTTCCTGGATCCTCCTAGGTATTTCAGTGCATTGTGCAGTCACAAGTATCAAAGGAGATGATGCTGAAAGATCCTTGTTAGTTTATGGGGACTCCATTAAAGTCTATCTTGGGACTTTCTGTATGCATTAGTTCCACATCTAGTTGATTTGGAGCCTATAGATACAAAGGAACTTTAGTTTATTTTTAAACTACATTGCATTTTATTTTTTTAAATTAATTAATTAATTAATTTTGGCTGTGTTGGGTCTTTGTTGTTGCGCGCGGGCTTTCTCTAGTTGCGGTGACCGGGGGCTACTCTTCGTTGCGGTGTGCGGGCTTCTCATTGTGGTGGCTTCTCTGGTTGCAGAGCACAGGCTCTAGGCGCACAGGCTTCAGTAATTGTGGCATGCGGGCTCAGTTGTGGCTCACAGGCTCTAGAGCACAGGCTCAGTAGTTGTGGGGCACGGGCTTAGTTGCTCCGTGGCATGTGGGATCTTCCTGGACCAGGGATCAAACCCATGTCCCCTGCATTGGCAGGTGGATTATTAACCACTGCACCACCAGCGAAGTCCCTACACTGCATTTTAAAACCTGGCCTTGTCACTTGTAAAAAGGAAGAAATCCTGACGTTAGTAAGAATTTGGCCCTCAAGCCTAACTACGTACCACCAAAAACAGCTCCTTTCCAGGTACGTCCAGTCAACAGCAACATGGGGTTCATAGGGAGATTTTCGGCACTAGAAGCTATTCCTACAATGACGCTTACTCCATATGCTTCGTGACAGCACAACAAGGCAGCCATCTGGAATAAAATTAATATGTAGCATCATTAAAGTGGATTTTCTGGTAGTCCCAACTTATGATACACGGTATCGTGTAATATGTATCTAGCTAAATTGTGTGTGTGTGGTGGGAGGAGATTATGCCTTTTTCTTCATTCCCCATTATTTCCTAAAGCCACTAAGTGTGGCTTTAGAAAGTGCCCAGAAAATATTTTTGAGTGAGACAATAGATGAATGAATTTGTATGTTTGTATGTACTTAAGTCTTCTTTAGAAAATAATAAAGTGGCAAATCTCATTACATATATGTAATCTGATTCCTCAAATAAAGGTAATGTTTATCATCACATGACCCCTGGGCAATCTGAGTTAGTTAATTCATTCTTCATTTACTTATTAAGATATTTTGAACTCAGTACTTTGAACCAGGTATTTTGATGGTGAACCAGATACAAGGTCAATTACATCATCAACATTTCTCTCTTTCCCACTTCACAGTCTCCCTTTTTAATGGATCCCCATTTCTACCGCCTATTTCTAGTGGACACTTTTTTCTTAATTTATGTACTTTATTTTTTTACAGTTTTGTTGAAGTATGATTGACAAATAAAAATTGTTTATTTTTAGGTTGTACAATGTGATTTTTTAGGGTGAACAATGTGATTATTTAATATACCATGTGAAATGATTACCACAATCAAGTTAATTCACATTCATCACCTCACATAGCTACTACCTTTTTTTGTAGTGAGAACATCTGAGATCTACTCTCTTAGCAAATTTGAAGTATACAGTATAGTAATATTAACTATAATAACCATGCTGTACATGGAAGTCTCCAGAACTTACTCATAACTAAAAGTTTGTACTCTTTGACATCTACCCATTATTCCTCCCCCACTCCTCCAGACCCTGGCCACCACTGTTCTACTCAGTGGTTCTAAGAATTTGATTTTTTTAGTTTCCACATGTAAGAGAGGTCATATAATATTTGTCTTTCTGTGTCTGCCTTATTTCACTTTGCATAATGTCCTGCGGGTTATTCCATGTTGTTGCAAATGGCAGGACTTCTTTTTTATGGCTGAATAATACTCATTCATATGAATTATATTATTGAATATATTATTGAATAGAATATATATGAATATATATATTATATATACATCACAATTTCTTTATCTGTTCATCCATCAATGGACATTTAGGTTGTTTCCATATCTCGGCTATTATGAATAATGCTGCAGTGAACATGGGGGTGCAGATAGTGATTTCTATATTCTTTGGATATATACCCAGAAGTGGGATTGCTGGATCATATGGTAGTTCTATCTTAAATTTTTGGAGGAACCCTTTATACTGCTTTTCATAATGGCTGTACCAATTTTACATTCCCACCAACAGTGCACAAAATTCCCTTTCCTCCACACAATCTCCAACACTTGTTATTGCTTGTCTTTTGATAATAGCCACTCTAACAGGGATGAGGTAATATCTCTCTGTGGTTCTGATTTGCATTTCCCTGGTGATTAATGATGTTGAGCACCTTTCCATATAGTTGTTGACCTAAAATGGGCATGTTTTAAATGTGCTTTTAACTCCTGTGTGACTTTACTTTAAACTACACCTATTACTCTGGAACTTGAAAAGAAAGCCTTTCCCCTCCAGTCAGGTTTTTAAGCAGGTTTGCAGTAAGAAAGTCATTTAGGATCCCCCCTGAAATATATAATAATCAGTCCTTTGATTTTGGAGTATGACATTTGGAAGACCAGAGAACTTTAGAACATGTGGCTATCAGACATTTAAAACAGTCCAATTCCACAAGAGAAAATGGAGGGGAAACCATAGAAAAATGGCATAAGGAGAAAGGCTAGCGCCTTGGAAAAAGTTGGATTGTATTGGAACTTCAGTCATCTATGGCATATTGTCCCAGGTCAAGGCTGAAAAGAGCTTTACTCTTTAGGTGCTGCTTCTTACTACCAACACTGCTGGGACTTACTGGAGAACCTTAAAAGGGGGCTTTTTTTTTGTTGGTCTCTGGGGGTGTTTTCATTAGGATTCTAGAGAATTCTGGTTAGGTGAAATGTAGCTAGGGATGTGTTCTCTGTTGCAATTGATAATTGTAATTATTTGAAAGTAATATGTATATTTTAAAGATGATGTAAGTGCTGCAAGATTGCAAACAGTACTGTACGTTGATGACCCCAGCTGACATTTATTAATACGAGCTTGCTACTGACAGGTGGCACGTGCTAAGTATTTTACATGTTTATCTCACTTAATCCAGAAACAACACTATGAGATACATATCACTTAAATTTTTTGGGTGGAAAAACCTGTTGACTTTTTAAAGTATTCAGTTCAACACACAGATTCGGATGCGTATTATGTACCAGGCACTGTGCTGCGTGCTGTGGTAAAACAGGGCATATTTTCTGTTAATAAAATGATACGGAGCCTAAAGTTGCTCATTTTTTCTGTTGGCCAAAATACGATATCCATTAAAACCTATAAAAATCGTCAAACCATTTTTTGTTAAGAATGTGGGGGAAAAATCAAACTTGCCAACTTGAAACCAGAATTTATATTCTTTATATTGACTTGAGGTTGAATTTTTTGAACTAAAAATTAAAATAAATTTATGATGGCTCAATAAAAAAAACCCTCTTCTGTCTCTAAAAAGGAAATAATACTTGTGACAGTTATATGTAACTGATGGAATGAGATTCCTCATAATAATAATTAAGCAATCCAGGTAACAAATAGGAGATGGAAAATTGCCATAGTTTAAAAAATATTCTTTATATATGATGTTTATATTCTGCTGCATAAAAGTAGACTCTAGAATGCAGAAGCTGATGTCTCAAGGCATTTCAGGGTACATACCATGGTGTCAAAACGACCGATGACTTCAAATGAAAAATCCACACCTCCACCACTCATTTCCTTCAGCACCTCCTGGATGGGTTTCTCATAGTCCCGAGGGTTGATGCACTCAGTGGCACCCACCTCTTTGGCCTTTACAAATTTGTCTTTGTTGATGTCCACTGCGATGATCCTGGCTGCTCCAGCTGCCTTACAGCCTATGATAACAGACAGACCAACTCCTCCGAGGCCAAACACGGCACAGGTGGAGCCCTGGGTGACCTGTGTTTTCAGAAAATGCAAATACAGATTAATGGCTGTTAGAAAGAGCCTAAATTGTATAAAGTGCCATGATTTTCCCTTGTCAGGAGCGACTCAAACTATGTCCATCTGTTTTCAAAACTTCTTTTGGCTTCAGCTGCTTCATGTTTAAAATGAAGGGGTTGAATTAGATCAGTGGTTCTCAAATTTTGCTAGACATAAGACTCACCTGGGGAGCTTTGAAAAAAAATCCCAACACCCAGGTCACAGCCCATAAGCAATTAAATCAGACTCTCTGCAGGTGAGACCAAGTCTCCAGGTGACTCCAATGGGAAACCCAAGCTGGGAGCCAGTGGACTGGATGATCTTTGAGCTCTAAATGCTAGTGACCCCCTCTTAAAGAGAATCTATTGATAGCCAGCTTCAGTCCATCACACATACACAAACACAATTTTGGGGAAATTAAATAATAAGTAGAAGAGAGGAGACTGAAAAAAAATAATCCAATTGAACCCTCAATAATTAACTCCTTGTTTCATTAACTTTCAGTAGTCATAAGCAGTATAATGAGAGCAGAAATTATCGGTGAAGCATAGAAGAGTTATCCTCGGCTTAAAGCAAACTTAACAACAGGGGAAGTTGAACAGGTAAGTTTAAGATAATACTGCTTGGGACCAGTGTGCTCTGAGTGGGTCTTTATGTCTGCTTTTTAAAATACACTAATGAAGAATAATGCAATGAAAAGCTAGTCTGTACTTTAATAATGGATGAAATTCATCATCACAAGTGCTTCTTGGCTTCTGTGTGTAGGTTCAGTTGGACCACCTGCTCAGATGAGGCAATTGCACAAGGGACTTAGTGCTAGGCTCACAGAAATTTGGAAAACACGTGCTCTCAATTGTTTAACTTGCCTAAGGAACTGTTTAATAAACCTAATCTGCTACAGTTAGCCTTCAGTGTGGGTGAAATGTTCCTCCTGTCCCAAGTAAACATTCTGTGGGGCACCACACCACTTTTTTACCTTAGAAAAACATGAGGCTTGTGATTGTGATTTAAAAGTGCTGGTAATTATGTATTATGGTTTATGATTCAGCAGGAGTTTTGAGAAAGAAGCTAGTCACAGCTGTCGTATTAACCAGTTGTGAGATTTTGGGCAAATAGCTCTATGTCTCTGGACCTGAGTTTCATAAAATGAAAGGATACTACTAGATTTCCAGCCTTTTGGGAAGAGGAGCCTTTAAAGAATTTCTCCTTAAAATCTACCACTTCTGAAGTGTGTGTGTGTGTGTGTGTGTGTGTGTGTGTGTATTTGCGGCAGGGGTGGAGGTATAGCAGTGGAATAAATGCTTCATGCATCATTGAAGCTTCATTGCTTTCCTCGTAGAGATCCGTAGAGTGGGTGTGTTGGCGACCCTCAGTTTGGAAGCATATCGGCATATCAGGTAAGGCTTTGAAATCTACTGTTGGTCATAATTCTGGGAGTAGAAGATCCATGGACTAGATACTCCTCAAAGGCAACGCCTTCATTTCTTTTACTTTTCCTGACTCAGAACTTAGTGGAAACTGCTGTGTATGGCTCATGTTGGTGCTAACTACAAAATGAATGACAAAACGAGCTCCCAGCTCTAAAATTTAGTAATCCCATAGAAAAACACATGTAGAAGAATAATTATTGAAAACATCTTTACTTTCTCTTAGTTAATTATCAACAGCTTTTCATTTGTGATTAACAGATAAATTTTCTAGGATGCGCTCTCAATTCCTTCTGAGGGCATTTTCTACTTATAATCAACAGACTCGATTCTATGGAGCATGTCAATATTATTACGGTGGTGGGGGGAGAAGCTATCAGTAAATCTGTGTAGCATGATCTCTGATTCCTGTGAGAAGCTGCTCTCCTTTTAGCTCCTGACAGTCTGAGTGTAGCTGGTTTTATCACCCATTGTAATTCCTACCTTGGCAACTTTGACCGCAGACCCATAACCAGTAGAAAATCCACAGCCAATGAGACAGACTTTCTCCAGCGGTGAGTCTGCATCAATCTTGGCCACCGACATCTCATCCACCACTGTGTACTGAGTGAAGGTGCTGGTGCCGATGAAATGGTAGACGGGCTTCCCTCTGCAGGTGAACCTGCTGGTACCATCCATAAGGGTCCCCCGAGGCTTGGTCATACTGGTCAGTGCAACACACAGGCACATGAGGGTATGAGACAGGAGTATAACTGATGTGCAAATTCCTTGGCTGCATAAGGAGAGTATCAGAAACTTACCTGTTTTTCAGGCAGAAATTGCCTTCCGGGTGTTTACAAACACTGCACTTTCCACACTGGGGAACAAAGAGTGGGATGACTTTATCACCTGGGGAAGGGGGTAAAACAAATTCTTCTTAAATTTCTACCCAGGAATTAATAGAGCTAGAGCTTAGAACTTACGCATATGTATTAGAGGCACTTGACTTTGAAAAGTCTCCAACAATAGGGTCCAGTCAGCACTATGTCTTGGTCATTGCCTGCCAACATCATTACCAGTTTGGGTTTATATATGCCTGAAGATGCCCAAAGAAAATGCAAATGTG
Source organism: Aethalodelphis obliquidens (assembly GCF_003676395.1). Lineage (NCBI taxonomy): Eukaryota > Metazoa > Chordata > Mammalia > Artiodactyla > Delphinidae > Aethalodelphis > Aethalodelphis obliquidens. The sequence continues at coordinate 16,787,990 of NW_020837961.1, forward strand.
GAAACCAACATGGATTTTTAGAAGTGGTTCCACTGTGTTGATAGTTATCTTTTATTGTGTGCCCTTTCTCTTGGGGATTTTATATGTATCATCTCATTTAATCCTTAATAATTAAAACAAATATTCTCACTGTAAGTGTAAATATAAATTTAAGTTGTGAGCAGGCTGCCATAGTTCCACTAGATGATCCAGTATTTTGTAATAGTTTGGGATACAACAATGAGAATCTCAACAACTATTTCTTGGCTTTTCAAAGTGATTATGCTTATCTCTACTATGAAATGAGTCCTTTAAAAAATTCTTTTTTAAGGAAAACAAACAAAAATAGGACACATAAGAATTTAAGAAATGCTTTTGAAAACCTCAACCCTCAATAATAAGTTAGACACTTTCTTTTAGGATAAGAACTGACTTTCCAATGTTTGTAGCTGATAATTTGTGAATAGTTCATTTTTACTGCTATGGTGGAGGGAGCAGGGGTGAAAAGTAGGGGTGTTGGGCTTCCCTGGTGGCGCAGTGGTTGAGAGTCCGCCTGCCGATGCAGGGGACACAGGTTCATGCCCCGGTCCGGGAAGATCCCACATGCTGCGGAGCGGCTGGGCACGTGAGCCATGGCTGCTGAGCCTGCGTGTCCGGAGCCTGTGCTCGGCAATGGGAGAGGCCACAACAGTGAGAGGCCCGCGTACCGCAAAAAAAAAAAAAAAAGTAGGGGTGTCATTTATTATTAATAGATTTCTAACTAAAGGAAATACTGAGAGCTGAAACTCAAACCAGACAACTGATTTTATTATTTTCTGTTCATAGGTCAATTAAGTATTTGGTGAGCAGGGAGGTCAAATCTACTGGCTAAAGTGATTTTTTAGAATTAAAAATATTTATTTTTAATCATCTGTACTACTTATCCAAAAGACTCAGAAAGATAACATTTAATAGATAAACTTTATATGAGATGATAGCGTGGAAATTTTCTGTTTATTCACAGTTTACCTCTAAAAATATTTATCTGTATTAATACACAATAATATTAGGATACAATAAATATTAAAGAAAAATAGTACTTGGTAACCAGTCACATTTAATCATGGTTAAAGGTAATAAAACAGATATTGTTTATGGCAGGATGCCTTCTGCTAGTTCTCTTTCATTTCCTGCCAACTAGTCTGTTTCGTTCATTCCGTGTTCAGGAAAGAAGGCCATATTGGAAGGGGAAATCAGTGAATGGGCTCCACTTCCCACCTGAGAAGAGATAATGTTGATTCAGTCATGGCCTCACAATCCCCATTGTGTGAAGTCAGTACAGAACAGGTTCCATACACTGATCTAGAGGCTCAGGACACAGACATGTTTTTTCCCTTGTCTCATTTGTAGTTTAATTTGGACCTGATAGAAGACAATGCTTAGCAACACTAAAATGGGAATTAATTCATTATGAACTCCACCCTGGCAGGCACTGGGTCTTTTTTGATCCTCAGGTATTCCCTGGATCTAAAATGGTGGCTGACATCTAGCAGGCCCTCAAGAAATACTTGCTGAAGGAGAGAATACAGGAGTGCATGGAGGCATACATGCCTGAGACAGGCAGGGAGGGAGGAAAGGAAGAGACCTCCAGTCAAGTCCTAGCTCAGCCTTGAGCAAGTTCTTTCATCTCTTATTACTTCAGTGTCATCATCCAGGCTGGATCATCTTGGGGTCCTG